>NC_068920.1:59024621-59339142 GCF_023091745.1 Budorcas taxicolor
GCTGCAGTCCATAGGGTTGCAAATAGTTGGATATGACTGAGTAACTGAACTGAATTCAACTGTATATTTCTAAGGTTTCTATCCTTTACCATTGATCTATATTTCTGTCTTTGTGCCAGTACCATATTGCTTTAATGAACTGTATATTTGTAGTATAACTGAAGTCAGGAAAGTTGATTCTTCCAGTTCCTTGTTTCTTTTTCAAGACTGCTTTGGCTGTTTGGGGTCTTTTGTGTTTCCATACATGTGTGTTATGCTCTTGTCATATAATAAGAGCATAAGTTCTTGAATTCTGGACTGCCTGCCTTCAAACCCTTGGTCCTTTGCTTAATGGCCATGATTGTGGGTGAAATTAACTGTTGTGTGTCACAGTTTCATCCTCTGTAAATTGAGGATAAAATTTGTTCCTAAAAACATCCAGCTATCTAAAGACCTGTCCCCTCAGATTTCCTGGAGCACAGAGTGCCTCACTCCACCATGAATGGCCTCAGGGGTTATTGAAGGTTAACAGCTATAGCAGCACGGGGTTCAATCTCAGAGTACTTATATTGCTGAATTCATAGGACCTTCTGAGGATTTAGATAGGTGATGAGCATGAAAAGGTACTCAGTAAATACTAGTGTTTATTATGTACATTATTATTTATCTATCAATCTATTCATGCACCTGCATGGGTGAATGATAGGGTGACTTCTCAAATTAAAAGTGAAAATGATCCTTAAGACAGTTGCGGAACTTGGCAGATATTTCTGAAAACAGTGACTGACCACTGCAGTCTGTTTTTCAGTGTTAACCTCCGGTGGCACTCTCTCTAAATGCTTGTGAAAACTCCGTCTACCAGAATACTTCTGTTACTGTTTGACAGAATTTGATTTCATGTCAACTTTTACCTCATGTCTTGTTTATTCACTGTAGTGTTTCCATTGTCATCTGTTTCCTTTACTGGTCTTTTTTTTTTTTTTTTTTTTCTGCCTAGATACTTATTGGAGGTCTTCTCTAAGTTAGTTTCTCAGAGCTTTCTTTCCTCTCTGCCAATGTAAAATTACCTCTATATCTTATTTTGATTTTATTTGTTTGTGGCCCATGCCCCTCCCCTCACTCCTCCTGAGTCAGCTTTAAATTCGTTCTATCTCTACCTGCAATTGTATCTCATAAGAAGGTAGAGGGGTAGAGAGATACATGGCAGTGTATCTCTCCAACAGCATCCACAATTGGTTTTGATTTCTAGGGCATGGGTGGGTCATATGCCATTCATTTTCCTATAAAAAAATGGATTTCATGAACACAAACAGAGAACTTCACTTTTTATAATTTTGTTACTGAAAGTAGTACTTAGTTGTTCTAATAACTTTTTTTCCCCCCTATTGGTAGCTGAAGAGCATCATTGTCATCAGACACAAAAGCAGCCTTCAAAAACCTAGCAATATTTAAGTGAAACTCTACAGTTTCTGTCAAAGCTTAGCTGGCATAACATGAGTTTTACTCAGACAATTTTAAAAATTATAATGGCATTTTTAAATTTCAATGGACCTTTTTCAACTTAAGGGGTTGTATGTCAGCATTTATTAGTGTATACATGGAGGACGATAGGAAAATTTCAAAGTACTTGCATCCCTACCTTCATTTATCTGATGCTTATGAATTTGTATACCAAGGATTTACTATTTTTTAAAACACACACACAATTGTTTGAAAAGTCATAGTGGACTAGTCAAAGTAAGAATATATGGGGTCTGAATTGTATGACCTAAGCCATAATTTCCTCACTGTTAAAACAGAAATAATGTCTAACAGGAACTAACATAGTGTTATAGATCAATTATACTTTGTAAGGAAACAAACAAACTGACTCATACAGAAATAATTATTTTTGTGTTTACCAGAGATAGGGAGGTGAGGGAAGGGAAATTGGGTGAAAATGATAAAAAGTTTAAAAATTCTAGTTATAAGATAAATGTACTCTAGGGATATAATGCATAACATGATAATTGACATTGCTATATATTATATATAAAACTTAAGAGAGTAAAACCTAAGACTTCCCCTGAAAGGAAAAAATTATGTTTCCATTTCTTTAATGTTGTCCCTATATGAGATGATGGATTTTCAGTAACACACTAATGTATATCAATTATTTCTCAGTAAAACTAGGAGAAAAAGATAAAAACAGAAATGATAATAGCTTTCCTATCTTTCACTGGACTATTGTGAATATCCAATTATCTAATATATATGAATATATTTTGAAAATACTAGATAGAAGATTTCATACTGAAGAAATATATAACCCATTTCGGAAATTTTCTAAGTAATGATACCAGATATGAATAGAGTGTCTTTTTTCCTTTGAGTCTGTCATTATTTAGTTTATTTTATATCGAGGTAACATTAGTTTACAGCAGTATATGTTTCATGTATACATTACTTCCGTATACACTACCACCAAAAATTTTTGCTCATCGCCAAAAATTTTGTTTCCCTCTGTCACCATACTGTTGACCACTTTACCCATTCTGTCTCCCTCTGGCATTTCCCCTCTAGTAACCACAACTACTCTGTTCTCTGTATCTACACGTTTGCTTTGGTTTGTTTTGTTTTATTCTTTTTTTTTTTTTTGGTTTGTTCAGTTTTTATAGCCCACGGATGAGTGAAATCATAGAGTGTTAGTCTTTCTAGTTCAGACTTATTTCACTTACCATAATACTTTCAAGGTCAATCCATGCTCTATGGCTGAGTAATGTCCATTATATATATTTATGTATATAACGTCTTCTTGATCCATTCATCTATTGATGGACACAAATGTTGTTTCCATATCTTGGCTATTATAAATAATGCAGCAGTGAACAAGAACAGCACATATCTTTTCAGATTAGTGTTTAATTATCCTTTAGATAAATACCCAGTAGTGGGATAGCTGGGTTATATGGGAGTTTTATCCTTAAATTTTTAAAGAAGTTCCATATTGTTTTCCATAATGGAATAGAATCTGGAGCCTAGAAATAAAACCACATATACATGAAAAATTAATTTATGACTTCATAGGAAAGACAATACAATGGAGATAGGATAATCTCTTCAGTAAATGGTGTTGGGAAAATTGAAGAGTCATATGGGGGAAAAAGATAAATCTAGGAGACTAACACCATACATAAAAATCAATCCAAAACGGATAAAAGACTTAAATGTGAGATATGAAACCATAAAATCCATACAAGAAAATATGTGCAGTATGCACTTTGACATTGGTCTTAGCAGTATGTTTCAATGTCTCCTCAGGTAAATATATAAAAAAAAGAGCAAGCGGGATGGCATCAAAATAAATGTTTTGGAGAGCAAAGGAAAGCATCAGCAAAGTGGAAAGACAACCAGATGAATGAGAAGATATTTGTAAATCATATATCCAATAAAAAGTTAAAATCCAAAATATGAGGTTTCCCTAGTGACTCAGTGGTAAAGAATCTGCAGAATACAGGTTGTATCCCTGGCTTGGGAAGATGCCCTGGAGAAGGAAATTGCAACCCACTCCAGCATTCTTGCCTGAGAAATCCCATGGACTGAGGATCCTGGCAGACTACAGTCCATGGAGTTGTAAGAAAGTCAGACAAGACTTAGATAATAAGCAACAACAACAATCCAAACTATATAAAGGGTTTAAACAAATCAACAACAACAAGAACAAAAAGATTAAAAACGGGCAGAGGAGCACTCTCACCACTTCTACTCTGCATGATATTGGAAGTACCAGCCACAATAATTGAACAAGAAAAAGAAAGAAAAGGCATCTAAATTGGAAAGGAAGAGGTAAAATTATTGCTATTTTCAGATGGCATGATACTCTAGAGAACCCTAAAGTCTCCACACAAAAAATATTAAAACTAATATATGAATTCAGCAAGGTAGGAGGATTCAAGATTAATATACAGAAATCTGCTGGATTTCTTTAGACTATAAATGAAACATCAGAAGAGAAAGTTTTAAAAATCCCATGGAATGATCTAATAACTTATAAAAATAGTGTTAAAACAGTAATTATTACTTTTGGATTTATGTTCAGTGCATTCAATGAATAGCCTTTAAAGTCCAAATTGGGGAAAAAAAATATATATATACATACACACACACACACACACACACACACATATATATATATATATATATATATATATATATATATATATATACATTATCCTAGCCAGATGACTAAAAAAAAATATTGTGTAGAAATTTCAGAAACGTTTTGATTCCAGTCTTCAGTGTACTGACCCCAAAGCCATGATCCCTAATCAGGTCACCCTCATTATGCTTCAGACTTTTGTATCTCCAAGTTGGCCTTTGTAAAATGGAGCTTTTAACTGAAAAGCTCTCACAATTAACACTTTGAACATTAAGTCATAACTCAAAAGTGAAAAAATGGAATTAATGCTCTGCTATGTATTTTTGTGATTGTTGATAAAAATTAACTAGAATATGTTTATGGGATCTTAAGAATTTTGCCTTAGTCATAATTATTAAAAACATACAGTGTCATTGATGGCAACCAATTATACTGTTAATATTATACTATAATTATATCATTATAATTATCATTATATCATTACTTTATAAAAATAGTCATAGTATACTAGAATATTGTTGGCACTCTCCAATGTAATGTGCTGGGTATAATTATGAATTCAGGTAAACAGAATTGGTCTACAGAGATGTTTTCTTTGATTGTGGAGATAATGTTTACTTCACTTTAGGGAAGATCTATGAACTGAAAATCTGTTCATATATTATAGAACTTGTTCTAATGTTCATAATTATAAAACTTCTCTAATGTGTATTTTTACTATAAATTTATTTATTTTAATCTGTATTTTCAACTTATCTGATGGTATGCCAAAAAATAAATATTCCCAAACAAGGGAGTGAAGGATTACTTATGCAGATATTGATGTGATAAACACCTTTTATTCACTTCAGGTTGAATTGTGCATTTTAAAAATGGCTGTAGATAGCTCTGTCAAGGTGACTTTATAGCCACTAAGCCAAGACTGGTGCATCCTGTAAAGGTATTCAGTAATTTACACTGTATGATGATTTATGGATCCTATCTTTGAATGTCTTAAAAGTTTCCCCCTGTCAGGCTAACACAATGAAGGAACTGGGTGAGCAGGCATGGCAGGATGCTTTACAAATGCCCTGTATTCTTGATAATTATGTTAGGAAGCAAGTTTTCAAGTATCTTCTTAAATTCTTGTGATGAAGAAAGAAAGAAAGAAAGAAACACTAAACATTTCTAGTACAATGCTAATACAGAAAAAATGTTAATTAAAAAAATGAAATGTACTGTTTTGCATGCCAGTTAAAAAATGATCGGTAGTCACTCTCTCAGCCCCAGTAGTTTGGAGATCTTCATTAAAGTCCCTCCAAAGCCCTCTTCTCCAAAGAAATTTATTCCTTGTTTGCAAATGGAAAAAATTTTAAATTTAAAGTCTACTTTTTTAGGGGAACAAAACTTTATTTACAGTAATTTACTTAGTATGAAAAACAGCCCCCAATACAGATTCATTGATAAAAAACAAAGTTTTCCTGACTCATTCTTGCCCATTTCTGAATGATGCTTACTGTTTTGTACTATCAGATAGAAGGATATAGAACACAGCAGAAAAAGCATAATATTGAAATCAGTCTTCATGCCACTTCACCTTTTATGCTTCTCTGGTAGAAAACCCGACCTGGACAGCTTGTTGCTTTTGTTCAGTCACTCAGCTTTGTCCAACTCTTTGTGACACCATGGACTGCAGCACACCAGGCTTCCTTGTCCTTTGCTATCTGCTGGAGTTTGCTCAAACTCGTGTTCATTGAAATGGTGATGCCATCCAGCCATCTCATCCTCTGTCGCCCCCTCCTCCTCCTGCTCTCCATCTTTCCCAGCAAAATCAGGGTCTTTTCCAATGAGTTGGCTTTACACAACAGATGACCGAAGTACTAGAGATTCAGCTTCAGCATCAGTCCTTCTAATGTATAGTCAAGGTTGATTTCCTTTAGGATTGGCTGGTTTGATCATCTTGCTATCCAAGGGACTCTCAAGAGCCTTCTCCAGCATCACAGTGCTAAAGTATCAATTCTTTGGTGCTCAGCCTTCTTTATGGTCCAGCTTTCCCAGCTGTACATGACTACTGGAGAAACCATAGCTTTGACTATACGGAGGTTTGTCAGAAAAGTAATGTCTCTTCTTTTTAATATGCTCTCTAGGTTGGTCATATCTTTTCTTTCAAAGGGCGAGAGTCTTTTATTTATTTTATTAAATTTAAATTTATTTATTTTAATTGGAGGCTAAATACTTTACAATATTTTATTGGTTTTGCCATACATCAACATGAATCCGTTAGAAAGAGTCTTTTAAATTTCATGGCTACAGTCACCTTCCACAGTGATTTTGGAGCCCTCCCCCCAAATAAAGTCAGACACAGTTTCCATTTTTTGCTACCTATTTGCCATGAATTGATTGGACTAGATGCTGTGATCTTGGTTTTTTGAATATTGAGTTTCAAGTCAGCTTTTTCACCTCTCAGCATTTGTGTATGCCTATGGGAACTGTTACTTCAGTCCCTCAAAATTTATGCCTGGCAATATTAACAAGACTTCAGTTATAAATATTATTAGAATTATAAACATTATATAATTACTAGAATTAACCTGAACACATAGCCTTCTTAAGCTTAGTATATATCTATAAACAAAGAATTGCAACTATACAAAAAAATAACATGGAACTCAGATACCTTCTCTTTTCCAAGGAATAGTGGCATTCAGCCTCTCTCAAGAGAAAATCAACTTAAAAGAAATATCACTTAAAATCCTCAAGAGAGGATGGGATGATTTGGGAGAATGGCATTGAAACATGTATAATATCATATATGAAATATGTATAATATCATATATGAAATGAGTCACTAGTCCAGGTCCAATGCATGATACTGGATGCTCAGGGCTGGTGCACTTGGATGACCCAGAGGGATGGTACAGGGAGGCAGGAGGGAGGGGGGTTCAGGATAGAGACCACGTGTATACCTGTGGTGGATTCATGTTGATGTATGGCAAAACGAATACAATATTATAAAGTAATTAACCTCCAATTAAAATAAATAAATTAAAAAAAAATTCTCAAGGGACATCTTGTCTTGCACATTCTTTCAAAGACAAATGATATGATTCCAGAGAGGAGAATAAAGCAAAAGCTGAAATAAATGAAGGTGAGACAGTTTCATAGAGAATATGCACTTTCCTCACACTCAGTGTGAAATGTATTAACTCAGAATTCAGAACTTCATCAGCATCATTGATTGATTAGGGAAATAAATAGTAGTTCTATCTATATGGGGGATAAAGTCTAGGATTAAAAGAGTTAGGGAATACCTGAATATTAACTTTTACTGAGCATTTGAGCACTCTACTGTCTTAATTCTATAAATTCACTTCCAAGCATTTGTTTCAGAAGGAAGTTGATGATATCAGTAGTGATTCTACATGATCATTTACACCAGAGCAATATATTGAATTTTCAACATCAGCACTTCCTGTTAAATACAAGCCATCAACTTTTGGAGATGTACTGTATCCAAGGGAAGAGAATTAAGATGCAACAAAATTTTTACACAGAGAATAAAAATTACAAATATAATTTTTACACAGAGAGTCTTTATGAAAATTTATCAGCTGTCATACAATAACCTTACCAAAGACAGATATTCTTTAAGATATGAGAAATTTTAGTCACACAGTCACCCACATTCCTACCAATTCACTTATTAGGTTTTGTTTGTTTGTTTTTAGTGCAATGTTAACAACCACAAGTGTATTTGTTTCTTTTCAAGATGTTCAGCTGTAAGAGAACACCACATTTTGGTTTTGCATTTTGTGTCAATACACCTGCTAACTCAAGAAATTGAGTTTTTATTTTTTTTAACAATTCTAGAACTGTCCTTTTTAGCAATTAATATAGCTATAGGTAACATTTGGAGAAGGGAATGGCAACCTACTCCAATATTTTTGACTGGAAAATGCCATGAATGGAGGAGCCTGGTAGGCTACAAGTCCATGGGGTCGCAAAGAGTTGGACACGACTGAGCGAGTTGTAGGTAATGTTACCATTTCTAGCTTTAAAACCGGAGATGAAAGAATGGTTGATAAAACAATTTATAGCCATTTTTGCTTTTAAAGAGATATTCAGTTCAGTTCAGTCGCTCAGTCGTGTCCGACTCTTTGCAATCCCATGAATCGCAGCACACCAGGCCTCCCTGTCCATCACCAACTCCCAGAGTGCACTCAGACTCACATCCATAGAGTCAGTGATGCCATCCAGCCATCTCATCCTTTGTCGTCCCCTTTTCCTCCTGCACCCAATCCCTCCCAGCATCAGAGTCTTTTCCAATGAGTCAACTCTTCACATGAGGTGGCCAAAGTACTGGAGTTGCAGCTTTAGCATCATTCCTTCCAAAGAAATCCCGGGGCTGATCTCCTTCAGAATGGATTGGTTGGATCTCCTTTCAGTCCAAGGGACTTTCAACCTTAAAATTATCTTATACATAAGAAGTAAATAAATATTGGGGACTATGGATCATTCTATTAAAATGCAATCTAAATGATTTGTATAAATATACAAGGCACATACATGATTGAGAAATATTGCCTATAGGTTCCTAAGAGACTTATCTCAGTTTCCCTCCTTGAGACAATGTCTTTCACCAAGGGAAGGTTATTCCATGTATCCACTATTTCATGCATAGAACTTACACTAGTCATCTGTTTTACATCTGATAAAGTACATGTTTCAATGCTATTCTCTCAAATCATCCCACCCTCACCTTCTCCCACTGAGTCCAAAAGTCTGTTCTTTACTTCTGTGTCTCCTTTTTTGCCCTGTATGTAGGATCATCGGTACCTTCTTTCTAAATTCCATATATACGTGTATAGTATATATAGTATATATACAGTATTAGTCTTTTCTCTTTCTAACTTACTTCACTCTATATAATAGGCTTCAGGTTCATCCGCCTCATTAGAACTGACTCAGATGTGTTCCTTTTTATAGCTAAGGAATATTCCATTATGTATATTTATCAGAAGTTTATTATCCATTCATTTGACAATGAATGTCTAGGTTGCTTCCATGTCCTAGCTATTGTAAACAGTGCTGCAGTGAACCTTGGGGTACATGTGTCTCCTACAATTCAGGTTTCCTTGGGTAGATGTCCAGCAGTGAAATTGCTGGGTCATATAGCAGGTCTATTCCAGCCATCTTTTCATTTGTTTATTAACCATCTATATGTCTTTTTAAAGAATTGTCTGCTTAGGTTTTTTTTGTCCACTTTTTGATTGGGTTTTTCATTTTTCTGCTATTGAGCTACATGAGCTACTTGTATACTTTGATTAATTCTGTCAGTTGTTTCATTTGCTATTATTTTCTCCCATTCTGAGGGCTGTCTTTTCACCTTGCTTATACTTTCCTTCACTGTGTAAAAGTGTTTAAGTTTATTTAGGTCTCATTTGCTGATATTTGTTTCCCTTTATTCTGGGAGGTGGGCCATGGAGGATGTTGCTTTTATTTGTGTTGGAGAATGCTCTGTCTATGTTTCCTCCTAAGAGTTTTATAGTTTCTGGTTTAACATTTAAATCTTTAATACATTTAGATCTTTAATCATTTTGAGTTTATTTTTGTCTATGGTGTTAGAAAGTGTCATAGTTTCATTCTTTTAGATATAGTTGACCAATTTTCTCAGCACCATTTTTTTTTTAAACAAACTGTTTTTTTTCTCTCTTTTTTTTTTTTTTCATTTTAAAATCTTTAATTTTTACACGTGTTCCCAAACATGAACCCCCCTCCCACCTCCCTCCCCATAACATCTCTGTGGGTCATCCCCATGCACCAGCCCCAAGCATGCTGTATCCTGTCAGCACCATTTGTTGAAGAAACTCTTTTTTCTATTGCATATTTTTCCTCCTTTGTCAAAGATAGTTATCCATAGGTGCATGAATTTATCTCTGTACTTTCTATTTTGTGCCAGTCATCTATATTTCTGTCTTTGTCCCAGTACCATACTTTCTTGCTGATTGTAGCTTTTTAGTATAATTTGAAATCAAGAAGGTTGATTCCTCCAGTTCTATTCTTTCTCAAGATTCAGTCAGTTCAGTTCAATTCAGTCACTCAGTAGTGTCTAACTCTTGGCTATTTGCGGTCTTTTATGTTTCCATACAAATTGTGAAATTATCTGTTCTAGTTCTATAGAAAAAAACAAAAACAAACAAACGAACAAAAGACTGTTTTTAGTTTGATAGGGATTGCACTGATTCTATAGGTTACTTTGGGTACTATACTCATTTTCACTATATTGATTTTTTTCCAATTTAAGAACATGAAATATTTATCCATTTTTGTTATGTTTGATTTCTTTCATCAGGGTTTTATACAGGTGTTTTCAGGTGTATACAGGTGTTTTCTTTCTTTAGGTAAATTTATTCTTAGTATTTTATTCTTTTCATTGTAATGATGAATGGGCTTGTTTCCTTAATTTCTCTTTTTGATTTTTCATTGTCTATAAGAATGCAAGGGATTTCTGTGCATTAACTTTATATGCTGCTACTTTACTATATTCATTGATTAGCTCTAGTAATTTTCGGGGGCATCTTTAGGGTTTTCAATATAGAGGAACATGTCATCTGCAAACAGTGAGAGTTTTACTTCTTTTCCAACACTGGACCGGATGAAGCATGAGAAAGTCATGAAGTTAAAAGATACTTGCTTCTTGGGAGAAAAGTTATGACCATCCTAGATAGCATATTAAAAATCAGAGACATTACTTTGCCAACAAAGGTCCGTCTAGTTAAAGCTATAGATTTTCCAGTAGTCATGTATGGGTGTGAGAGTTGGACCGTGAAGAAAGCTGAGCACTAGAGGATTGATGCTTTTGAATTGTGGTGTTGGAGAAGACCTCTGGAAAGTCCCTTGTACTGCAAGGAGATCCAACCAGTCCATTCTAAAGGAAATCAGTCCTGAATATTCATTGGCAGGACTGATGCTGAAGCTGAAGCTCCAATACTTTAGCCAGCTGATGTGAAGAACTGACTCAATGGAAAAGACCCTGAGGTGCTGGAAAAGACTGAAGGCAGGAGGAGAAGGGGATGACAGAGGATGAGATGGTTGGATGGCATCACTGACTCAAAGGATATGAATTTGAGTAAACTCTAGGAGTTGGTGATGGACAGGGACTTGCTTCAGTCTATGGGGTTGCAAAGAGTTGGACACGACTGAGCGACTGAACTGAACTGAACTCACAAACTTGACTATGAAAAAACCACAGCTTTGACTTGACAGACCTTTGTTGGTAAAGTAATGTCTCTGATTTTTAATATGCTGTCAAGGTTGGGCATAACTTTTCTTCCAAGGAGCAAGTGTCTTTTAATTTCAAGGCTGCAGTCACCATCTGCAGTGATTTTGGAGCCCAAGGGAAAAAAAAGGTCTGTCACTGTTTCCATCGTTTCCCTATCTATTTGCCATTTAGTGTTGGGACCAGACGCCATGATCTTAGTTTTCTGAATGTCGAGTTTTAAGCCTTTTTTTTTTTTTCACTCTCCTTTTTCATTTTTATCAAGAGCCTCTTCAGTTCCTCTTTGCTTTTTGCTATAAGGTGGTGTCATATGTGTATCTGAGGTTATTGGTATTTCTTCTGGCAATCTTGATTCTTGCTTGTGCTTCATTCAGCCCAGCATGCCACATGATGTACTCTGCATATAAGTTAAATAAGCAGGGTGACAATATACAACCTTGATGCACTCCCTTCTCAATTTGGAATCAATCTGTTGTTCCATGTCTGGTTCTAACTGTTGCTTTTTGACCTGCATACAGATTTCTAGGGTGGTAAGTAAGGTGGTCTGCTACTCCCATCTCTTGAAGAATTTTATACAGTTTGTTGTGATCTACACAAAGGGTTTGGCATGATTGATAAAGCAGAAGTAGGTGTTTTTCTGGAATTCCCTTGCTTTTTCTGTGATCCAATGAACGTTGGTAATTTTATCTCTGGTTCTTCTGTCTTTTCTAAATCCATCTTGAACATCTGTAAGTTCATTGTTCATGAACTGTTGAAGCCCGGCTTGGAGAATTTTGAGCATTACTTTGCTAGTGTGTGAAATGAGTGTGATAATATGAACACTCTTTAGCATTGCCCTTCTTTGGAATTGGAATGAAAACTGACCTTTTTTCAGTCCTGTGGCCACGGCTGAGTTTTCCAAATTTCCTGGCATATTGAGTGCAGCACTTTAACAGCTTCATCTTTAGGATTTGAAATAGCTCAACTGAAATTCCTCACCTCCACTAGCTTTGTTTTTAGTGATGCTTCCTAAGGCCCACTTGACTTCACATTGCATGATATCTGGTTCTAGGTGAGTGATCACAGCATCATGGTAATTTGGGTCATTAAGATATTTTTTGTATAGTTCTTATGTGTATTCGTGTCACCTCTTCTTAACATCTTCTGCTTCTGTTAGATCCCTTCCATTTCTCTCCTTTTGGAGCCCATCTTTGCATGAAATATTCCGTTGGTATCTCTGACTTTCTTGAATATATCCCTACTTTATTGGTACATAAAATTGAAGAAATAATACATGCAAAACAAAATGCCCAGCACACAGTGAGTGCTCAATAAATATTCTGAGGAATATTCATGCATTTATCTCTATTGGAACTTTTTTTAATCCACAAAACTATGAATTCTTTTATTACAGATAATATTCATCTTTGTAACTGCAAGAAATCTCCTTGTTACTGACACATAATATATAATAAATGCTTTTTTACAAATTTGTTATTATTCCTTAACACTTCAATTAGCACTAATTTTAATCCCATTTCTCTTTTTAGAAAGTGTGGATTTTACAAATTTTGGATTACAATCACTGTTAAGGAGTGATTTAAATCATGTTGCAAAGACCACACACAACACATACCTGTGAAGCAGTACAATGTGACTGTTCTCTAGTTAGAAATCTTAGTGATCACACTTGTAGCAAATTTGGCAAGTTCTAACATCAACCAACTCAAACACAAGCCTGAACCACTTTATAAAATAGCTGTTCATTTAAGTGAAAAAATTAAGTGGCTTAATGTTAGTGTTAGCAATTTTAAAGCCAAACCCTTGTTATTTTCATGGTTTATTCAATCCATTCTATTCACTACCACCATCTCAGTAGAGTGGGCTAATTGCAAATATGCAGAACAACCCTGAGTGTTATAGAACACACGGAAAAAGGTGTTCCTCCTCATTTGGCTTCATTTCCATGTACCTCATTTGTCTGGACACCATGTTTTTAGGCTAAAGTAAACAGACCTCCTAACTGTTCTGATTCACCTCCATCCTACTCAGAGCCTCCTTCTCGCTCAGCACCTAGCCTTAGTACAGAATATCTAGTGATCCCTTTGAAGCATATGTAATATCTTGGCACTTCTCTGTTTAAAAATCTTCAATGACTTCTAGTGTGCTGAGAGTGAAGACCAAAGGCTGCTCAAGCCGCACAGGCCTTACTGATATCCATTAGCAGGACAGGCATATTCCCACCACAAATCCCCCTGCCTTCCCTGTCTCCACTTCCTTTAAGTTCTTCCTCAGAGCTTTCCATTCACCCCAGTAAGTTTTGCTCACAAAACTTACCTTGTTTTAAAATTCAGATTACTATCACCTTTTCCAAAATTTTCTGGTTCCATTTTCCTACCATATTTTTTCATATAGCACATATCATCACATTTTTTAGTGTAGCAGTATTATCACATGTTTAATATTTAAGACATCACTTCATCACATTATTTATTTTACTTTCTAAATTTTTTGCCCATCACCTCCCACCGTTAAAATTTTAACTCACTGCAAGTAAGGATTTTTTTTTTTTTTACTTTAAAATATTGTTTTGGTTTTGCCATACATCAACATGAATCCGCCATGAGTGTACACATGTTCCCAATCCTGAATATTGGAAATAAAAGCAAAAATAAACAAATGGGACCTAATTAAAATTAAAAGCTTCTGCACAACAAAAGAATCTAGAAGCAAGGATACAGGCAAGGATTTTTGTCAATTTAGTTCACTCCTGAACTCCTTCACTGATACATAGTAGCCTTTCAATAACTACTGAGTGAATAATTTAATTGAAGAGCAAAAAAAAAAAAAAAAAAAAAGAAAAGAAAAAGAAAAAGAAAAGAAAGAAATGCAAGGATAATTAAGTGTAACTATTATGATCCAAGCTTTAAGTTAACATTTGTTTCTCCACAATTACTGTCATAATAAATGATGCATACTTAACACATCTTTACTGCAGCCATGAAATTAAGAGACATTTACTACTTGGAAGAAAAGTTAAGACCAACCTAGCTAGCATATTCAAAAGCAGAGACATTACCTTGCCAACAAAGGTCTGTCTAGTCAAGGCTATGGTTTTTCCAGTGGTCATGTATGGATGTGAGAGGTGGGCTGTGAGCACTGAGGAATTGATACTTTTGAACTGTGGTGTTGGAGAAGACTCTTCAGAGTCCCTTGGACTGCAAGGAGATACAACCAGTCCATTCTGAAGGAGATCGGCCCTGGGATTTCTTTGGAAGGAATGATGCTGAAGCTGAAACTCCAGTACTTTGGCCACTTCATGCAGAGTGGACTCATTGGAAGACTCTGATGCTGGGAGGGATTGTGGGCAGGAGGAGAAGGGGACGACAGAGGATGAGATGGCTGGATGACATCACTGACTCGATGGACGTGAGTCTGAGAGAACTCCAGAAGTTGGTGATGGACAGGGAGGCCTGGCCTGCTGCGATTCATGGGGTCGCAAAGAGTCGGACACGACTGAATGGCTGAACTGAACTTATAATTAATAAATTAATGAATAATTCTAAATTGTATAAAATCTAATATCAATGATACTAAATACACTGTGAGGTAATATTTACATAACTTTAGTTTCTTACGGTATTTAATGCAATCCAATAATCCTAGATTTTATGAATAAAAAACTAGATACTTATCTGACTGCTGCTAAGTCACTTCAGTTGTGTCTGACTCTGTGCGACCCCATAGATGGTAGGCCACCAGGCTCCCCCATCCCTGGGATTCTCCAGGCAAGAACACTGGAGTGGGTTGCCATTTCCTTCTCCAACTTATCTGACTAGACCTGTTTATCTATATAATAATGTAAGATATCATAAAATCTGAAGACCATGATTAGCCTTCAAAAATTATAGTTTTCATTTCGCTTTAAGGACTAACATTTATAATGTAAAAGGAATATCTAAATTTTTTAAATCAAATATATATTATGATTGTTAAAAATTGAACATAATTAAAGTGAATAATTTTATGTTTTGGCATATGTATGCAGCTGTGAAACAATCACAACACTCAAAATAATATCTCCATCACCCTAAATTTTCCTTACAGCTCTTTGTGAAAAATCTCTTCCTCCCAGCTATCCACGTGGTTCACTTACTGTCCCCAGGATGACACTATAAATTAGATTGCATTAAAGAAATAAAACAATTTGACAAAAATTGACCATGTAACATTATTGAAATTGTTTATTTCTCCATTTATTGGATTTTTCTTAATTTCTTCAGCCAGTTTTATAAATTTCAGTGTGAAAATCTCTTACATCTTTTACTAGAGCATCTCTATTTCATATCTGTGATGCTATTACAGAGAACATGCTTTTGTATTTTTAATTTCTAATCATTTATTTTAAGCACATAAAATATAATTTAGTTTATATGTATTTTCTATATATTCAGGATTCCTGAGTTCATTCATAAAACGGTTTTATGAACTTTTTAGTAAATCCCATTAGATTCCTTTTATAGATGAATAAATATGTCACCTGTAGACAAAGGCAGTTTAACTTCTTACATTCCAGTTTGGATGTCTTCCTTTATTCCTGTCCTGTTTCATTAGCCAGAACCTCAATATTGTGTTGAATAGAAGTGATGCAAGCAGACTTGCCTTTTCCCTGACATGAAGCACAATTATTCAATCTTTCATAATTAGTATAATATTGGTTTTAGATTTTTCATAGTTCTTTTTAAATATAAATTTATTTATTTTAATTGAAGCATAATTACTTTACAATATTGTATTGGTTTTGCCATACATCAACATAAATCCGCCACAGGTGTACACGTGTTCCCCATCCTGAAACCCCTCCCACCTTCCTCCCCATCCCATCCCTCTGGGTTATCCCAGTGCTCCAGCCCCGAGCATCCTCTATCATGCATCAAACCTGAACCGGTGATTCATTTCACATATGATATCATACACATTTCAGTGCCATTCTCCCAAATCACCCCACCCTTGCCCTTTAACAGGTTAAGAAAGTTTGCTTCTATTCTTATTTTGTTAAGGTTTTATTTTATTTTAATTTTTTATTTTGTTTTGTTTTTGATCAGACAAGTATCCCATGCTCTTCAAATTTTTGAAAGATTTTGTGGTGAATTGGTAGTATTTTTTTGTTTAAATACTTGGTTAACTTCATCAATGAAGACATCTGAGATTGAAGTTTTGTGAAAAGAAAGATTATTATCTGTATTATCTATATCATCTCAAGTAAACTTTGGTGGCTTTTTTCTTTCAACGAACTTATCCCCTTTATCTAAGTCATTATATATATTGCTAATAAAGTTGGTTATAATCTTTCCTTAGTAGGTTTAGACCTGTAAGATCTGTACTGATATTACCTCTCTTGATTCTGACCTTAGTAATTCATGTTTTCTCTTTTTATGTTCTTTTTCTTCATTCTTTTTTTTATTTCTGGTGTTTATGTTATGCAGTTGCTGTTGCCATGTTTTCAATGCCATTCATCTTTTTCTGACAATGAGTTGAGTCTTTGCATCAGGTGGCCAAATTACTGGAGCTTCAGCATCAGTCCTTCCAAAGAATATTCAGGGTTGATTTCCTTTAGGATTCATCTCCTTTCTGTCCAAAGGACTCTCAAGTTTCTTCTTCAGCACACATTTTGAAAGCATCAGCTCTTCAGTTCTCAGCCTTCTTTATGGCCCAACCCTCACATCTGTACCATTAGTACATATGATTAGTGTATATATACCAAATGCAATATCCCAATTCATTCCACCCCCTTCACCCCCTTGGTGTTCATACATTAGTTCTCTATGTCTGCATCACTATTTATGCTTTGCAAATAGGTTCATCTGTACCATTTCTATAGATTCCATATATGTGGGTTAATATATATCTGTTTTTCTCTCTCTGACTTACTTCATTCTGTATGGCACTTTAAAGGTTGATCCATGTTTCTGAAAATGTCCTAATTTTGTTTCCTTTGTATAAGGAGTAATATTCTGTTGTATATATGTACTACATCTTCTTTATGTATTCCTCTGTTGATGTGCACTTAGGTTGCTCCATGTCTTGGTGGTGCAAATAGTGCTGCAATGAATATTGAAGTGCATATGTATTTTAGAATTATGATTTTCCTGGGGCATATGCCCCAACGTGGAATTTCTGGGTCATATAGTAGTTCTATGCTTGGGTTCTAAATAATCTCCATACTACTTTTCATAGTGCCTGTATCAACAGTATAAGAGTTCCTTTTTCTCCACACCTTCTTCAGCATTTATTGCTTGAAGATATTTTTGATAATGTCCATAGAGATTGCAATACCAAACCACCTGACCTGCCTCTGGAGAAATCTGTATGCAGGTCAGGAAGCAACAGTTAGAACTGGACATGGAACAACAGACTGGTTCCAAATAGGAAAAGGAGTCTGTCAAGGCTGTATATTGTCCCCCTGCTTATTTAACTTCTATGAAGAGTACATCATAGGAAACGCTGGACTGGAAGAAACACAAGCTGGATTCAAGTTTGCTGGGAGAAATATCAATAACCTCAGATATGTAGATGACACCACCCTTATGGCAGAAAGTGAAGAGGAACTAAAAAGCTTCTTGATGTAAGTGAAAGAGGAGAGTGAAAAAGTTGGCTTCAAGCTCAACATTCAGAAAAGGAAGATCATGGCATCCGGTCCCATCACTTCATGAGAAATAAATGGGGAAACAGTGGAAACAGTGTCAGACTTGATTTTGGGGGGCTCCAAAATCACTGCAGATGGTGACTGCAGCCATGAAATTAAAAGACACTTACTCCTTGGAAGAAAAGTTATGCCCAACCTAGATAGCATATTCAAAAGCAGAGACATTACTTTGCCAACTAAGGTCTGTCTAGTCAAGGCTATGGTTTTCCAGTAGTCATGTATGGATGTGAGAGTTGGACTGTGAAGAAGGCTGAGCGCCGAAGAATTGATGCTTTTGTTGTTGTTGTTGTTTTAATATTTTTACTTTATTTTACTTTACAATACTGTATTGGTTTTGTCATACATTGACATGAATCCACCACAGGTGTGCATGAGTTCCCAATCCTGAACCCCCCTCCCACCTCCCACCCCATAACATCTCTCTGGATCATCCCTGTGCACCAGCCCCAAGCATCCAGTATCATGCATCAAACATAGACTGGCGATTCATTTCTTACGTGATATTATACATGTTTCTGTGCCATTCTCCCAAATCATCCCACTCTCTCCCTCTCCATCAAAGTCCAAAAGTCCGTTCTATACATCTGTGTCTCTTTTTCTGTCTCACATACAGGGGTATCATTACCATCTTTCTAAATTCCATATATATGCGTTAGTATACTGTTTTGGTATTTTTCTTTCTGGCTTACTTCACTCTGTATAATCAGCTTCAGTTTCATCCACCACATTAGAACTGATTCACATGTATTCTTTTTAATGGCTGAGTAATACTCCATTGTGCATATGTGCACCGCTTTCTTATCCACTCATCTGCTGATGGACATCTAGATTGCTTCCACATCCTGGCTATTATAAACAGTGCTGTGATGAACATTGAGGTACACGTGTCTCTTTCAATTCTGTTTTCCTCAGTGTGTATGACAACAGTGGGATTGCTGGGTCATAAGGCAGTTCTATTTCCAGTTTTTTTAAGGAATCTCCACAGTGTCCTCCATAGTGGCTGTACTAGTTTGCATTCCCACCAACAGTGTAATAAGGTTCCCTTTTCTCTACACCCTCTCCAGCATTTATTGCTTGTAGACTTTTGGATTACAGCCATTCTGACTGGTGTGAAATGTTACCTAATTTTGGTCTTGATTTGCGTTTCTCTGATAATGAGTGATGTTGAGCATCTTTTCATGTGTTTGTTAGCCATCCGTATGTCTTCTTTGGAGAAATGTCTATTTAGTTCTTTGGCCCATTTTTTGATTGGGTCATTTATTTTTCTGGAATTGAGCTGTAGGAGTTTCTTGTATATTTTTGAGATTGGTTGTTTGTCAGTTGCTTCATTTGCTATTATTTTCTCCCATTCAGAAGGCTGTCTTTTCACCTTGCTTATAGTTTCCTTGTAGTGCAGAAGCTTTTAAGTTTAATTAGATCCCATTACTTTATTTTTGCTTTTATTTCCAATATTCCGGGAGGTGGATCATAGAGGATCCTGCTGTGATTTATGTAGGAGAGTGTTTTGCCTATATTCTCCTCTAGGAGTTTTATAGTTTCTGGTCTTACATTTAGATCTTTAATTCATTTTGAGTTGATTTTTGTGTGTGGTGTAAGAAAGTGATCTAGTTTCATTCTTTTACAAGTGGTTGACCAGTTTTCCCAGCACCACTTGTTAAAGAGATTGTCTTTACTCCATTGTATATTCTTGCCTCCTTTGTCGAAGATAAGGTGTCCATATGTGTGTGGATTTATCTCTGGGCTTTCTATTTTGTTCCATTGATCTATATTTCTGTCTTTGTTCCAGTACCATGCTGTCTTGATGACAGTGGCTTTGTAGTAGAGCCTGAAGTCAGGCAGGTTGATTCCTCCAGTTTCATTCTTCTTTCTCAAGATTTCTTTGGCTAGCTGAGGTTTTTTGTGTTTTCATACAAATTGTGAAATAATTTGTTTTAGCTCTGTGAAAAATATCGCTGGTAGCTTGATAGGGATTGCATTGAATCTGTAGATTGCTTTGAGTACTATACTAATTTTCCCTACATTGATTTTTCAGATCCATGAACATGGTATATTTCTCCAACTATTAGTGTCCTCTTTGATTTCTTTCATCAGTGTTTTATAGTTTTCTATATATAGGTCTTTAGTTTCTTTAGGCAGATATATTCCTAAGTATTTTATTCTTTTGATTGCAATGGTGAATGGAATTGTTTCCTTAATTTCTTTTTCTACTTTCTCATTATTAGTTTATAGGAATGCAAGGGATTTCTGTGTGTTGATTTTATATCCTGCAACTTTACTATATTCATTGATTACCTCTAGTAATTTTCTGGTAGAGTCTTTAGGGTTTTCTATGTAGAGGATCATGTCATCTGCAAACAGTGAGAGTTTTACTTCTTCTTTTCCAATTTGGATTCATTTTATTTCTTTTTCTGCTCTGATTGCTGTGGCCAAAACTTATAGAACCATGTTGAATAGTAGTGGTGAAAGTGGGCACCCTTGTCTTGTTCCTAATTTTAGAGGAAATCCTTTCAATTTTTCACCATTGAGGATAATGTTTGCTGTTGGTTTGTCATATATAGCTTTTATTATGTTGAGGTATGTTCCTTCTATTCCTGTTTTCTGCACAGTGTTTATCATAAATGGATGTTGAATTTTGTCAAAGGCCTTCTCTGCATCTACTAGATAATCATATGGCTTTTATTTTTCAATTTGTTAATGTGGTGAATTACATTGATTGATTTGCAGATATTGAAGAATCCTTGCATCCCTGGGATAAAGCCCACTTGGTCATGGTGTATGATCTTTTTAATGTGTTGTTGGATTCTGATTGCTAGAATTTTGTTGAGGATTTTTGCATCTATGTTCATCAGTGATATTGGCCTGTAGTTTTCTTTTTCTTTTTTTTTTTTTTTTTTTTTTGTGGCATCTTTGTCAAGTTTCAGTATTAGGGTGATGGTCGCCTCATAGAATAAGTTTGGAAGTTCACCTTCCTCTACAATATTTTTGGAAGAGTTTGAGGAGGATAGGTGTTAGCTTTTCTCTAAATTTTTGGTAGAATTCAGCTGTAAAGCCGTATGAACCTGGGCTTCTGTTTGCTGGAAGATTTCTGATTACAGTTTCAATTTCCGTGCTTGTGATGGGTCTGTTAATATTTTCTATTTCTTCCTGGTTCAGTTTTGGAAAATTGTGCTTTTCTAAGAATTTGTCCATTTCTTCCAGGCTGTCCATTTTATTGGCATATAATTGCTGATAGTAGTCTCTTATGATCCTTTGTATTTCTGTGTTGTCTGTTGTGATCTCTCCATTTTCACTTCTAATTTTATTGATTTGGTTTCTCTTTCTTTGTTTCTTGATGAGTCTGGCTAATGGTTTGTCAATTTTATTTATCCTTTCAAGGAACCAGCTTTTGGCTTTGTTGATATTTGCTATGGTCTCGCATTTATTTCTGCCCTAGTTTTTAAGATTTCTTTCCTTCTACTAACTCTGGGGTTCTCCATTTCTTCCTTTTCTAGTTGCTTTAGGTGTAGAGTTAGGTTATTTATTTTACTTTTTTCTTGTTTCTTGAGGTATGCCTGTATTGCTATGAACTTTCCTCAAGCATACTTTTATACTGTCCCACAGGTTTTGGGTTGTTGTGTTTTAATTTTCATTCATTTCTATGCATATTTTGATTTCTTCTGTGATTTGTTGGTTATTCAGAAGTGTGTTTTTCAGCTTCCATATGTTGTAATTTTTAATAGTTTTTCTCCTGTAATTGAGATCTAATCTTAATGCATTATTATCAGAAAAGATGCTTGGAATGATTTCAATTTTTTTGAATTTAATAAGGTTAGATTTATGGTCCAGGATGTGATCTGTCCTGGAGAAGGTTCCATGAGCACTTGAGAAAAAGGTGAAATTCATTGTTTTGGGGTGAAATGTCCTATAGATATCAATTAGGTCTAAATTGTCTATTGTATCATTTAAAGTTTGTGTTTCTTTGTTTATTTTCTGTCTAGTTGATCTGTCCATAGGTGTGAGTGGGGTATTAAAGTCTCCCACTATTATTGTGTTATTGTTAATTTCCCCTTTCATACTTGTTATCATTTGTCTTATATATTGTGGTGCTTCTATGTTGGATGCATATATATTTATAATTGTTATATCTTCTTCTTGGATTGATCCTTTGATCATTAGGTAGTGGCCTTCTTTGTCTCTTTTCACAGCCTTTGTTTTAAAGTCTATTTTATCGGATATGAGTATTGCTACTTCTGCTTTCTTTTGGTCTCTGTTTGCATGGAATATATTTTTCCAGCCCTTCACTTTCAGTCTGTGTGTATCCCTTGTTTTGAGGTTGGTCTTTGTCAGCAGCATATATAGGGGTCTTATTTTTGTATTCATTCAGCCAGTCTTTGCCTTTTGGTTGGGGCATTCAACCCATTTACGTTTAAGGTAATTATTGGCTAAGTATGATTCCATTGCCATTTACTTTTTATTGTTTTGGGTTTGGATTTATGCGCCTTTTTTGTGTTTCTTGCCTAGAGAATATCCTTTAGCATTTGTTGGAGAGCTGGTTTGGTGGTACTGAATTCTCTCAGCTTTTGCTTGTGTGTAAAGGTTTTGATTTCTCCTTTATATTTGAATGAGATCCTTGCTGGGTACAGTAATCTGGGCTGTATGTTATTTTCCTTCATCACTTTAAGTATGTCTTGCCGTTCCCTCCTGGCCTGAAGCATTTCTATTGAAAGATCAGCTGTTCTTATGGGAATCCCCTTGTCTGTTATTTGTTGTTTTTCCCTTGCCACTTTTAATATTTGTTCTTTGTGTTTGATCTTTGTTAATTTGATTAATATGTGTCTTGGTGTGTGTTGCCTTGGGTTTACCCTGTTTTGAACTCTCTGGGTTTCTTGGACTTGGGTGATTATTTCCTTCCCCTTTTAAGGGAAGTTTTCAACTATTATCTCCTCAAGTATTTTTTCATGGTCTTTCTTTTTGTCTTCTCCTTCTGGGACTCCTATAATTCGAATGTTGGAGCATTTCATATTGTCCTGGAGGTCTCTGAGATAGTCCTCATTTCTTTTAATTCGTTTTTGTTTTTTCCTCTCTGATTCATTTATTTCTACCATTCTATCTTCTATTTCACTAATCCTATCTTCTGCCTCTGTTATTCTACTATTTGTTGCCTCCAGAGTGTTTCTGATCTTATTTATTGCATTATTCATTATATATTGACTCTTTTTTATTTCTTCTAGGTCCTTGGTTAACCTTTCTTGCATATTCTCAATCCTTGTCTCCAGGCTATTTATCTGTGATTCCATTTTGATTTCAAGATTTTAGATCATTTACACTATCAATATTTGGAATTCTTTCTCAGGTAGATTCCCTATCTCTTCCTCTTTTGTTTGGTTTGGTGAGCATTTATTCTGTTCCTTTACCTGCTGGGTATTCCTCTGTCTCTTCATCTTTGTTATATTGCTGCATTTAGGGTGGCCTTTCTGTATTCTGGGAATTTGTGGAGTTCTCTTTATTATGGAGCTTCCTCACTGTGGGTGGGGTTGTATCAGTGGCTTGTCAAGGTTTCTTGGTTAGGGAAGCTTGTGACAGAGTTCTGGTCGGTGGAGCTGGATTTCTTCTCTCTGGAGTGCAATGAAGTGTCCAGTAATGAGTTATGAGACATCAGTGGTTTTGGAGTAACTTTGAGCTGCCTGTATATTGAAGCTCAGGGTTGTGTTCCTGTGCTGCTGGAGAATTTGCATGGTATGTCTTGCTCTGAAACTTGTTGGCCTTTGGGTGGTGCTTGGTTTCAGTGTTGGTTGGAGGCATTTGATGAGCTCCTATATATTAATGTTCCCTGGAGTCAGGAGTTCTCTGATGTTCTCAGGATTTGGACTTAAGCCTCCTGCTTCTGCTTTTATGTCTTATTTTTACAGTAGCCTCAAGACTTCTCCATCTGTACAGAACTGATGATAAAACATCTAGGTTAAAGATGAAAAGTTTCTCCACATTGAGTGACACCCAGAGAGGTTCACTGAGTTACATGGGGAGTAGAAGAGGAAGGGGGTAGTTAGAGGTGACTGGAATGAGATGAGGTGGGATCAAAAGAGGAGAGAGCAGGCTAGCCAGTAATCACTTCCTTATGGGCCCTCCACAGTCTGACCGCTCAGAGATGTTCACGAGTTATACAGGGAAGAGGAGAGGGAGGAAGTAGACAGAGGTGGCCAGGAGGATGAAAGAGGGAAATGAAAAGGAGAGAGACAGGTCCAGCCAATAACCAGTTCCCTAAGTGTTCACCATCTGGAACACACAGAGATTCACAGAGTTAGGTAGAGAAGAGAAGGGCGAGGGAAGAGACAGAGTCCACCTTGTGGAGAATAGGGAGAGTCCAAAGGAGGAGAGAGTGGTCAAGCCAGTAATCTAACTTTCAGGTAAACTTGGGTATTGAAGATTGGGTTTTTAAATGTACAAAATTGACAACAAATATCAAAAAGCAAAGATTAAAAATCTAGAGTAGAGGTTGGATTTTCAAAAATACAATATTAAAGAAAAGAAGAAAAAGAAAAAAAAGCCACAAAAATATTAAAAAAAACAACAACAATCACCAAAAAATATATACGGTGTTTGCTTTAAAAATAGGGTTTTTTTTGTTTGTTTTTTTGAAAAGTAAGAGTAGGTTATAAAAATAAAAATTAAAGGAGAAATAAAGGACTTAAAAATTTTAAAAAGTTAAAAAAAGAAGAAGAAAAGAAGAAAAAACAATCATACAACATCATTAAAAAAAAAAAAAAAAAGAATGATCGTAAAAATAGTAGATATATCTGGGACTTTCTCAGGTCCCAGTGGGCAGTGTAGGGTCACTCCCAAGGTGGTTTCCTCTGTTTAGCTTCTTCTGTTTGCTGGTCTCTTTAGTGTTTGATTTCTGCTCTGACATAAGGGGGGTGGTGGTGGACACTTTTTCTTGTTTTTTAGGCTCACTTGTTCAGTCGTGCTGTGGAGAGGGAGGGATGCTGCAAACAAATAGCACTGGCGTGTGCTCACAGTGTCTCAGCCACGCTGGGCCTGCCCCTGCTCATGGCGCACACAGCTCAGGCTCTAGGTTACTTTCCCAGGAACCATCTGAGGCCAGCCCTAGGCTGCATGCACCTCCCCAGTCTAAGCCGCTCAGACTTGGCACTCAGATAGCCCTCAGAGGTGCAAATTTGTTGAGCCTGCGTTTTGTGCCCTTCCCAGGTCCGAGTAGCTCAGGTGTTTGGCAAGCCAGGTCGCTGAAACTTATCGCCTTTCCTGTCCCTGCTGCTCAGTTTTCTGGGTGTACCACTGGCGTTCCTTCTCAGGTGGATGGTGACTGTTTTTGAAGACAATGATCTGCTTTTCTGGGTGCCTGATGTCCTCAGCCAGCATTCAGATGTTGTTTGTGGAATTTACTCAGCATTGAAATGTTCTTTTAATGAATTTGTGGGGGAGAAAGTGGTCTCCCCGTCCTATTCCTCTGCCATCTTTTAATTGGTGCTTTTGAACTGTGATGTTGGAGAAGACTCCTGAGAGTTCTCTGGACTGCAAGGAGATCCAGCCAGTCCATTCTGAAGGAGATCAGCCCTGGGATTTCTTTGGAAGGAATGATGCTAAAGCTGAAACTCCACTACTTTGGCCACCTCATGTGAAGAGTTGACTCATTGGGAAAGACTTTGATGTTGGGAGGGATTGGGGTAGGAAAAGAAGGGGACGACAGAGGATGAGATGACTGAATTGCATCACTGACTCGATGGACGTGAATCTGAGTGAACTGCGGGAGTTGATGATGGACAGGGAGGCCTGGAGTGCTGCGATTCATGGGGTCACAATGAGTCGGACATGACTGAGCGACTGAACTGAACTGAACTGATACTGATACTGATCAGTGTGAGATGGTACTTCATTGCATTTTTCTAAATGATAGTGATAATGAGCATATTTTCATGTGCCTGTTGGCCATATCTATGTCTTCTTTGGAGAAATGTCTATATAAAACTTCCACACTTTTTTTTTTTTATTGGGTTGTTTGTTTTTATAATATTGACCTTCATTAGCTATTTTATATTTTGGAGATTAATTTCTGTCAGTTGCTTCACTAGCAGATGTTTTCTCCCATTCTGAGAGTTATCTTTTTGTATTGTTTATGATTTCCTTTGCTGTGAAAATTTAACTAGATCCCATCTGCATATTTATTTATTTCAATTTTGATTACTCCAGGAGGTATATCAAAAAAATCTTACAGCAACTATGTCAAAGACTGTTCTGCCTATATTTTCCTCTAAGAGTTTTATACTTTCTGGCTTTAGATGGTTAATCCATTTTAGGTTTATTTTTGTATATGTTGTAAGGAAGTGTTCTTATTTCATTATTTCACATGTAGCTGTCCAGTTTTCCCAGCACCACTTATTGAAGAGGCTATATTTCCTCCATTGTATATTCTTGCTTCCTTTGTCAAAGTGATTCATGGATTAGTAGGTGCATGGATTTGACTTTGGGCTTTCTAATTTTTATATTTATATTTATTTATTTTAATTGGAGGCTAATTACTTTAAATATTGTATTGGTTTTGCTATACATCAACATGAATCCACCATGGGTGTACACGTGTTCCCAATCCTGAACCACCCTCCCACCTCCCTCCCCATATCATCCCTCTGTGTCATCCCAGTGCACCAGCCCCAAGCATCCGGTATCCTGCATCGAACCTTGACTGGCGATTCATTTCTTATACATGTTTCAATGCCATTCTCCCAAATCATCCCACCCTCTCCATCTCCCATAGAGTCCAAAAGACTGTTCTATACATCTATGTCTTTTTTGCTGTCTTGCATACAGGGTTATTGTTACCATCTTTCTAAATTCCATATATATGCGTTAGTATACTGTATTGGTGTTTCTATCCTATTTCATTGATCTAAAATTTGGCTGGTACCATACTGTCTTGAAGAACACAATGGCACCCCACTCCAGTACTCTTGCCTGTAAAATTCCGTGGATGGAGGAGCCTGGTAGGCTGTAGTCCATGAGGTTGCGAAGAGTCATACATGACTGAGCAACTTCACTTTCACTTTCATGCATTGCAGAAGGAAATGGCAACCCACTCCAGTGTTCTTGCCTGGAGAATCCCTGGGACGGGCGAGCCTGGCGGGCTGCCGTCTATGGGGTCACACAGAGTCAGACACGACTGAAGCGACTTAGCAGCAGCAGCAGCAGCAGCATGCTGTCTTGATTACTGTAGCTTTTTAGTTTAACCTTAAGTCAAAAGGCCTAATTCCTCTAGCTTTGTGTTGGTTTGTTTCTTTTTCCTCAAGATTGCTTTGGCTATCTGGGGTCTTTTGTATTTTCATGAAAACTGTGGAAATTTTTGTTCTAATTTTGTGAAAAATGTCCTTTGTAATTTGACAGGGATTGCAATGAATCTGTGGATTGCTTTGGGTAGTTGATTCATTTTCACCATATTTATTCTTCCACTCCAATAATATGCTATATCTCTCCTTCTGTTTGTGTCATCTTTGATTGTTTTCATCAATATCTTAGAGTTTTCTGAGTACAGATTTTTCCCTCCTTACATAAGTTTATTCCTAGGTGTTCTCTTTGTTGGAATGGTAAATGAGATTATTTTCCCCTTAACTTCTTTTCCTTATCCTTTGCTGCTAGTATACAGGAATGCAAGAGATTTATGTGAATTAGTTTTATATCCTGACACTTTATTGAATTCTCTGATTAGTGCCAGTAGTTTTCTGATGGTATCTTTGGGATATTCCATGTATAGTATTAGGTCATCTGCAAAACACTGACAGTTTTAGTTTTTTTTCCAATTTGGATTACTTTTGTTTCTTTTCCTTCTGTGATTACCATAGCTATACTTTCAAAACTATGTTGCTTACTAGTGGCAAGGGTGAATGTCTTTGTCTTGTTCCTGAACTTAGAGGAAATGCTTTCCATTTTTACAATTTAAAATAATGTTTGCTGTGAGTTTGTCATATATAGCCTTTATTATGTTGAGGTAGGTTCCCTCTATGCCCACTTCCTGGAGAGTTTTTATCATACATGTATGTTGAATTTTGTCAAAAGCTTTTTCTGCATCCATTGAGATTATTATATGGATTTTATTCTTTAATTTGTTAATATGATGTATCACATTGATTGGCATTTATTGAAGAATCCTTGTATCCCTGGTATAAACCACACTTGATCATGGTTTATGAACTTTTGATGTGTTTTTGGATTCTGCTCGTTAATATTTATTGAAAAGTTTTGCATCTATATTCTGTTATTTAATTTTTTGTGACTTCTTTGTCTTGTTTTTGTATCAGGGTGATGGTGGCTTCATAGAATTAATTTTGGAGTGTTTCTTCCCCTGCAAATTTTTCGAAGAGTTTGAGAAGAATGGGTGCTAACTCTTTTCTAACTGATAGAATTCACCTGCAAAGTCATCTGGTCTTGAACTTTCTTTGTAGGAAGATTTTTAATCACAGTTTCAATTTAATTACTTATAATTTATCTGGTCATATTTTCTATTTCTTCCTGATTTAGTCTTGGAAGATGGTAGCACTCTAAGAATTTGTCCATTTCTTCCAGGTTGTTCATTTTATTGGCATCTAGTTGCTAATAGTAGTCTCATATTTGTATTTCTGTGTTGTTCAGAGTAATTTCTGCCTTTAGTTTCTAATTTAACTGATTTGAATCATCTCCTTTCTTTCTTGATGAATCTGGCTAAAGTCTGTTTATCTTTTCAAAGAATCAGCTTTTAGTTTCATTGATCTTGCTATTGTTTTATTTGTTTCTATGTCATTTGTTTCTGCTCTGATTTTTATGACTTCTCTTTTACTAACTTACAGTTTTGTTGTTCTTATTTCTGTAGCTGCTTAGGGGGAAAGTTAAGTTATTTATGTGAGATTTTCCTTTTTTTAACATAGTTTTTATTTAGAACTTCTTTTGCTGCATCACACAGGTTTGAGTTTTTGTGTTTTCCTTGACATTTGTCTCCATGTAGCTTTAGAAATTTCTTCTATGATCATCTATGTATTTAGTGATGTATTGTTTAGCTTCCATGTGTTTGTGTTTTTCATGTTGTTTTTCCCCTGTAAGTGATTTCTAATCTCATAGTTTTCTGGTCAGAAAGGATGCTTGATACAATTTGATTTTATTCAGATTTTCTGAGGCTTGATTTGTGAATCCAAGATGTAATATATCCTGGAGAAAGTTCTGCATGCATTTGTGAAAAGAGTATATCATTCTGCATTCAGATGGAATTCCTATAAATACCAATCTTTTTTTCATCTGATGTGTCATTTAAGCCTTATATGTTTTTATTAATTTTCTTTCTGCATGGTCTGTCCATTGTTGTAAGTGGGGTGTTAATGTCCCCCACTATTATTGTTCTACTGTCAATTTCCCCTTTTATGGTTGTTAACATTTACTTTATGATTGAATACACCTATGTTAGGTGCCAGAAAAGGCAATGGCATCCGACTCCAGTACTCTTGCCTGGAAGATCCGTGGATGGAGGAGCCTGGTAGGCTTGCTAAGAGTCGGACACGACTGAGCGACTTCACTTTCACTTTTCTCTTTCATGCCTTGAACAAGGAAATGGCAACCCACTCCAGTGTTCTTGCCTGGAGAATCCCAGGGACGGTGGAGCCTGGTGGGCTACCTTCTATGGGGTTGCACAGAGTCGGACACGACTGAAGCAACTTAACAGCAGCAGCATGTTAGGTGCATAAATATTTACAATTGGTATATCTAGTTTTGGGATTGATCCCTTGTTGATTATGTAGTGTCCATCCTTGTTTCTTGTAACAGTGTTTACTTTGAAGTCTATTTTGTCTTGTATGAGAATTGCTACTCCCACTTTCTTGTGATTTCCATTTACATGTAATACCTTTCTCCATCCTCTCACTTTCAGTATGTACACATCCATATGTCTGAAGTGGATCTCTTGTAGACAGCATATATATGGGTCTTCTTCTCCTCCTCCTCCTCCTCCTTCTTCTCCTTCTGCTTCTTCTCCTCCTCCTTCTTCTCCTTCTTCTTCTTCTCCTCCTCCTCCTCCTTCTTCTCTTTCTGCTTCTTCTCCTCCTTCTTCTTCTCCTTCTGCTTCTTCTCCTCCTTCTTCTCCTCCTTCTTCTTCTCCTTCTTCTTCTTCTCCTTCTCCTCCTCCTCCTCCTTCTTCTTCAATCCATTCAACCAGTCTGTGTCTTTTGGTTGGAGCATTTAATTCATTTACATTTAAAGTAATTATTGATATACTTATTCCTATTACTATTTTCTTAATTGTTGAACTTTAGTTTGGAATGTGGTTAAGTTAGTTGTGAACAGATTGATTCTTCTTAGTCTTACTTTTAAGATTTATTAGACAAGGACAAGGAACTGTTTAATCTAAGGCTAGTAATTCCCCAAACTGATGAAAGACTCTCTGAGTACCTGACCCAATATCATTGTTAATTAAAAGCTTTCTGTGTAGTTGGATAATCTCCACTCCTGGTCCTCTAAGAAACATCAACATTTTCTTCTAGTTTTTTTCTGGTGATACTTTTCTTGTCTCTGGGTAGTTTCTTCTCAAATGGTCACTGAAATGGACTCTGTTGAATGTTCAGAAGTCAACATCTTTATATTTCAGAGTTGTTTAATTTTTCAGCTCTTCACTACTCTTTCCTTGGAACTCTAACCGCTTTGGTCTCCATGGAACCTCAACCATGTCTTTACAACACAAGAAGTGTTCTGGGTTTTGCCTCAATTTCTCTGATGTATGTCATGGTTTGGAAATTTTCAAAGGACAATAAATCATAAAGCTTACCCCATTTGTGTCCTGTTACTAATAGATGACAATGCACCATAACCTTTATTCCATTGCTTTGAAACTGTTGAGTTTTTAAAAATTATTTCTCATTTGTTATTTTTGTCAGATGGAAAGATAAATTTACTCTCCATTACTTCATCATGAATTGAAACAGGAATTCTATAAAGAGAGTCTTAGAATTTGCAAATAACCCAATAGAAATGTGAATAGGGTATTTAGGAAGGGTATCCAAATGACTAAGAAGATATTCACCATGAGTTAAAATTTTTTAGCCACACAGATGATTTTTTTTTAATGATGACATACTATTGTTTGAAAAGTTATGGAGAATGAGCATTTTAATATCTTGTTAGTACAAATGTGAATTAATGCAAACCATTTTGGAAAGTCTGGCAATTAAAAAAATCATTTGATTCTATATTCCTTTCCAGAGAATCTAATTTCAGCATAAAAATAATGCAATAAAATAATAATCACAAAGGAGTAGACAGTTTTTAAGATTCCACAAACAGTAGAATGAGAAAACATATTAGTAATATCTATGCTATGGAAACTTAATCAACTACTAAAAAGAGTGAGTTCTGTCTCTGTGACCATGAAGACTGATCATGTTATCTTGTTCAATTAAAAGAGAAACTCACTAAGCAACATGAATACTCTGATGATTTTTATTAGGAAAAATAAAATGATAGAGGAAAAAGCAAAATAATGAACACCATTCTAATTTTTTATACTTCAGGAGGGTGTGCTGGAGAGATGTCATTAAAAGTTTACTTATTTTTTCATTACCTATTGCTTTTTATTCTAAACAAGTATTGCTTTCAATCTTAAGAATTAATAAGAATTTGAACAATCCCAGGAATCTTGCCAGTGTCCAAATTAATTTGCTAAAATATTTACACATAATGAAATAAAATAAATAAGGAAGTTAACTTTACTGTGTAGATAATGAAACTGTGGTGTTGAAGAAGACTCTTGAGAGTCCCTTGGACTGCAAGGAGATCTACCAGTCCATCCTAAATGAGATCAGTCCTGGGTGTTCATTGGAAGGAATGATGCTGAAGCTGAAACTCCAATACTTTGGCTACCTCATGTGAAGAGTTGACTCATTAGAAAAGACCTTGATGCTGGGAGGGATTGGGGGCAGGAGGAGAAGGGGACGACAGAGGATGAGTTGGCTGGATGGCATCACTGACTCAATGGACAGGAGTGTGAGTGAACTCCGGGAGTTGATGATGAACAGGGAGGCCTGGTGTGCTGTGTTTCATGAGGTCGCAAAGAGTCGGACATGACTGAGTGACTGAACTGAACTGAACTGAATTGAATGAAATGAGAAGTTTATAAAATATACCATTTACATATAACTGCGAGAGAAGTTACTTACTAGTTAAATGATAAAAGAACAGTTGCAGATGGGTATGATTAAGGCACTAGAAACGGCAGGAACATTTAGAAGTACCTCAACATATCTGGTGGAAAAGGCAATGGCAACCCACCCTAGTAGTCTTGCCTGGAAAATCCCATGGAAGGAGAAGCCTGGTAGGCTGCAGTCCATGGGGTCGCTGAGTCAGGCACGACTGAATGACTTCACTTTCACTTTTCACTTTCACGCATTGGAGAGGGAAATGACAACCCACTCCAGTTTTCCTGCCTGGAGAATCTTAAGGACGGTGGAACCTGGTGGGCTGCCCTCTATGGGGTCGCACAGAGTCGGACACCACTGAAGCGACTTAGCAGCAGCAGCAGCGGCAACATATCCGGTAACTTTGACCTGTGATGCTCATTGTCTGAGTATTCTATCATGTAATTTAAAGTAAGAATACAGATTTGAACTAATAAACTGATATTTTGTTTTCCTTGTTTATATACCCCTTCTAAATGAGTTGGATTTAAAACTTTTCTCTTAAGTATTTATTTAAAATTTTTGGCATTTGTAGTTTTCTACTTTTAAAATTTATCTGATTTTTAAGATGGGTAATGTCCCTCTTCACGAGGGACTTCCTGAGGGACTTCCGTTGTGGCTCAGACGGTAAAGCATCTGCCTACAATGCAGGAGACCCGGGTTCAATCTTTGGGTCAGGAAAATCCCCTGGAGAAGGAAGTGGTAACCCACTACAGTACTCTTGCCTGAAGAATCCTATGGACAGAGGAGCCTGGTAGGCTACAGTCTCTAGGGTCACAAAGAATCGGACACTACTGAGTGACTTCAAAATGTCCCTCCTCACACTGTTCAAACATTTTTGCTTATGTTGATACTTTATTAACTTCTCTTTTTATGGAGTGATTTAAATCAGTCTTCTGCTTCATTACAAGCATTTCACTTTTATTTTTCCAGTTGCATTCCTATAAAACTTTCTTTTAAAAGTGAGTAGGTTGCAAAAGTATCAGACATGGCTTAGCAACTAAACAACAATAAATTTTTGTTTTATTTATTGTCCTTAGGACTTCATCTCATACCAATCATATTATGCTCACTAAGCCTAAATGTGCTCTAGCTTGCAGACTTTTTAAAACTGGATATTTTCCAGATAATTAATCAGACTAACTTCAGATTTGACTGTAGGTTAAATTTACCGTACAAAAAAGCAGTCCTACTTCATGGCTCTGAAACCTCCTGAATTCATCAGGTCAGGGTTTTCCTCAAGGCCTTAAGCTTTTGAGTCTAAATAACCAATAGCAAATTTTCCATATTTCATGAAAAGTTTCTACTACTAAAGAATTTCTACTACTTTAGAAACTTATGGGATAAAATACATTAATATGCCTGTAAGACTTGAAGATTTCCTTTTTAACTAAAAAAAAAAATTCTGCAAAGAAATAAAATGAGATCGATATAATATTTAAGTAGATAATACATCAAATTGGGGAATCCTATAACCTGCATGGAAAGACAATAACGAACATTTTTCATGTGATCAGTATATGCAAGGCATTATCTCAAGCGATTTACATATGCTTATTTATTTAATCCTCCAAATAGTCATACTGTTTCATTACTATTATTAATTTCATTTATTGATAAGAAAATTCATGGCCTTGAATTCTTACATTAGACCACACAGATAATCAGCATCAATGTCAGAATCTGACCCAGGCAATGGGACAAAAATTTTACATGAGTAATCAGTACATGACATTGTGTCTTCAGAGTCGTATACAGATAATTTTATTTTTTGCTCATGGCTTTAAAACTTAACTCTTCAGAAAACTGCCATGGCCCCTAAAATATTTTTATCATGAAATTAACCTAAATCCTACCAATCCACAGTAATGCCACAATTATTTTACAGTGATGCCGCATCATGTGTTATTTCTCCTTTAAGCTCTTGATGTCTTGTATCATTTTTTTGAAGTAGAAAATGATTTTATCTCAACTCAGATACATAAAAACAGATTTTTTTCACACCACTCAGAATTGTAAAAGTAGAGAGAAAGGCACTAAGTGATATTTCACCCCCTCATCTCTCTGAAACATCAGTTCTGAGCCCTATGTGAACATTCCAGATCTTGCAATTTTCACAGAGGGAATGTAGGTCTTTTCTTCTTACCTCATATATAGACCAGCGGTTTTCAACCTCTGGAAAATGTGACTATTTGGGGATTATTCTTTTTGGAATTTATGCCAGTTAACATAGCCAGAAATAATCTGAAATGAGGAAATTGATAAAGACTACCTTTTAGAAGGGAGATATTAATGAAGGATCACGTTATGCCAAACTAGCCAGTCCACAAGAATTAAGAATCAAAAAAAAAAAAAAAAAAGGCTTAGAGCTAGACAGTTCATGTAAATAATTTTGACACAACAGTTTTATCTAATCACACTGGGAACTTAGATCTCATCAGACTCTATAGGTCAATTTCCAACATATTAAAAATGACTATGCTGTCATTTATTGTCCATTTTGTTACAGTGTGAGCTACACAACCCCATTTCTCTGTGCCCCAAGTCACACTTACGTTGCTTTTGCTAACCCTTCCCTGACTCCCTTAGATGTCTTCTGTATGTTTTAAAATTTCTGCACAATAACCTGTTTCATATAAATACCAGGCTGCTGTATATTCTGCTTTTCCCTTCACCCGATCCTTGCTCTCAGGTTTTGTTCTCTTTCTAATATACACATAACAGACATAGCATAACAAACACATTTGCTTGTGAATGTGGTTACTAGAGGCTCAGAATATCGTTTGAAATTTCTTCAAATCTCTCGAAACAGTGTCAGATTTTCTGTTACTCAATTTAGGGACAAAGTAATAGGTGGTAGACTGAGGAAAACTGATTTTCATGTCACACAGACAGAATCTGAGCTAGAGCTCAAAATGCTTGCCTCTAGGCCTAGAAATCGATCTGATTTCTACATTTATCTAATCATCTGCTTCCCCTGTCTCAATTCCTTAGTCAGACAGCTACCATCACACACTTTACACACATATCAAAAACTCAACTTCAGCACCACCACCACCATGAATGACCGTAATACCAATTTAGTAACAATGGTAAAGTGAGATTCTTTGACTGCTTTTTGTCTTTTCAAATGAGCACATGGATTTGGAAGGACATCCCTTCATAAAGCTCATAACTATATATGTACACTAAGGAACTCAGAAATCTGTGACCCTTTGATTCCAACATGCTTAATTTCTGAGTAGACCTTCTCTGGCATGATCTCAGACAAGAGGATACTTTGAAAAGAAGATGTTAGCTGGGATAAAGATGATAAATGTGACGTATTTAAAATGTTTCCTGACACTAACTGTCTGCTTGTGATTTGCCCCACATTGTCTGTGAATGGGGTTGATAATCCTTTCACTCTTCATCACTTGTGGGGAGTCATAAAGAACACCAAGGGTTCAGGATGTTCTAGGACTCCCAGCACAGCAGCTGCCCAGACAAAGGAGCTCCCGCCTCTGGTGAGAAAATACATGCTTATCTGGCACCAGATTTGTTAAGCTTGCATGAGCTATTTCAGTTATATAAAAGTGGCCTTTATTTCATATCATCATGCCATAATCTGATCGCCTTTGTAAATAAAATTTATTTTTGGAGCACTTTGAGGTTCATAACAAAATTGAGAGGAAAGTACACAGATTTCCCATATGTCCCCTGCCTCTGAAGCATGGCCTCCCCAATTATCACTATCCCCCACCAGATGGTACATTTGTTACAATTAATAAGCCTACATTGAAGCATCATTATTACCCTAAATTTATGGTTTATATTAGGATTCACTCTTGGTGATACACTTTCTAAGAGTTTTGACAAAGGCGTTATGACATGTATTGCTATATACTGTCTTTCTAAAATTCATATGTTGAACTCCTAACCACCTGAGTGATGGTATTAGAATGTGGGGACCTTCGATGCGGCTAAATCTTAAAGATGAAACCTTCATAAAATGAAATTTGAGCCATTATTTGTGGAACCAGAGTGATCTCTCACCCTTTCTGCTATGTGAGAACACAGAGAAAAACTTTATCTATGATCCAAGAACTCAGCCCTCATCAGACACTGAATCTCTTTGACGAACTGCTAGAACTGTAAGAAATAAATTTCTGTTGTTTATAAGCCACTCTGTATTCTATGATAGGAGCCTGAATGGACTAAGACATGTGCCTGCCATTATTGTATCATACAGAACAGTTTCACTGCCCTAAAAACCCTCTGCATTCCACCTGTTCATCCCTCCCTTCCACTACCCCTGGGTACTATTGATTCTTTTAAGCCTCCATAGGTTTGAGTTCTTCAGAATATCATATAATTGGAATAATATATTATCTAACTGTTTAGACTGCCTTCCCTCACTTAGTAACATATATTTACATTTACTCCATGTCTTTTAATGTTTTTTTTTAGTTCATATTTTCTTAAATTGCTGAAAATGAAATGAAATGTTAATCACTTAGTCATTTCCAACTCTTGTGACCCCATGGACTGTAGTCTACTAGGCTGCTTGTCCATGGAATTCTCCAGGCAAGAATACTGGAATGGGATGCCATGCCCTTATATTCTGTGTATACCAATTTATTTACCTACTCACCCATGAAAGACTTCTTAGTTACTTCCAGAGTTTGGTAATTATCACTACAACTTTTTAAATATTTATGTGCAGGGTTTTTTGCAGATATTAATTTTAAACCTATTTGGGGTTTAGTTTTATAGAGCACCACCCAATTGTCTTCTGAATTAGCTGCACCTTTTTGTATTCCTATCAATGATAAATAAGAATTTTTGTTGCTTCATACTCTTCCCACCATTTGGTTTTGTCAGTGTTTTGAATTTTGTTTTTAATTTATTTTTTATTGGAGTAAAATTGCTTTTCAGTGTTGCGTTGGTTTCTGCAATACAACGTGAATCAACCATAATAAGCAGTGTTTCGTATTTTGCCCTTCTAATTAGTGTGTAGTAATAAACTGTGGAAAATTCTGAAAGAGATTGGAATACCAGACCACCTGACCTGCCTCTTGAGAAACCTATATGCAGGTCAGGAAGCAACAGTTAGAACTGGACATGGAATAACAGACTGGTTCCAAATAGGAAAAGGAGTATGTCAATGCTGTATATTGTCACCCTGCTTATTAAACTTATATTCAGAGTACATCATGAAAAACGCTGGGCTGGAAGAAGCACTAGTTGGAGTCAAGATTGCCGGGAGAAATATCAGTAACCTCAGATATGCAGATGACACCACCCTTATGGCAGAAAGTGAAGAGAAACTAAAGAGCCTCTTGATGAAAGTGAAAGAGGCGAGTGAAAACGTTGGCTTAAAGCTCAACATTCAGAAAACGAAAATCATGGCATCTGGTCCCATCACTTCATGGAAAATAGATGGGGAAACAATGTAAACAGTGTCAGACTTTATTATTTTGCACTCCAAAATCACTGCAGATGGTGATTGCAGCCATGAAATTAAAAGCCGCCAACTCCTTGGAAGGAAAGTTATAACCAACCTAGTTAGCACATTGAATGGCAGAGAATACTTTGCCAACAAAGGTCCGTCTAGTCAAGGCTATGGTTTTTCCAGTGGTCATGTATGGATATGAGCTTTCTTCTATGAAGAAAGCTGAGCACTGAAGAATTGATGCTTTTGAACTGTGGTGTTGGAGAAGACTCTTGAGAGTCCCTTGGACTGAAGGAGATCCAACCAGTCCATCCTAAAGGAGATCAGTCCTGGGTGTTCATTGGAAGGACTGATGCTGAAGCTAAAACTCCAATACTTTGGCCACTTGATGTGAAGAGTTGACTCATTGGAAAAGACCCTGATGCTGGAAAGGATTGGGCGCAGGAGGAGAAGGGGACGACAGAGGATGAGATGGCTGGATGGCAACACTTACTCGATGGACTTGGGTTTGGGTGAACTCTGGGAGTTGGTGATGGGCAGGGAGGCCTGTCTTAATGCATAGAATGATGATCATCTTTTTACATAATTCTTTGCAATTTGTATATCTTCTTTAGTGAAGTGTCTTTTGTCAATTTTTAAACCAAGCTATTCATTTTCTATTGTTCATGTTGAAGAGTTGATTGTATATTTTTGATAACATTTTTTTTCAGGTATTTCTTTTGCAAATACTTTCCCCTTATTCTCTTGATACCCTGATTGATTTTTAAAATTTATTTTGCATTATTTTTCAGATTATTAGTTTTCAAATCAATATTTGCACTTGATTCTGAACATAAAATTTTTTTTGCAGTGCTTATTCAAGCAGGACTTGACAATTCTTTCAATATTGATTTGTATATGTAAATATACTATAATTACGTTTGAAATATGGATAAAACAGAGGTTGAGGTATCCAGGAAGTTTGGATGGAGTCTCAAAATTCTGTGTTGCAAATAATTTAGAGGAATTGCAAGAGTTATTTGTGAAACTTGGGTGCTCTGCCTTCACATTGACATCCATCTCTGAGCCAAGAAGATTTTACAAATATCTTTAAAACTTTTCAGAACAAGACTATATGGTAATCACATTTAGAATTAAATTCTAAGCCTCAAAATAGCTGATTTGTAACTATCAGATTAATTAAGTTTAGAATCATCTGTATTTTAGAAAACTATGGAACTCAAACCTCCAGGAAAAATAGTTTTGTTCATTATAAAAGCAGGCTTAAATATATATATCTAATCTATAAATTATCTGATGGGTGTTAGAGGAAGGAGAACCATAGATCTAATGGGTCCTCACTGATACTTTGGAAGCAATATCCGTGATAATGCAGAAGACAAATTAATGGCTTTTTGGTTTGCTAACTGCCTGAGTAAAGTTGAAGTATTTAATAACCATAAACATCGTTTCCTGCCATTATACTCCTTAGAATCCAATCTCAGTTCAAATTATATGTCTGTGTTAAATCAAAGCATCCTTGTTGTTGTTCAGTTGCTAAGTAATGACCAACTCTTTGCAACCGCATGGACTCTAGCACATTGAGGCTTCTCTGTCCTCCACCATCTTCTGAAGTTTGCTCAAATTTATGTCCATTGAGTCAGTGATGCCATCCACCCATCTCATCCTTTGTTGCCCATTCTCATTTTGCCTTCATCTTTACCAGCATCAGGGTCTTTTCCAGTGAGTCAGCTTTTCAACTCTGGTAGCCAGAGTATTGGAGCTTCAGCTTCAGCAACAGTCCTTCCAGTGAATATTCAGGATTGATTTCCTTCAGGATTGACTCGTTTGATCTCCTTACAGTCCAAGGGACTCTCAAGAGTCTTCTCCAACACCACAGTTCAAAAGCATCGATTCTTTGGTGCTTAGTTTTCTTAATGGACCAACTCTTATGTCCATACATGACTACTGGGAAAACTGTAGCTTCGACTATATGGGCCTTTGTTTCCAAAGCGATGCCTCTACTTTTTAATATGCTGTCTAAACTCTGTCACTGCCTCCACATTCCCCACTTCTATTTGTCATGAAGTGATGGGATTGGATGCCATGATCCAAATGGGCAGAAGACCTTGATGGAAAATTTTCCAAATAAGACATACAGATGATCAACATGCACAGGAAAAGATGCTCAACCTCATTCATCATCAGGGAAATGCAAATTAAAACCACCATGAGATACCACCTCACACTTGTCAGAATGACTATCTTGCTGCTGCTAAGTTGCTTCAGTCGTGTCTGACTCTGTGCGACCCCAGAGACGTCAGCCCACAGGCTCCCCCCTCCCTGGGATTCTCCAGGCAAGAATATTGGAGTGGGTTGCCATTTCTTTCTCCAATGCATGAAAGTGAAAAGTGAAAGTGAAGTCACTCAGTCGTGTCCGACTCCTAGCAACCCCATGGACTGCAGCCTACCAGGCTCCTCTATCCATGGGATTTTCCAGGCAAGAGTACTGGAGTGGGGTGCCATTGCCTTCTCTGAATGACTATCTTATCACCTACAAAAACACAAATAACCAATGTTGCCAATAATGTGGGGAAAAGAGAACCTTTGAACAGTGTTGGTGGGAATGTAAATTGGTACAGACACTGAGGAAAACAGTATGGAGATTTCTCTAAAAATAGAGCTACCATATGATCTAGCCATTCCACTCCTGGGTATATTAAAAGAAAAGAAAAATGCTAGTTTGAAAATATGCATGCAACAAGAATAGATTAGAGGCTATTATGTTTAGTAAAATAAGTCATAGAGAGAGGCAAATATTGTATGATATCACTTATATGCAGAATAAAAAAATAAAATAGTAAGTATAACAAAAGAGTAGCAGCCACTAAAATATTAGTATAATATTGGCAATAAATATTATTTAAACCGACAGAAGGAATCAAATTTGAATTGAGTGAACAATGATTCAGAGAATTTAAAGAAGGCCTGTCTCCTTGCCCAAGTATTTTGCTGAAATTTTGCTTGGTTTTTTATTTCATGAAAAGATGCAAGGATGCAGCATCTCCACTCACTTGCTCCATTGACTCAGGCCTCTTCTGTGTCCTCAGTACTATCTCAGTGCCTGGCACATACTTTCAGCTCAAAAAATTGCATCAAATTGCCCTCTCCACCCCATCCTCCATCAATATCTGGGCCTCATCCCCTTCTCTGTCTCTCTTTCTCCCCTATCACTTCCCTAGACACTGACACACTATTACTCCAGTTTCTCCAGTTTCAGTTTTGGTCTCCAACCACATTCACCTGAGGATTTGCCAGAAGGCCACCCCCCAACACTGTACTTTCCCTCTGAAGGCCACCATGGACAATGACTAAGACAGATCCTGCCCTGGTGGCTCGCCATGACAGTAGAAGAAGAGGAGGCTGACAAGCCTGTCCCAGAGCATCCCAGGCCCACCCAGGAGTGCTGACATAGCCCGTTGTGCACCCTTCAGCACCTGCAGCACTTCCCTTGGACTTTACCTTCTTCCACCCCAATGACCCTGCCTATCAGGAGATTCTGTTTGACTTGTATATCACCAACCCTGAGCTACTTGCCACCGTGTGCCAGTGGATGCCCCAAGTCCAACACAAGATCAATGTCATTGGCAATGAGATTCTGCATTGAGGCTGGCTTTGGAATTATCACAATCGGCTGATCAACATGACACTGCTCCCTTATTCATGCAAGGCTGGGAACCATGAAGTTGGGGACCATAAGGTGGCCATGTGCCTCTCCCAGCAGCTGCTGATGATGGAGGTAGACATGATCCTGTACAGCCACTGCACCAACACGAATGCATTTCAATATGTGGCCTATTTTGACCTGTTGGATCTTGAGCACTTGCTACTGAAGGGTGCACAGCCCCCAAGGCACGAGCTCCATGTGCAGTGATTTCAACCATGGGTCAACCTTACACACCATTGCTTCAAACCTATGTGTGTATATGTACTCAATTGCTTAGTTGTGTCCAACTCTTTGCAACTCCATGGACTGTAGCCTGCCAGACTCCTCTGTCCATGGGATTTCCTAGGGAAGAATACTGGAGTGGGTTGCCATTTCCTCCTCCAGGCCAACCTGTGCCTGGATGTGGCCAAATATCTGGTTCATGGCATCAACCCAGAGCTTTGGAACTGAAAGTGACAGGTCCCAGTGAAGGTGGCCCCAGACCCCATGGATATGTCCCTGGACAAGGTAGAGGCATTTCTGGTGGCCAAGGAGCTGCGGGTGCCACTGGAGGAGGTTGTGCTGCTCTCCTGCATTCTCCCTAATATCATGCTATCCAACTATGTGACAACATCCCAGCCAATTTCATGCTCAGTGCATTGGGTCTGAACCTGGGAGACCACATGCTACTGGGTGGCCAGAAACAAGCTTGCTGTGGTTCTGCATGACCACAGAGTTCACTAGTGGCCAGTGGGTGAGAAGCTGGATAAACCTGAGGGCAAGAATGATGACTGTGTTAGATGTGTCCAGTACTTCATCTGCCCTCCCAAGCAGGGTCTTTTGCCTCTGTGTCCAAGATTTCCAAGGCAGTGGACGCACCTCCCATACCCCTCACCTCCATACCTCAGGCTCTCCAGGTGGACTTTTCCCACATCACAGGCAAAGGCCACAGGGAGCATGAGGATTAGAGAAAGCCCTTCTCATCCTTGTTTCTGCATTGCTTGTGGCAGCATGAAGGAACCAAGCCTGAGGTTGGAAACCAAATCCTGGTCATAGGCCAGAAATAAGGGATTATGTGCTCCTATAGGGAGACAGACTTGACCTCAGGTTACTGGTATGGCATCGAGCTAGACCAGTCCACTGGCAAGCATGACAGCTGTCTTTGGTGTCAGGAATTTCACCTGTTCCCCCAAGGATGGAGTCTTTACACCAGCATCTCAAATTCAGAGGATTGGTGAATCCACTGACCTCCCTGGGGATGATGTCAGAGCCAAAAAAGTGGAACAAATTGCATTGACACAGCCCAAATATATCTTCTGGATCCCAAAAGACATGGCATCAGAGAAATCTGCCTCCTGGTTGCTTTTATGCTGCTGGTTTTCCCTGGTTGTCAGGGAGGTGATGCAGGTTTAGAGGCTCTGAACATCCCACAGAGACACAGAGCCCCTTCTAGTGTCTCCTGACAGTCACCTGAGATAGAAATTCCCAGCAACACATCCAGAATAGAGAGCCCCACTAGCCAGCCCTCAAGGTCCCATTATTAACAGATTTCCCCATGATATTCCCAAATACAGATCTTAGGTTACCCAGAAACAGATTCCCTGGGTGTAGTACCTATAGACTATTCCTAGCCCCTTAGACCAGACCACCCCCCCCAATAATAGATTTCCACATCCCCATAAATAATGGTGACTTCCTCTATGTAATGCTCTACATCAGAACTTTCCGAGTCACTAGTCACTGGATCAGAACCCTTTGCTATTAATAAGAGAAGCCCCCCTCCCCCATTGAATCCCATTGAAAGAAACACCTCCAGAGCAATAGAGTAGTGGATCCACATTTAAAAACAGTCACCTAAAGATGTTGTAACCAACTTGGTCACCATCAAACACTTACATTGCAACCAGCGACCTCTGCTATTAAGAAAAACCCCTTCTCCTACCTCTCAAGAAGAGAACATTAAGCAGCCCATGATCACTCCCAATTTACAGACACTAAAACAGTCCCGGAAGTGCTAATTATAGAACCCCCAAGATTTCCTGTCCCCTGCACCTTGAAAAAACAACAAGTGGTTTGTATGAAGCCCACCCCATACATCCAACAGCACCTGTGCTGGCCAGGCTCCCAGAAAATTCTCTATTTTTAAGTAATTATTTCCCCTTTTGGGGGACTCTAAAATTTGGAGGTCTCATTCTGGAACTCTGTGGAGCCCAAGCCCCAGAGTACATGTCCCGAAGTCCTACAGCCCCTGTTAGACCTAAAGCCCTAACTCTCAGAACCACCAGTTCGTGGAAGGCCCAAATCCCAAGGGAACCCCAAAGTTAAAAATTTCAATCCCAATCCCAAGTCATGGAGGTCCTTGTGGCTGGGATGGAGGAGACTGTAGTCAGTCTATGCATCCTAGGCTCCCAGGTCACCTCAAGACCCAATTCACAGGCACCAGGAGACCCCAAAGAGAAATTCTCATCGCTGGAAACCAGAGGAATTCCATATCCTGAGTCCATGAATCTGAAGATACCCAAATTCCAACAAGCCCAACCCCATAGGAATCCCAAATCCTCAAGCAGCCATTTCTAATATGTGATGGGCATCAAGGACTCAGGTGCAAATCCTGGGGCCCCCATTTCAATCTACATTCTGGTAATAGGTCCTAAACACTGAATCTAAGCTACTGGCCTTAAAGGACTTCACAGTACCCTGGCCATAAAAATATCCCTACAGAGACCCTGAAGACCTAGGGGTCCAGGGCAGACCTGGGGCCCCTAAGACAAAGGATGGCTCACCACACATCCCCAAACTCAACACGACCCATGCTCTCTTCAATAAAGATGTTTCCATGGCAAAAATACCAATAATAACAGTTCATTGAATAAATAAACGGATGATTTAGATACTTTTTAAACTCCCTTGGATACTTTTAAAACTCCAGCTGTCCAGATGCTTTACTATCTTGAATATATAAATTTTTTCATGTCTGGGGAAGGACTGGAATTGAGATTATTGATAAAAATCATCCATGTGAGACATATCCTATCAACCTTTTCATGAACAGAATTTGCACTCTCCTTTAAACATATCCTTATCATGATGATTTCTTTGTTAAGATTTCGAGTCCTGTGTTAACCAAGAGTTCATTTTGTAAATTAAGGTATGTATTATATGTGAAAGTATTAAATTATAGTCAGTCCCCTACATACAGACAAGTTCTGTTCTAAGAGCATGTTCATAAATCCAATGTGCTCATAGGTCCAAGAAAGTTAGTTAGGTACTTAACTAACACAATCAACTCGATAGTACTGTACTGTAATATGCCTATAATATTTTTCACACAAATAATACATAAAAAACAAATACAAAAAAGAAAGCACCTTTTAATCATTCAGTACAGTACTTGAAAAATACAGCAGTAAAATGCAATACCTGACATACATGGACTGCCCTTGAGTGTTCAGGAAAGAAGAGTTACCGCCTGGGGGAGGGAGAGAAGGTATAAGACAGTATAACTGAAGGATTCTAATAATAGAAGATGGGGAAAGCTGCAATTTCACTCACATCTGGTCTTTGATGTCACAAGTTCTTGTTCCTTGCTGGGTTCAATTCTATCTACCTTCTTGTAAAAACAATCCAGTGATGTCTGGGTAGTGGCTCTGTTTTTCTCGTCATAGACGAAAAATAGTAGCACAAGATAGCATCATGAATGGCTTCTGCAACCTTCATGTACCATTCTATGTTCAGGTCCTGTGCCTCAAAACTAACAGTGCCTCCTCAAATAAAGAAAAACTCCTGCCGTTTCCTATGCCATGTACCTCTTCAGTTCTTCAGTTACTTCTTCCTCTTTTCTGTCTTCATCCTTTCTCTAGAAATCCAATTCCATCAGGTCTTCATTAGTAAGCTCCTTGTATTGCATAGCAAGGAGTTCAATGAAGTCCTCCTCTTGAAGATATAGCTACAACTTCTTGCTGAAGGTCACTAAGTTGATGGAGACCTCTTTGGACTCCTCATTCACCTTCTCAACTCCACAAAAATTGTGAACAAACTGCAGGCAAAGTTTCCTGTAAACCCCATTCCTGGTGATGACTGTAACTTTATGCCAAGTAAAGTCAATGTTTTAAGATTGTTCCAGAATCGTTACTGCCTGATGAAAAGTCTGACATAAATAATATTTATTGAAAGTCACTGTAACGGTCCATAAACTGGAAAAGCATAGTATTCGATGGCAGATGCATTATTTTTATGTTAGGATGGAACTCATACATGAATGGGGAGTGGCCCAGACCATTGTCATGCGCGAAAAGAATGTTGAATGGGACATCTTTCTCCAATGAATATTTCTCTACCTCCAGGATAAAGTGGTAGAAAAAACAGACCTGGAAAAATGACCTGTTGCTCTTTCACACTGCATGGAGAGAGCTCTTGCTATATTTTTAAGGGCTCTTGGCTGTTCTGAATGATAAACTAAGAGAGGCTTCAGCTTGATATCACTGAAACATTGCCACAAAACAATGAAGTTATCCTACCTTTTGCTGCTTTATATTCTCATACCATTGTATTCATGGGGTTCTAAGGCAAAAACACTAGGAGATCAAATCAGTCAATCCTAAAGAAAATGAACCCTGAACAGTCATTGGAAGGACTGATGCTGAAGCTTCAATACTTTGGCCACCTAATGCAAAGAGCTGATTCATTGGAAAAGACCCTGATGCTGGGAAAGATTGAGGGTAAGAGATTATGAGATGGTTAGATGGAATAATTGATGCAATGGATATAAGTTTGAGCAAGCTCTGGGAGATAGTGAAGGACAGGGAAGCCTGACGGGCTGCAGTTCATGGGGTAACAAAGAGTCAGACACAACTGAGCAACAGAACAAGCCTGGTATCTGCAATTCCTCCTAACTGATGTAACTTCAGTCTGGCATCCTCTGACAGTACAGTCTTGTCTTATCCACATTAAAAAAGTACTTGGGTAAATACAAACCTTCATCAATGATTCCTCCACAGTTCAGGAAATTCCTGGGAAACTACTGTATCTGCTCTCACTATCTCAGCACTGACTTTTCTGTTGTAAAGTTTGACTCTAGCCTAGAACCAATGAAACCATCCATGGCTGGTGTTAAAAGATGAGTCCTCTGATTCTTTGCTGTGTTTGTTCTTCAAGTCGTCATGAAGGTTTTTAGCTTTCTCTTGAATCAGCATTAAGCTAAGTGGAACTAGATGATGATACTAATTCTACACCCACACACTAAGAAGTTTCTTCATGGCCTCCATCACTTTTCCAAGCTTCCTCAATATTATTGTCAACATCATTGGTACAGCAGACTTCACATGTTTCACGATCTTTTCTCTTGGAATCATGGCAATGGTTGAATGATTCACGTTATAAGAACAAACAATGTCTACGATCTTTCTGCCTCACTCCACTCTCTCAATTATTTTCACTTTCGTTTCCATTCTCATCTCTTGGCACTTCTGAGCAGTACAAGCTATGTCACCACTGCTCTTACACTTGCAGCCAGACATCCTGGGCTTGAAATAAAGACACTGTACTACTTTACTGTATACAGCACTGTACAATAAAGTACACAAAAGCACAACCACTTGTAGAGGCTGTGCACGTATGACAGCACACATGAACTAACTTACATGATTGGACATTTGAATGCATAGTAGCCTCTTTGAACATTCAAAACATGAATGTTTGTGTGAAGGAGACTTACTGTAGTGCCTGTTTCAACTTAAAAATGCAGATAGAGCTCCTGTATCATATGCACAGTAAGCTACAAAGAAAATTTGCTGAATAAAACTTAGTCATTATGACTCTACTTTAACAAATGTAGCTTGCTGTGTTTATAACAGCCTTTGTCTCTCATTTAGTTTTAACTAAAAGCTTATCTACCACACAATCTAACCTGTGGTCATCGGTGATTTTATAAGCTGGATCAATGAAATTATGGGCTTCCCTGGTGGCTCAGTTATAAAGAATCCACCTGCCAGTTCAGGAGATTCAGATTCAATCCCTGGATTGGGAAGATATCCTGGAAAAGGAAATGGCAACCCACTCCAGTATTCTTACCTGGGAAATCCTATAGACAGAGGATACACTCCATAGGATCACAAAAGAGTCAGATATGACTTAGTGACTAAGTATAAGACCAAACACACAAGTCGTTCATGATCATTAGAAAGTCTTGGTTAATAGACCTCATATATCTGTGGCTAATGTTTAAAATGAAACAAAGTATGATATAAACTCTTCCAATAATCCTGCAGAATATAAACATAATCTATATAGTTCCTATGTTCTTCTTTGGTGGTTTTTATATAGAGTGCAATATAACATTAGTAATGGTTTAAAAACCAACAAACAAAAAAACAGCAATCTTGAGTAACAAATTATCATCTCTAGTAGTTCAAGATGTAAACTGCACAATATTTTCACTTTATGATATTCAATTTCCTTTGATAAATATAAAGCCTTTATACAGATCTTATGCAGAGACATACACTGAGAAGATTTTTAGTAGACATTAACTAACATTTCCTGACAACATTTTGTTAATGAGTTTTTCTAGTCTCTAGTCTGGGCTGATTAAAGTTCACCTTGTGTTTGCTACTAGATAGCATATTCAAAAGCAGAGACATTACTTTGCTGACTAAGGTCCGTCTAGTTAAGGCTATGGTTTTTCCTGTGGTCATGTATGGATGTGAGAGTTGGACTGTGAAGAAAGCTGAGCGCCAAAAAATTGATGCATTTGAACTGTGGTGTTGGAGAAGACTCTTGAGAGTCCCTTGGACTGTAAGGAGATCCAACCAGTCCATTCTGAATGAGATCAGCCCTGGGATTTCTTTGGAAGGAATGCTGCTAAAGCTGAAACGCCAGTACTTTGGCCACCTCATGAGAAGAGCTGACTCATTGGAAAAGACTCTGATGCTAGGAGGGATTGGGGGCAGGAGGAGAAAGGGACGACAGAGGATGAGATGGCTGGATGGCATCACTGGCTCGATGGACGTGAGGCTGGGTGAACTCTGGGAGATGGTGATGGACAGGGAGACCTGGCGTGCTGTGATTCATGGGGTTGCAAAGAGTCAGACATGATTGAGTGACTGAACTGAACTGAACTGTGTTGGCTAATAGCTGTTATCTAATAGCTAAATAATGGTCTGCCTTGCCCAGAACTAGCTCTTTTCATAAAATAGTTTCCTACCCATTTCAGCTTGGCTATAGATTTGATATTGGTGTAGGATCCATTACCTCTCATACCTCCCTGTTTATTACTCTGGTCCAAGTGTCCTAACCTGTTTGTAGGGGCTGAAAGTTCCACCCAAGTCTTTTTGTCATGGCCTAGATAGGTTACAGTCTGAATTTCATTCTTCCCTGGTGTCATTTGACAGCAACATGGCATTGGTAGAGATAAATTCGGATTCATATGCTACTGGCGGTTATAATCAGTTTTCAATGTGCAGGATCAGTGCCCATCAGAGCCTTAGAGGAGGGAATTTGACAGTAAAATTGTCCCATGCTGTGCCCCTCTGTAGCCTATCTACACCTGTCATTACCTGGCATCCACACACAAGTGAAATAATCTTCCTAATTTGTATTTGGGGAAAATGCCATCGTAACAGATGAACATGAGAATCTATAACTGGGCAATTATGCATATACATTAAACATGCAGACTGTGAGCATGAGTCTTTCTAGTAACATTCAAAACATGTGTCTGCTTTGAGCTTTTGTGTACTGTTTATGTCAAAGGCCACTACAGTTGGAGGGCCTTACTGGAGATGCACTCATGAATTTTACAAAAATTGTTTCATAGGGAGACTTTGCCTCACCCTGATTGGAAGGAACATATACCAGTGCTGTGAATATCTTTGTTGTTATTTCAAAATAGCAAATTTTGAAACCTGATTTTGGTAGCAAAAAAGACAAATTTTGGATATTATAGGGAAAATAGGGTTAAAATTTGAAGTAATTCTTAAAATGTCTTTATATAATGTCCATGTGTAATTTAAGCCTTTAAGTTTGACCAAACTCTGGGAGATGACGAAGGACAGAGAAGCTTGGGGTGCTGCAGTCCATGGGCTTACAAAGAGTTGGAAACACTGGGTGACTGAGGACAACAACAAAAAACTTCTTTTAAGTTTCACTGTTATTTATTTGAACCCCTACTATCTGAAGTCAAATATGCAGATCAAGCTACTCAGCACTTCTAAATTTCCAGTAATTTGAAATCCTATCTAAAATAAGATTAGTGCATAAGTATAACATTTTTAAAATAAGAATATTTTCTTCACATGATAGGCAGGCCTTATTATAAAACCTTCATTATATTTCAAGTTGGCATACAAACTAAATATGTATATTGTCATGTTTTATTATTATTTACTTTAAATGACTGGAGTAAGCTTTTTACATTTATTCACCCTGAATTGCTATAATTTTGAGTTTCTTTTTCCCTTATGAATGTTTTCACAAGCGTATGTGATTATTTCTCTCTCTGCATTTCTTTATCTGTGGAGGGTCTTTTAACATTAAAATAAATAAAATAACCAACACAGTATTGTAAAGTAAAATAAAGTAAAAATAAAAATTAAAAAAAAAATACTGGATTGGGCAAAAACTTCATTTGAGATTTTCTGTAAGCTGGATTAAGTAGTATTTAATAGCCTTTAACTTCTTTCAAAACAATTTTGCTAGATTGTATTGTGACAGCTATCATTTCAGCATGCACTTTAAAAGACTAATCAAAATTAGTGAATTTTTGTGTAGCCATTTTAATATTGAATACAGAAGAAAACAGCCACATATTTTACATTATTTATTATTTCAAGAAAGGTGAAGATGCAACTTAAATGCAAAAAAAGATATGCACAGTATCTAGACAAGGTGCTGTGACTGACTAAATGTGTCAAAATTGCTTTGGGAAGTTTCACATGGTAATTTGTTTTTGGACAATGCTCCACAGTTAGGTAGACCAGTTGAAGATTATAAGGACCATATCAAGACATTTATTGAGAAAGAGAGTCAGTATCTAATAGAGTATCACACTTACTTGCAATACACAATCATTAAAATTAAAGAGAGATAAAAGCAGTAGAGGAGAGTAACAACACATGCATCTCCAAATTGGGCTGACTAACAGCCATATTCAAATAGCGCTAGGAAGTCCTATGTAACAGCAATCTGGAGTCACAATTGGGAAAAGGTCCTGGGCAGTGCAACCTCCCACTGGGGATACTTTCTACTGCAGTTTCGTGGGTTCCTTCTTGTAATCCCTGGCTGCAAACTGTGTGAGGAAAAATGCAATTCAGGTTTCATGTCAATCTTTTTACAGTGTGGTTTGTTTCATCTTGTGAGATTTCCAGACCCCTGGGAACTGGCCAGATCCACAGAGTTCAGGAGAACTCTTAGACTCACTCCTGATCTTAAAATAGTGCCTTTTGGCTTTAAGCAGGTAACAGCCTGCAGCTGTGAGCAGGTATGTAGTCAGGAAAATGTCCAGGCAGGTCAGAAGCAAGGTCAGCGGCCTGCTCTGCTTTCTTGTCTCTGAAACCTGAAAAAGACTACTTCCATTTAATTTCCCTATCATCAACCAAGCCAAAGACTGGTCTTCATCAAAGAAGATATTGTAGTGTATAAGTGGGGTTGGGAGGGATTCCTCTGTTATTAGCTGCTTCTAGAAAATCAAAGAATTAATTCCAACAAGTACTGCCCCCAATATGGGGCTTCCCAGGTGGTGCTAATGGTAAAAAAACCTGCCTGCCAATGCAGGACACAAAAGAGATGTGAGTTTGATTCCTTGGTCGGGAAGATCCCCTGGAGGAGGAAATGGCAATCCACTCCAGTATTCTTCCCTAGAGAATCCCATGAACAGAGGAGCCTGGAGGGCTACAGTGTGTAGGGGTTGCAAAGAATCGGACATGACTGAAGTAATTTGGCACTATACAGCTCCCAATTAGATGCCTTGATGAAAAGCATTCAGAATTAATCCACAGAAGACACATAATCTTCCATCAGGATACTGCAAGGCTGCATGCTTCTTTGATAAACAGGCAAAAACTGTTCCACCTTGGCTGAGAAGTTCTGATTCATCCACCATATTTACCAGACATTGCACCTTCAGATTTCCACTTTGGGTCTTTACAAAGTTCTCTTAAAGGGGGAAAAAAAAATCCTTGGAAAACTAAAAAAGGTAACTGGAATAGTTCTTTGCTCAAAAATAAAAAGTTTTGGGAAAATGAAATAATTAAGTGCCCTGAAAAATGGCAAAATGTAGTGCAACAAAATGGTGAATGTGTTGTTCAATAAAATTCTTGATTGAAAATAAAACATGTGTCTTTTATTTTTACTTAAAAGCTGAAGAAAATTCTGCTCAACCCAGTAATAAAAAATTATATAAAAATTTGTTACTACTACTGAACTTATACTTCAGTGAATATCTACCTCTCAGTGAATATCTATTTTAGCAACTTAAGTATAAAATTGTAAGGACCATAAAACTATAACTACCAATTCATATCCAAAATTATTTATTGGCTCCAAAATCTTGGAACTCAGTAATACTCGTCAACTAATATGTTATATACATATACGCAGATATACATTTTAATTAATTTTTATTGGAGCATAGTTGGCTTTGCCAAGTTACATTAATCTCTCCCATACAACAAAGTAAATCAGCTATATGTACACATTTATTCTCTCTGTATTTTAGATTTTCTTCCCATTTACATAATCACAGAACATTGAGCAGAGTTCCCTGTTCTGTATAGTAGGTTCTCACTGGTTATTTACTTTATGTATAGTATCAATAGTGTATATATCAACCCCAATCTCCAATTTCATTCCCACCCCTTCCCCCCCCCCCCCCCGACCTTGGTACTCATACATTTGTTCTCTATATTGTGTCTCTATTTCTACCTTGCAAATAAGATCATCTATACCATTTTTCTAAATTTCACATATATGCATTAATGTACAATATATGTTTTTCTCTTTCTGACTTCATTCTGTACGACAGTCTCCAGGTCCATTTATAAATCTGCAAATGACACAATTTTGTTCCTTTTTGTGACTAATATTCCATTTTATACGGACCATATCTTCTTCATTCATTCACTTTCAGAGTACATTTAGATTGCTTCCATTCCCTGGTTATTGTAAATAGTACTCCAATGAACATTGGTTTGCATATATCTCTTTGAATTATGTTTTTCTCCAGGTATATGCACAGGGGTGGGATTGCTTGGTCGTCTGGTATTTCTATTTTTAGTGTTTTGAGGAATTGTTATACTATTCTCCATACTGGCTGTATCAATTTACATTCCCACCAACAGTGAAAGAGGGTTCTCTTTCCCTACGTTTATTCTCTTTTCTCAACGTTTAATGTCTGTAGATATTTTTGGATAATGGCCATTCTCACCAATGTGAAGTGATACCTCCTCCTAGTTTTGATTGCATTTCTTTAATAATTAATTATGTTGAGCATCTTTCCATGTGTTTGTTGGCCATTTGAAGGCTATATTTGGAGAAATGCCTATTTAGGTGTTCTGCCTATTCTTATTTATTTATTTATTTATTTTCATATTGAGCTGCATGAGCTGCTTGTATATTTTGGAGATCAATCCTTTGTCAATAGCTTCTTCACAAATATTTTCTCCTAATCTGAAAGTTGAGTTTTTGTTTTGTTTATGGCTTCCTTTGCTGTGCAAAATCTTTTAAGTTCAATTAGTTCCATTTGTTTATTTCTATTTTCATTACTCTAGGATGTGATGCAAAAAATCTTGCTGCAATTTACATCCAAATGTGTTCTGCCTATGTTTTCCCCTAAGAGTGTGTTATACTCTCTGGCCTTACATTTACGTCTTTAATCCATTTTGAATTCATTTTTGTGTATAATGTTAGGGAGTGTTCTATTTTATTTTTTTGCATGTAGCAGTCCAGATTTTGCAGCAATAATTATTGAATAAATTATCTGATCCCCATTGTATACTTTTGCCTGATTTGTCATCAGTTAGGTGACCATAGGTGCACAGGTTTATTTCTAGGCTTTCTATCCTGTTTCATTGCTCTATACTGTTGTTATTCAGTTGCTAAGTCATGTCTGACTCTTTGTGACCCCAAAGACTGCAGCAAGCCAGGCTCTCATGTCCTTCACTGTCCCCAGATTTTTTTTCAAATTCATGTCCATTGAGTCATAATGCTATCAAACTGTCTCATACTCTGCCACCCCCTCCCTTCTCCTATGCCCTCAGTCTTTCCCAGCATCAGGGTCTCTTCCAGGGAATTAGCTCTTCCCAGGTTGCCAAAGTCTTGGAGCTTCAGCTTCAGCATCAGAAAATCTGATGAATATCCAGGCTTGATTTCCTTTAGGATTGATAGTCCAAGGGACACTCAAAAATTTTATCCAGCACCACAACCCCAAAGTATGAATTCTTTGGTGCTCAGCTTTCTTTATGGCCCAATTCTCACATCTAAACATAACTAATGGAAAAGCCATAGTTTTGACTGTGCAGATTTATCAGCAAAGTGATGTCTCTGCTTTTCAATATGCTGTCTAGGTTTGCCATAGCTTTTCTTCCAAGGAACAAACTTCTAATTTCATGGCTTCAGTCCCTGTCCACATTGATTTTGAAGTATAAGAAAGTAAAATCTGTCACCACTTCCAATTTTTCCCCTTCTATTTGTCATAAAGGGAATTGGGTGCCATTTTTTTTTTTTTTTAAAATGTTGAGTTTAAAACCAGCTTTCTTTCTTTCCTCTTTCACTTTTTTCAAGAGGTTCTTTAGTTCTTCTTCACTTTATGCCATTAGAGTGGTATTATCTGCATATCTGAGGGTGTTGATATTTCTCCCAGAAATCCTGATTCGAGCTTGTGATTCACCAGCCTGACATTTTGCATAATATACATACAAAGTAAATAAGCTCGGTGACAATATACAGCGTTATCGAACTCCTTTCCCATTTTGCATGTTGGGATCTAAGTGTTGTTTCTTCATCTGCATACAGTTTTCTCAAGAGACAGGTAAAGTGACAGGTAAAGATGGTATTCCCACCTCCTTAAGAAGTTTCCAGTTTGTTGTGATCCACATAGTCAAAGGCTCTAGCATAGTCAGTGGAGCCGATGTTTTTCTAGAATTCCCTGGCTTTCTCTATGATCCAATGAATGTTGCCAATTTGATCTCTGTTTCCCTGGCCTTTTCTAAACCCAACTTGTATATCTGGAATTTCTTGATTCATGTGCTGCTGAAGCTTAGCTTGAAGGATTTTGAGTATAACCTTGCTAACATGGGAAATGAGCACAGTTTTGTGGTAGTTTGAGCTTTCTTTGGCACTGCCCTTCTTTGGGACTCGAATGAAAACTGTCCATTTCCAGTCCTGTGGCCACTGCTGAGTTTTACAAACTTGTTGACATATTGAGTGCAGTACTTTAACAACAACATCTTATAGGAATTTAAATAGTTCATTTGGAATTCCATCACCTCCACTGGCTTTGTTCATAGTAATTCTTCCTTAGGCCCACTTGACTTGACATTCCAGGATATTTAGCTCTAGGTGACTGACCACAACCATTGTGGTTATCTGAGTCATTAAGACGTTTTTAATATAGTCTTGTGTAATTCTTGCCACCCTTCTTTTCTACTTCTGTTAGGTCCTTACTGTTGCTGCCCTTTATCACGTCCATACTTGCATGAAATGTTCCTTTGATCTCTCTAATTTTTCGAAGAAACGTCTAGTCTTTCCCATTCTATTGTTTTCCTCTATTTCTTCACATTGCACATTTAAGAAGGCCTTCTTATCTGTCCTTTCTATTCTCTGGATCTCTGCCTTCATTTTGGTATGTATTTTCCTTTCTCCTTTGCCTTTCATTTTTCTTCCTTTCTCATATATTTGTAAAACTTCTTTAGATCATCACTTTGCCTTCTTGAATTTCTTTTTCTTTGGGATGGTTTTGGTCACTGCCTCCTGTATAATGTTACAAACTTCTCTCTGTATTTCTTCAAACACTCTGTCCACCAGATCTAATCCCTTGAATCTATTTGTCATCTCCAGCCTAAAATCATAAAAGATTTGATTTAGGCTACATCTGAATGGCTTAGTGGCTTTCCCTACTTTCCTTAACATAAGCCTGAAATTTCTAATAAAGAGTTTTGATAAAAGCCACAGCCAACTTAAGTCTTGTTTTTGCTGACTGTATAGAGCCTCTTCATCATCAACTGCATAGAATAAAACCAATTTACATTTCTGTTTTTCTGCCTTTACCATACTATGTTGACTACTGTAGGTTTGCAGTATAATGTGAAATCAAGGAGCCTGAATCTTCCAGGTTCGTTTCTCTTCCTAAAGATTGTTTTGATGATTTGAGGTCTTTTGTTTTCCTTACAAATTATAAAGGTTTTTTTTTTTTTTAATTCTGTGATAAATACCATTGGTAATTAAACAGAGATTGCATTCAATCTGTAGATTGCTTTGGGTAATACTATCACTTTCAAAATATTAATTCTTCCCATACAATGATATGGTCTGTCTGCATCTGCTTATGTCATTTTCACTTTCTTGTAACAGTATCATATATTCTGTGCCCAAGTCTCTTGCCTTCTTACATACATTTATTCCTAAATATTTTACTTTTTTCAGCAATGGTAAGAGGGATTGTTTCTTTAATTTCTCTTTCAGAATTTTCATCTTTAGTACATAGAAATGAAAATATTTCTGTATATTAATTTCACATCCTGCAGCTATGCAAGATTTATTGACTATCACTAGTAGTGTCTGGCAGCATCTTTAGGATATTTTACATGTAATATAATGTCATCTGCAAATAGTGACAGTTTTATTCTTTTCCAGTATGGATTCCTTTTATTCCCTTTCCTTGTCTGATTGCTTTCAATAGGACTTCCAAACTGTATTGATTAATAAAGGCTGGAGTAATTAATAAAGGGCATTCTTGCCTTGTTCCAGCTTTTAGATGGAATTATTCCCTTTTTATCATTGAAAATGATGTTTGTTGTGGATTTTTCATATACATATGACCTTTAATGTGTTGCGGTTATTTTCCTCTATGCCCACTTTCTGGGAAGTTTTTACCGTAAATGTTTACTTAATTTTGTCAAAAGCTGTTACTGAATCCACTGAGATTATCGAATGGTTTTTATTCTTCAGTTTGTTAGTATGGTGAATCACATTTATTAATTTGCATATACTGAAGAATCCTTGCATCTGTGCACTTGATAAGTCCAACTTAACTATGTTATCTGATCTTTTTAATGTTTTGTTGGATTTTGTTTACTAATATTTTGAAGAAAACTTTTGCATCTATGTTCATCAATGATATTTGCCTGTAGTTTTCTTTTATCAATTTTGGTATCAGGGTAGTTGTGGCCTTGTAGAATGAGCTTGGCAGTGTCCATCCCTTTTGAAGCTTTCAGAAGAATTTGAGAAAGATAAGTGTTAAGTCTTTTCTAAATATTTGATAGAGTTCACCTATGAAGCCACATGTTCCTGGATTTTTGTCTGTTGGAAGATTTTAAATCATACTTATGATTATTCTTTTCATATTATCTATTTCTTGCTGGTTCAGTCTTGGGAACTTAACCAATCTTTGAACTGGGGATTCTCAAGAATGTATTCATTTCTTCTAGATTGTCCATTTTATTGGCATATACTTGCTTATAGTAGTCTTTTACGTTCCTTTGTATTTTTGCAGTGTCACTGGTAACTTCTTCTTTTTCATTAATAATTTTACTGATTTGAGTCGTCTCCTTTTTTTCTTGATAAGTCTGGCTGAAGGTTTATCAATTTCATCTTTCCAAAGAACCGATTTTTAGTGTCATTAAGCTTTGTTATTGTTTTCTTCATTGCTATTTTACTTATTTCTGCTTTGATTTTTATGTTTCCTTTCCTTATACTACTTTGGGTTTTGCTTGTTTGTCTTCCTCTAATTGTTTTAAAGAAAAGGTTAGGTTGATTATTTGCGACTTTTCTTATTTTCTGAGGTAAACTTATTTTGCTATAAACATCTCTTTTATAACAGATTTCCTGCATCCCATATGTTTTGGATAACCTTGCCTTTGTTATCATTTGTCTCTATATATTATTTAATTTTTTCTTTGATTTCTTAAGTGATCCATTGGTTATTTAGTAGCATATTGTTTAGCCTCCATGTGTTTGCTTCCTAGGTTTTGATTCCTAAAATTTGATTGATTTCTTGTTGTTGATTTCTAATCTCATAGTGTTGTGGTCAGAAAGATTCTTGGCATGACTTCAATTTTCTTGTATTTACTAAGGATTCATTTGTGTATCAAAGTGTGATCTATTCTAGAAAATATTCTGTATGCATTTGAGAAGAAAGTGTATTCTACTGCTTTTGGATGAAATGTCCCATTAATTCTATCTGGTCTAATGTGTCATGTAAAATGTGTGTTTCCTTAACAGTTTTCTGTCTGAATGGTCTATCCATTGATGTAAGTAGAACATTAAAGCCCCCCACTATTATTGAGTAACTGTCAATTTCCCCTTTCATGGCTGTTCAGTTCAGTTGAGCTCAGCTCAGTCATTCAGTCGTATCCGACTCTTTGCAACCCCATGGACTGCAGAACAGCCTTCCTTGTCTATCACCAACTCCCAGAGCTTGCTCAAACTCATGCCCATCAAGTCAGTGATGCCATCCAAGCATCTCATTCTCTGTCATCCCCTTCTCCTCCTGCCTGCAATCTGTCCAAGCATCTGTTTTTATTTTTGTTTTTTTCTTCTTTTTCACATGAGTCAGTTCTTCGCATCAGGTGGCCAAAGAAATGGAGTCTCAGTTTTAGCATCAGTCCTTACAATGAATATTCAGGAATGATTTCTGTGAGGATGGACTAGTTGGATCTCCTTGCAGTCCAAGGGACTCTCAAGAGTCTTCTCCAACACCACAATTCAAAAGCATCAGTTCTTCAGCTCTCGGCTTTCTTTGTAGTCCAGCTCTCACATCCATACATGACTACTGGAAAAACCATAGCTTTGATGAGACAGACCTTTGTTGGAAAAGTAATGTCTCTGCTTTTTAATATGCTGTCTATGTTGGTCATAACTTTCCTTCCAAGGAGCAAGTGTCTTTTAATTTCATGGCTGCAGTCATCATCTACAGTGATTTTGGAGCCAAAATAGTAAACTGTGTCACTGTTTCCACTGTTTCCCTTTATATTTGCCATGAAGTGATGGGACCAGATTCCATGATCTTGTTTTTCTGAAAGTTGAGTTTTAAGCCAACTATTTCACTCTCTTCTTTCACTTTCATCAATAGTCTCTTTAGTCTTCACTTTCTGCCATAAGGGTAGTGCCATCTTCATATCTGCGGTTACTGATATTTCTCTGGCAATCTTGATCCCAGCTTGTGCTTCATTCAGTTCGGTATTTTCCAAGATGTACTCTGCATATAAGTTAATTAAGGAGGGTGACAATATACAGCCTTAACATATTCCTTTCACAATTTGGAACCACTCAGTTATTCCATGTCCAGTTCTAACTGTTGCTGCTTGGTTTTCATGACTCTTACCATTGCCTTATGTATTGAGGTCCTCCTATGTTTGATGAATGTATATCTACACTTGTTATATCTTCTTCTCAGATTGATTCCTTGATCATTATGTGGTGTTCTTCCTTGTCTCCTGTAATAGTCTTTATTTTAAAGTCTGTTGTGTCTGATATTAGTATTGCTACTCCAACTTTCTTTTGAATTCTATTTGCATGAAGCAATGTCTTCCATCTCCTCACTTGCAGTCTGTTTGTGTTCTTGTGTTCCTAGGCCTGAAGTACATCTCTTGTAGACACCGTGTATATGGGTCTTGTTTTTGTATCCATTCAGCCAGTCTGTCTTTTGGTTGGAGCATTTAATCCACTTACACCGATAGTAATTATTGCTATATATTATGAGATAGTTAGATAGCATCACCAATTCAATGGACATGAACTTAAGCAAACTCTAGGAGGTAGTAGAGGACAGGAAAACCTGGCATACTGTAGCCCATGGGATTTCAAAGAGTCAGACATGACTTAGTGACTGAACAAAAACAACAAATATCCTTATTACCATTTTCTTAGCTTTTGTTTGTTATAGATAGTTTGGTCTCTTCATATCTGAATAAGAAACTTGCTCTGTTGTGTATTCTTGGTTGAAAGTTTTTCTCTTTATCACTCTATATATATCATGCAAATCCCTTCTTGTCTCCAAAGTTTCTGATGAACAAAATCAGATGATAGTCTTTTGGGATTCCCTTGTTTGTTATTTATTGCTTTTCCTTTGCTGCTTTTAGTATATTTTCTTTGTCTTTAAGTTTTCTTCCAATTTGATTAACATTTGTTTTGGCATGTTCTTCCTTGGCTTTTCTTGTATAGGAATCTCAGCACTTTCTGAACTTGTTTGACTCTTTTCTTTCTCCTTTAGAGAAGTTTTCATTTATTTTCTCTTTGAATAATTTCTTAGTCTCTTTCTCTCTCTTCTCCTTTGGGACCTATATAATGCAAATCTTGGTGCATTTAATATTATCCCAGAGGTCTCTTAGCTTTCCTCATTTCTTTTCAGCCCTTTTTGCTTTATTATGTTCCGCTTAATGATTTCCATCATTCTGTCTTCCAGATCACTTATCAGTTTCTCTGCCTCATTTATTCTGCTCCTGATTTCTTCTAGTATATGTTCTATTTCAGTTATTTTATTCTTCAGCTCTGTTTGTTCTTTCTATCTTCTAGCTCTTAGCTAAATTTTTTTTTGTATCTTCTAGGTCTATACCTTCATTTTCTCCAAGACCTTGTATCATCTTTACCATCATTACTCTGATTTATTTTGGGATAGATTTCCCACCTCCATTTCACCTATCTGTTCTTCTGGGGTTTTATTTTGTCCTCTCATCTGGGACATATTTCTCTGCCATCTCATTTTGTCTGTATTCATGGCCTCCTTTCCACAGGCTGCAGGATTGTAGCTCCACTTGCTTCCAGTGTCTGCTCTTGGTGAGTGAGACTGAACTAGAAGCTTGTGCAGACTTCCTGGTGGAAGGACTTGTGTCTGACCACTAGTGAGCAAGTCTCTTGTGGGAAGGGCCATGCCAAATCATGTGTTTACAGGTGGCTGTTAGCTCAGTAGCACTTTTGACAGCCCATCTGCTGATGTGTGAATCTGCGTTTCTGCCCTGTTTGTTGTTTGGCCTGAAGCATCCTAGCACTGGAGACTATAGTCTAATAGGTGGGTCCAGATCTTATTGCCAAAATAGTAGCCTCCAGAGGGCTCATGCCAGTTAGTATTCCATGTTCCCTGTATCATTAATGTCCTCATTCCTACAGTGATTCACAGCTGCCCCTGCCAGTACAAGAGACCCTTCAAAACCATGGTCTGGCCCATGTTCCTGTGAAGTTACTGCTTTTTCCCTGAGTCCCAGTGTGCACAAGAGCTTGTCTGTGCCTCTAAGAGTAGAATTTCTTTCCCAAAATTTTGTGGAGCTCCTGAGATTAAGCCTCACTGGCCTCAAAACCAAAGGCTATGGAAGTTCTTCCTCCTAATGCCAGACTCCCCAGTCTTTGGAGCCTGCTGTGTGTCTCAAAACGATCACTTCTGTGGGAGAGCTTCTGCATTATAATTATTATCCAGTTTGTGGGTCACCTACCCAGTGGATATTGGATTTAATTATATCACAAATGCATCCCTCCTACCATCTCAATGTGACTTCTTGTCTGTCTTTGGATGTAGAATATCATTTTTTGTTAGTTCCAGTGTTTTTGACTGATGTTTGGTCAACATTTAGTTTTGATTTTGGTGGAGGTTTTTTTTTTTTTTTTTTCCTTTGTTTTTAGAGAAGGTGAGCTCAAGTCCTTCTACTCAAACATCTTGTCTCCAATTCAGGTTGTAGTATATTTTTTATAGTACCACATTTTCAATGCAATTGTGGAGCATTTTTTTAGTAGTAATTTTAATATTCTAGGTAACAAGATATCAGGAACATATGCCTCAATTAAACATGTACTAAGATGCTCTAGTTTCAGCTGGATTCATGGCCTAGTAACAAACAATTAATTCAATTCAAAGTTTGATCTGTGCTTAATGAAGAACTGGATATGAGCACATAATACACAATTAAAAGCTTTGGAGTTTAGAAAATTATATTTATGTCATGAAAATAATACACAAGATATATTTAGTCTAGAGAATACTTAGAGTTTCAGTAGCTTTACATTTGGCCATTTAAAATTATTTCTCATTTATTTGAAAGAGCTAGATGCTTTATTACTGTAAAAACAGTGAGATATATATATATATATATATATATATATATATACTTTAGTTGCATACCTAGAAAAACTTGAGTTTATTAAAAACCTGGTCATTTAATAATCTAATACTAATTTAATAATCTATAATAATCTAATCTATTAACATATCAACTGATTTTTCTTCAATGATATAAATTTGCATTAAAAGTATGATTAAAAACTATTTGTCACTATTACTTTGCAATTCTCTTATGCAATATTTTTTTCATTTATCACAAATAACATTCAAATTTACTCCAAATGTGACATGCAAATGACATTCGAAATTACTCCCCCAACCCATCTCTGAATTTCTAAGATAAATCTTAATATTTCCTTAACATTTTAAACTAAAATTATAAAGATCAAATGTAAATTCTCTACAAACTTTTTTTCATTCCTTTCTTCCTCTGGTTAATAGTGTCATTATTCTTCTAGCCATTTCTGCATTAAAATTTCTTTTATTCCTACCTTCCCAAGTCATACTGTACACCTTCCACTAAAGTATTCTTGAACAGCTTGTTGTTGCCCATCCTCTCTCACTCCATCACACAGGTACATTGTTTCCACAATTCATCTACCTCAGCTAAAGCCTAAAACATGTCTTGTTTTGCTCACTCTATGACTCGTCCATACTTTTTTTATTAAGTGAAATTATTTAGAAAATTGGACAACATTCAATTTATGTTCTTAAAACATCAATTACTATTCATTTTACTAGTCAGTGGGGCTTCCCTCATGGCTCAGATGATAAAGAATCCGCCTGCAATGAAGGAGACCAGGTTTGATCTCTGGTTTGAGAAGATACCCTGGACAAGTGAATGGCAACCCACTCCAGTATTATTGCCTGGAAAATTTCATAGACAGAGGAACCTGGTGGACCATAGTCCATGGTATCACAAAGAGCCAGATAGGACTGAGCAACTAACACGTTTTGCTAATCAGCAATCTGTCCCATGTTTAATCTATATGTAATAATTTTAAAATAAGAGAATGGCAAATATTCTAATTAATCAGAGTATAAGGTATGTTGAACAGAATAGGCTCCACCAGCATTTACATCAATGGATATACCAAAGCTCTCAGCCTGTAATGCTGGGAACTTGATTTTGTGAGCATTCTCTATGTTAGTTCTGATTCCCCCTGAATCAGGTTTAACTTGGATTAAACATGTAAGGACTTCATTAGGGAAAATGTTCTTATGGCGAAAAAGATAAATGAGTAAGTAAAGAGGGAGCCAAGGAAGGATGGAGAGCCCTCACAATAGAATATCTTACCCAAAGTAAAGAGAGGTCCTAGACAGCCTGGGAAAATGGCATTATAGGGAAATTCAGCTCGGCTGTCTAGAAATCCTTGTGGCACAAGCAGAGGAGACTTGTAACTCCCAGGTATCACTTATTTTAGCATTTCAATCACATTTGATCATTCACTGGGAGTTCCTCTTGGGTAGATGGCCTTGGGACCAATATGAGTTCAGAACAAGGCAAGAGGAATTCTACTGTCAGTTACATCTGCAGTTACAGCTCTGAGTTCAGTTGGCCAACACAACCCTGGAAGATGATCCAGTTTTTAAAATATATTATATCTAACTACCTCATAAGAAATTTGATTACGTATTAGCAATCAGTTCAGTTCAGTCGCTCAGTCGTGTCCTACTCTTTGTGACCTCATGAATTGCAGCATGCCAGGCCTCCCTGTCCATCACCAACTCCCAGAGTTCACTCAGATTCACATCCATCGAGTCAGTAATGCCATCCAGCCATCTCATCCTCTGTTGTCCCCTTCTCCTCCTGTCCCCAATCCCTCCCAACATCAAAGTCTTGTCCAATGAGTCAACTCTTCACATGAGGTGGCCAAAGTACTGGAGTTTCAGCTTTAGCATCATTCCTTCCAAAGAAATCCCAGGGCTGATCTCCTTCAGAATGGATTGGTTATCTCCTTGCAGTCCAAGGAACTCTCAAGAGTCTTCTCCAACACCACAGTTCAAAAGCATCAATTCTTCAGTGCTCAGCCTTCTTCAGAGTCCAACTCTCACATTCATACATGACCACAGGAAAAACCATAGCCTTGACTAGACGGACCTTAGTCGGCAAAGTAATGTCTTTGCTTTTGAATATGCTATCTAAGTTGGTCATAACTTTCCTTCCAAGGAGTAAGTGTCTTTTAATTTCATGGCTGCAGTCACCATCTGCAGTGATTTTGGAGACCCCAAAAATAAAGTCAATAGTGTTTTGCTTACACTAAGAGCTAACAATCTTAGTGTCAAATCTTGACATTAATATTTATCATAGTACATTGTTTAATTCTGTCATAAGATATGCTCTAAAGTAATATTGCATGTATAAATTTATCTTCAATTTATTAACTTTTTTTCAGCCTTCAATGTTGCAAGAATTAGAATATGTCTCTTTTTTATAATTCATGACAACCTGGAGGGATAGGGTAGAGAGAGGTGGAAGAGGAGGTTCAGGATGGAAGAGACACATGTATGTATACCTATGGCCGATTCACATTGATGTATGGCAAAAACCATCACAATATTGAAATTATTCTTAAATTAAAATAAATTAAACAAACTTTGGGGGTCCATGGATTTTCATTAGATAAGAAGCTGCAAAAATCTGCTGTCAAATTAGGAATATTACATGGGAGAAACATTATAGAATTAATTTTTCATTTGATAGTGACTAGTCATTTCAATCAGAAGTAGCAATTTGTCACATTCCCCAATCTTAATAAAATATTAGGCATGTTAATTATTCAGTTTGATTGCTGTGTGAACATGAAAAATAAGAGGTATAAATTGAGTAATATATGACTTGTTAATTGTCAATAGCTCTTCTGTTAATCTACTCTCCTGAATCCATTATTCCGGTGTTGAACAGGGTGAACACGAAAGCAACATGTTAAAAATAAAAAGTAAATGCTTTTGAGTGACTAGTACTTTTACATGTGAACAAAGTAGTTTTGGGGGCATGAGGTAAATTTTGTGTTAGAAATGCTTTTAGATTGCATGCACCCCCCCGCCCATCTTCTAACCTGGGATATGCAGATGAGTGCACGGTTTCCATATGCTGTTACTATAACTCACATTCATAGAGCTAACCAGGCTCAAGTGTCCACAAGACCTCAGACATCATTTATGTTAACCCAAACATTGCTACAAATATTTCTCATCTCAATTCCTAGATAGCTCATGACTTTCATTTAAACCCATCTTTAATGAAGTAGAATTTACTTGGATTGCCCATTTCACAAAAATACCAATTATCCAGTTTTGCATTGCTCCACCAGCAGTTTGTGTGTGTGTGTGTGTACATTCACATAACCATAGCAGTAAAAAGAGGAACAGGTAAGACTGACACTAGTTTTTTGCAGAATGCATTCATCTTCATTGACTCAGGTTATTCTTTAGTCCTATTTAAATGACAGATATCTTTCCACATTGGTGCAGGACCAAGCTAGTCTCTTTGACTTTGACCCAGTCTCTGACTGCTATGAAGCTTCTCTTCTGCTCTGGCTATTATTCTCCATCAGCCCATAGCTAGAACACATAGGAAAGTATTTATTTTTAAACATTGTTCATCAAGTTGTTTAGTTCAATTGCACAGCTTCCAAGTTGTCTGAAACTGGCCATTCACTTGAATTTTTAAATTATTTTAGCACAGTGTCTACTTTGGTCCTTGGAGTTGACCCTCTTCAGGTTATGTGTCAGGGATAATTGAGTGTTATGCAGTCATTCACAATCTGCACATGCTCATTCCAGTAAAGTTGTTTATCTTATGAGCAACCATAACCGTGGTACCTTCTAAAATATTGTTCTGTATTGTTATCTTTTCTTTTCTGGCTAACATATAAAGTGATATCCTAGCAAATCTCATTTGATTTCCAGCTGTGTACTTCCTTGATAAAAGAAGCAATTTCAATGTCTCTCTATAAAACTAAGAACTTAAAGTACTTTTACATCATTTTGGATTTTTGTATATGTCTCCAGCAAATTAAAAAAAAAAAAAACAACACACGTTTTTTCTTACTGTGTTTGTTCATTTCTAAGAGTTTCAGGCCCCATTTAAACTCAACAGCTCTTTTTTTTTTTTTTTTTCCCCCCTAGGACTATAATGATGAAATTCGTCAGGAACAACTACGTGAATTATCTTACTTAAATGGCTCAGAGGACTCTCTTCGTGGCAGAGGTGTTAAAGGCAGAGGGATAAGAATAGCTCCCACAGCTCCATCAAGGTACATGACTTCTTGCTTTAAATAAATTAACAGTCACTAAAGATGGCAATCCTTCATCGGCCTGTTCTCTGTCATGATCACAGCTAGGAATAAACAACATCTGCAACAATAACCACCACTGACAAAAAAAAAAAAAAAAAAAAAATCAATAACAACAGATGCTTATATAGCTCATAAGAGCTTTACATAAATTATCACCAGTGTACAGTTAAGTATTATCTACAGGTGAGCAACTGATAAAGATGTAACCAATATGCCTGAGAACACACAAGCAGTCTGACTCCAAAATTCAGAGTCTGAGCTCTTAACAACTGTTCCAAAAAGAAAAGAGGCGCAAACCTGAGACTTTTTACTCTGGTCTTGTCCCCAGGATTAAAGCAAGCAGATGATATAGTCATACACATCTTTGAACCAGGATGACCTTGCATAAAGAGAAAATTTCAAATATTTTCAGTGTCTTAAGTGGCCCTTGAATTGATACAGTCTTGCCAGATAGGTATAGAGATAAATGAGGATAATGATAGATGGAGGTAAATAAGTAGATATTTAAATAAATGAAGAGTCCAGGAAGCCAGATGTATATTACCTACATGGGTGAGAGTAAGAATATTTTAAGTTTAGTTATATTTGGTTGTGCAATGCCATCAGAGAATATTTTCTTTGATATAATTCACTTCACAAACAAACTGGAATCTTTCTGTATCAAAATTTGTTTTGTAGGATTCTGTGTTTGTCAATCTTTCAACAGAAAGCATTGTTCTGTAAAGAGGTAAAATGAAAAGTACTCACACATTTCACACAGGGACTGTGTAATTCTGTCCTTCTCTTTGTCCTGTTGAAATTGGCTTTCAAATCTGTAAATGTCTTAGAATTAGAGTAGTATATTGCCTAGAAACCATTTCAAGAGAGAGATTCCAAGATACTTTACTAATTCAATTTGCCTTTTATTTGCTTTTATTAACATCATCATTAATTTATTTTCTTTTTAAATTAAATTATTTATTTTAACTGAAGGATAATTGCTTAAGAATATTGTGACAATATTATATATATATATATAGTCACAGCTATATATGTGTCCTCTTATCCTGAAATCCTTCCACCTCTTTCCTCACCCTATCCCTCTGAATTGTGCTTTTTTTTTTTTTTTAAATATATCCCAAATATTTTAACCACCTTCCATCATTGGTTTTAACCTTTAATCACACACATCAAAAAAATCTATACCTATCAGAAAAAAGAGATAAGAATGACAATTTCCCAAATAAAGTATCAGGGGAATAATTGACTATCTAAATGTAAAACCTGGCAGCTATGTAATTAATTTGCCTAATGAAAAACCTTCTGAAAATGTTTCATTGATTATTTTTATATTTTATTCTTCAAAAAATTTCTATAATTGAGCTTTCTAATGTTACCCAGAAATAGTTTATATTTATGGATATACCTTTTATGAAATCAGTCTTTTATAAGACCCATATATTAACCCTATTTTTATGGGTTGGGGGATGACATCACTACAACTAATATTAAATTGATCATATCTTAGGGTTTAAATAATGAAAACGTCATTTTTGTAGTTTAAAAAGTGATAATTTTGGCAGTTTTTTATGGTGTAAATTATGTATTAAAGGAGAAGGAAATGGCAATCCACTCCAGTATTCTTGCCTGGGAAATCCCATGGACAGAGGTGCCTGGCAGGCTATACTCCATGGGGTCAAAAGATATGGACATGACTTAGTAACTAAACCACCACCACCAAGTATGTATTGAATGAGTATACAGGGAACTAGGCTTTTTATATTCTATATTCCTTGGAATTGGGACCATTTAAAAAAATAATGTATTAACCTGTTTTTGAGATTATAAAATAATTCTATTAAAGGATTTTGTTCTGTTATTGATGTTTCTTAAGGTAATAATTCAGTTGTCATATTTGAGCAAGCCATATAAAATTTCAACTTTAATGAATTTTTATTGTAAAATATTAATTTCTCCAATTGTTTAGTAAAGGACAGAACATTGTAGTCTTGATTTTTAAATACTTTGGAAAATTTTGATTGAAAGCTTTGCTTAATATGATACTGCATATGTAAAAAAGAGAACTAATATTGAAACTTAAACCTCAATTTCAATGCCATCTTAATGTCATTAATATATTAACATTTATTAAAGTAAATGTAGCAGAACTCTGATGTCTTCTTTTTCAGACCACATGATGAAATGCACCTGCAATTGTAAGAATAAGCATCAAAAGATGCTTGCTTTTTGGAAGGAAAACTATGACAAATCTGATATGAAGAATTAGCTTATTGTTAAAGACCCTGACACTGGGAAAGATTGAATCAAGAGGAGAAGATGGCTACAGAGGATGAGATGGTTAGATAGCATCACCAACTCAATGGACATAAACTTGAGCAAACTCTGGGAGACAGTGGAGATCAGAGGACACTGATGTGCTATAGTCCATGGGGTCACAAAGAGTCAGACATGACTTAGCTACTGAACAGTAAAAAACATTACATAATTGAAGACTTAAGATCTTTACATATATCACCACTACATGTTGGATGAGTGTAAACAGTAGAAAAATAAGACATTTGAAACAGTCTTTGAAGTTTTTTTGTTTGTTTGTTTGTTTGTTTGCTACAATGAGAACTATGGATGGAGGAGCCTGGTAGGCTGCAGTCCAAGGGGTCGCTAGGAGTCGGACACGACTGAACGACTTCACTTTCATGCATTGGAGAAGGAAATGACAACCCACTCCAGTGTTCTTGCCTGGAGAATCCCAGGGATGGGGGAGCCTTGTGGGCTGCCATCTATGGGGCCTCACAGAGTCAGACACGACTGAAGCGACTTCGCAGCAGCAGCAGCAGCAGCAGCAACAATGAGAACTAACACATAGAACAAATAGAACTTGTTAAAGAGAAGAGTAATCACGTTTGTTTCCAAGAAAGATGACTCAGTCACCACTGTGATAACAGAGAAAAATTAGAGAAAGACAGAGAGACAGACACTAATGGCAGAGAACCCAGTGAAAAAAAAAGTCTATTGTTCCACCCAGAAATAAATACCACTCAGAATATTAGAGGTAAATGATGAGATTAGAGACAAAAATTTTTATGAATTAGTTTCTGATTGGGCTTCCCATTTGGCTCAGCTGGTAAAGAATCTGCCTGTAATGCAGGAGACCTGGGTTCATGGGTTGGGAAGATCCCCTGAAGAAGGGAAAGGCTACCCACTTCAGTATTCTGGCCTGTAGAATTCCACAGACTGTATAGTCCATGGGGTTGCGATGAGTCAGGCACAACTGAGCGGCTTTCACTTTCACTTTTCTTTCAGTGCCTGGTTAGATGTTGGAGATCAGAGAGTGGTCCTACACAGGATAAATCTCTGATGTCTGCCCTGGTTAGAGATTAATGGCATCAATTAAAATTTGGTAAAAAAAAAAAAAAAAGTATAATGAAAAATATAATTATTTCTATAATTGATCCTAGGTCTATGGATTGCCGGTATGTCCTTGGGAATATGACTTGTATTTTCTGTGACTTGTTTCTCAACCTTTTATAATAGCTTAGAAATAGCTATGTGACAACTTTGTCCAGATTTTTAAGTTAGATGACACATGTTAAGCACTGTTTCCCAAACTGGTTCCGTTCAGTTCAGTTGCTCAGTTATGTCTGACTCTCTGACGTCATGGCAAAACTGGTTAGCACATTGGAATCACTGAAGATCACTGCTGCTGGAGACTGTGATTTAATCATAGTGGAGTGGAGTCTGGAGTCTGGACCTTTTCAATGAATTTTAGGTGACTCTAACATGCAGACCAGATAAGGAGACATGGTCCAGGTTATGGTGTATGGTAGGGAGGAAAGTGCTAACAGCCATCAGAGTGAGAGACTGCAAAGTGCACTGTGAGGCGCAGAAAACAGTGACAATCATCTCCCAAGGAGGGCCTAGGAGAAGATGTTAGTGAATAAACCTGAAGAGTAAAAAGGAGGAATGGGAAGATAAGCAGAGTTATACATATCTAAAGAAGGCATTTATAACCCACACTGATAAATGTAGGATGTACTCTGATATGGGGGCAATGTAAATGAACCTCGTGGATCTGGAAACTAGTAAGATACTGGAAACACCAGTCAAGAGTATTTTCAACAAAGTGGAAAAGTCAATAAGCAGATTTCAATTGATTCAGGAATGAGTGTGTGTGGGGGGGGGGAGGTGGAATTAAGGATAGAAAACTTTCAAGAAGTCAGAAAAGTAGATAAAAGAACACTATAGTGTTGATTCAGCCAGGAACACTATGTTCTAAATAGGTTATATCAATCTTGAGTTGAACTGAAGATCTGAGTTGATGAGAGATATAGGGTTAATATTCCAGGGTAAGAACATACGATATCAGAGGTAATGAGTCAGGTTCAAGAAACAGGCAAGGCTCTGTATGGGAGACGGCTGATGAAGAAATGGGATGAGAAAATAAATTTGATGTGAGCCTAATATAATTCTAAAGTGGGAAGAATTGTTATAGATTCAGAAATCTTATTTTACCCATTAAGAAAAGTTATAACAACTCAGGCTCAGGGAGTTATAACAACTTACCTGTGATTGTTCAATAGCATAAATAGAATTTGTGGCTAAAGTATGGTGACATGATTTACTACCCACCCAAGGGACACTTTCAAAAGTATTAAAATGCTAACCTAGGACAACAGTTATAATTCTGAACTATACTGGGCAAACCTATATATATGCACACCTTACATATGAAGTGTTAGGAGGCCCAGTGAAGGCAAAAATTAGTCTATATTTCCATTTTATAGATGGGCTTTTGTGTTACACAGTAGTTTAGAATATTATGGGCTTAGATATATTGTGATTGAAGGGGGCACTGGGCCTTTCAGGATCTCCCAATGTAGGAGAGCATTCTCTATACATTAGATTCACAGTAAGTTCCCTAATAATTTCTATATTCATCAGCTCTATAATCTATTGAAAAATTTTAAAAGCTTTACCAGTATTCTTATTGTTCACTCTTAAAGCTCATTTACCACAAAAGCCAACTGCCTACTATTCATAGCAGAAAGCATAACCTACACCCCTACCTGTTCAGTTCAGTTCAATTCAATTCAGTCACTCAGTCCTGTCTGACTCTTTGAGACTGCATGGACTACAGCAAGCCAGGCCTCCCTGTCCATCACCAAATCCCATAGTTTACTCAAACTCATGTGCATTGAGTTGGTGATGACGTCCAACCATCTCATCCTCTGTCATCCCTTTCTTCTGCCTCAATCTTTCCAGCATCAGGGTCTTTTCAAATGAGTCAGTTCTTACAATCAGGTGGCCAAAGAATTGGAGTTTCAGCAACAGTTCTTCCAATGAATATTGAGGACTGATTTCCTTTAAGATGGACTGGTTGGATCTTGTTTCTGTCCAAGGGACTCTCAAGAATCTTCTCCAACATCACAGTTCAAAAGCATCAATTCTTCAGTGCTCAGCTTTCTTTAGAGCACAACTCTAACATCCATACATGACTACTGAAAAAACAATAGCTTTGAATAGACAGAACTTTGATGGCAAAGTAAGTCTCTGTAATTAAAAGTCTCTGCCTTTTAATATGCTGTCTAGATTGGTTATAACTTTCCTTCCAAGGAGTAACCGTCTTTTAATTTCATGTCTTCAGTCACTATGGAAATATAAACTAATTTTTGCCTAATTTTTTATTTTGGAGCCTAAAAATAAAGTGTGTCACTGTTTTCATTGTTTTCTGATCTATTTGCCATGATGTAATGGGACCAGATGTCATGATCTTAGTTTTCTGAATGTTGAGTTTTAAGCCAAGTTTTTCACTCTCCTCTTTCACTTTCATCAAGAGGCTCTTTAGATCTTCTTTGCTTTCTGCAATAAGGGTGGTGTAATCTGCATATCTGGGGTTATTGATATTTTCCTGGAAATCTTGATTCCAGCTTGTGCTTCATCCAGCACAGCATTTCTCATGATGTATTCAGCATATAAGTTTAAAAAAGGCAGAGTGACAATATACAACCTTGATGCACTCCTATTTGGAACCAGTCAGTTGTTCCATGTCCAATTGTAACTGCTGCTTCCTGACCTGTATACAGATTTCTCAGGAGGCAGGTGAGTTGGTCTGGTATTCCCATCTCTTTCAGAATTTTCCACAGTTTATTGTGATCCACACAATCAAAGGCTTTGCATAGTCAATAAAGCAGAAATAGATGTTCTGGAACACGCTTGCTTTTCGATGATCCAACAGATGTTGGCAATTTGATCTCTGGTTCCTCTACCTTTTCTAAATCCAGCCTGAACATCTAGAAGTTCATGTACTGTTGAAGCCTGGCTTGCAGAATTTTGAGAATTACTTTGCTAGCATATGAGATGAGTGCAATTGTGTGGTGGTTTGAGGATACTTTGATATTGTCTTTCTTTGGGATTGAAATGAAAACTGACGTTTTCCAGTCTTGCGGCCGCAGCTGAGTTTTCTAAATTTGCTGGCATGTTGAGTGTAGCACTTTAACAGCATCATCTTTTAGGATTTGAAATAGCTCAGTTGGGATTCCATCACCTCTACTAGCTTTGTTCATAGTGATGCTTCATAAGGCCCACTTGACTTTGAATTCCAGGATGTCTGGCTCTAGATGAGTGATCACACCATTGTGGTTATCTAGGTCATGAAAATATTTTTTATATAGTTCTTCTGTGCTTTCTTGTAACCTCTTCTTAGTATCTTCTGCTTCTGTTAGGTCCATACCATTTCCGTCCTTTATTGTGCCCATTTTTGCCTGAAAAGTTCCCTTGATATCTTCAATTTTCTTGAAGAGACTTCTAGTCTTTCCTATTCTACATCCCATGATCATCATTTTCCTAAAAGTCTTAGTGACCTTGCTGAAAGTAGTGCTTTCTGGAGGCCATAATTTCAGACAGAATAAAACGTGAAATAATGATGGTTTTGTCCAAAGATTTTAGACAAACATTCAACCTTTCCAAAGGCCTCCTAATACTTAAGGATTAATTGCAGCCATTTGATCTCATGCTTTTAGTACAAGTTACTTTTGTGTCCAGCACTACAGTGCAAGGTACTCAGTTATTATTTTTATAGCAGAGTCCGTATGTGTTCACTAGCACCATAGTTACCCCAGGAAATAAATTATATCAGAGACTCTGCCCGTTTAAAGGGTTACATGCATAACAATAACTTAGAGACAATGAGTTGTGATTCAAGTGACCTTAAATTAAATCTAAGCTACTATAATAAGCGGAATGATATCATGATAGCTCCAAGTATTTTCAAAGTGCAGACAGCTTTTTTTTTCCTTTTAGTGACAAAATTGCCTATCACTGTCAGTTACCTCCAGCATGGAGGAGTCGTTGAAAATCAGGTGCTCTGAATGGTCCAGTGAGTCATATATTAGACATTGCTCTCGCTTTCCCCTTTTTGGTAAACTTGGAATAGAAATCAGAGTGGGTTAATTTTTGGTTGTTTTGCTTTACATTTTTATGTTATAAAAAATATCAAAGTATTTTACATGCTTTTCATGATAACTAAGTCATACCCAATATTTACAAAACTTATTCTGTGGAGGTCAAAATGCTTTATATCCTAAAGAATCTCCATTAAACATGCACACTCACACTCTCAGCCATGCAGAAATAAATGTGGTTTTCTTCTCATTGTATACAGCCTGTAAGATGATAAATTTTCCAGCTTTAATTCTGTTCTCTCATCACTTGTTTCTCATCTGTACATGGCCTGTTTCTCCTAGGGGACGTGGGGGAGCCATTCCTCCTCCCCCACCACCAGGACGAGGCATTCTCACCCCTCGAGGGACCACTGTGACCCGTGGTGCTCTTCCAGCGCCCCCTATAGCGAGAGGCGTTCCTACCCCACGAGCCCGGGGGTCACCCACCCTGCCAGGATACAGGGCACCCCCTCTGCCAGCCCACAAGGGGTACGAAGAGTATGTAAGTACTCTTGAGAAATCAATTGTTAGGAGGAGTTAAATTGGTTGAGCATCAAGCTAATCTTCAAAGACATTCATATACCATCAGTATAGTAGATGATGTTTGTTGCAGGAAACAAGTGTCATTTGCAACAGAATGTAGTAGTGCACTTAAATGAGGCCATTTTGAGAAAATATTTCATTGTACAGGTTCCATCACTGTTGTTATTACCAGTTAAATAGCTTACATTTTAAGAAACAAGCTATCTTGAGGTTTTCTTATATTTAGAAGACTTGATTCATTTCAAAAAGAAATAATTATGAACATAATGTGAATAGTCATGTATGTAGAAGATTCTCCTGGGACATGATAAAGATGAATATAACTCAGAAATATTTGACAAATATAATGTGATTATATTACAAACTTTGTTAGTAATTTAAGACAACGTAGTTGGTTTTTCATTTAAATATCCTACTCAGTGTATGAAAGATAAGAAATTGGCAGGTGTGAATTCAGAGCTCAGTACAGAATGAATATGTGAATTGCAGTGTCTCTAAGTACCTCTTCCCCTTCTAGTCCTCTGTATTACTTTACACTCATTTTGAACCTTTCACTTCAGTTGTTATCTTTCTTCTGATCACATGTTCTAGTTTCTGTCTCCATTCGTCCTACTGAATTGTTAAACTTGTTAAAAGGGGAAGTTTCCTATTCACTTTTGTAACCGTATTAAGTCCATTGTAAAAGTTTGATTGAATTGACACAACCAGATTATCATCCTATGAAACAGATACATTTTGCCTTTAACCTCTCCAAGGTGTCCATACACTAACCTATGTGTTTGCTTCATTCTAACATAGATACACTGTCCTTTGTGAATTGTTACTTATGTAAACTCTTCAGAAACAGTTAGCATCACATTCTATTCATTAAAAGCATATAACTATTTTATGAATTGGTCAATAACCAAGCAAAACTTAATCCTAAAATAAAGTAAAAATGTTTGCTAGGCATCCCTAAGAACTTTAATGGTTAGAGCATGTTAGTTTTTAGGAAAGTTACTGATTAAAAATGAAACATGGAATAATGTCTCTAAGAGTGAAGAAAAATATTGTTTAATGACCAATTTCTATGGGATAATGGAAATGTGTTCATCTAAGTATCTTTTGTACAACATCAGCTATCAATATTTAAAATCTAAGTCTGAAAAATTGGAAAATCTGCAGCAGATACTGTGTTCTTTCTTCTGAACAAGCCCGCGGATCTAGGAACTTAGAACCTGGTCCTGGTCCTACCGACTCTTCAGTGAGACATATGCACTGCTTCAGAAATAAGTGCTCTTTAAATGAATGAATGAATAATTCACAACAGGGACAGTGGGATTTTGTTGTTTTGTTTTCCTTTTTCTTATCTTTGAGGAACCAGATCTACCATCTATATGTGTATTGACACAATGGTGTTTTTGTCTACCAAAAAGAAAGCTAAACAGTCAGATCTTTATCTCAAAAATTAAAAGATAGAAATAGTGGTCAACATTGTTATCAATAAATAAATTTACAGCACTTATATGGCACAGTAAAAGAGAACAAGATTGGAAAAACTGTAGTCCTTCATATAGCTACAAAAGCATTCTGGCCTTTCACATTCATTCCAATTTGTAGTGAATAAATCAAGGAGTGCAAGGCAAAAACAGCAAGCTGCAAAGGCATAAAGATTTTATGGAAACATGAGCATATTCTGAAAAAGGTTATATTCTGAATTGGAAAGTTTAGGATGATTCTTATAGTAAGTAAAGAAAGTATGTCGAGCCTTGTAAATCTGATTTTTAAAACAAATTTAAAGTATCAATTCCTTCATTAATTCAGGTTTCAGTAAATCTCTGAACCTAGATCAAGGGTCTGCATCCGTATAAGCGCATCCCTGGTTAGGGAAACAGCAAGCAGAAAGGCACTCGGAAGAACCTACTCAAAATGTTTGGGGATCAGCTAGGAAAACATCAGAATTGGAGAGTATGTGAGAGAGACAGAGAAGGACAAAGGCAGGGCAGGCCAATTCATGTTACTATTGGAGAGCTTGAGGCAGGAAAACCACATGAGCAGATATATGTTTTAAAAGATTTCTTCTGTACACATTTCAGTGGACAGAATATGCAATGAGATGGGCACAGGAATAGAAACAAGGAGACTGGTGACATCCTCATGGACAGAACAAGGCTCAGAGGTGTGAGAAGAGATCTATTCTGAGTCTATGGAAATGATCTAGCAGGATTTGATGATGGGACAGAGGGAGAATGTGTGCAAACAGAAAGGAGTAAAAGATAACTTTGTGAAGTTTTGTGAAACATAGGTTAAACTTACCAACCAGATAAAATTGAGGTGTCATTTATTGAATTTTCGAGTACAGAGTGGTGGGGGTGGGGGGAATGGATAGGTCGTTGGAGATCTAGTGAAGTGTTTGTCTTTCAGGAAAGTCTGTCATGTTGCTAGGTGGACCTTACTTGACTTTCAAAACAGAAAGCAGCATCCCACAGTTTGAATTCTAACTGTGTCACTAGCTATGTAATTTAGAACATTCTGAGTCCTAGATTTCCTCTTCTATAAAATGGGGATAATCATTTCAGCCTCACAAGACTCCACTGAATATTAGAAATAATCATCCATAAGCACTTAAGACATGAGTATTCATGAGTACACAGAAGATTATAGACAGTAAATAAGAAGTAACTATTATAAAAATTTCATCATGTATCATACTCTACAGTTTCTCCCTAGGTAAATTATGGACCCACTGAAGTCACAAATATTTATTTACTTTTTGTAAATTAACTGGGCAAATTAGTTTTTTTCAAATAGAGAAGCTGTATAATCTTCTTTTAATGATAAAGAAATAAGTGAACAAACAAACCTGGGGAGATGCTGTGTTGACAAAAACATTCAGTAAACTATCTATAATAGGAATAAAATAGAGTTTTACTGGAGCCAAACTGAAGACAGTAACCCAGAAGACAGCTTCCAAGATTACTCTCAAGAACTGTTCAGGATACGCAGGGTTTTCAGCATAGTTTTATGTCTTGTCAGAAGAAGGAACACCAAACAAGTTAAGGATTCTTCCCTTCAAGTTTTCTGAAAAGGCAGGTCAACACACACAGGTAGTCAGCATGGCCTTGGCACATGCAAAGGGAGTCTTATCAACCAGCAGGACTAACACTGGTGTCCTGGGAAGGGAAGCATTTAATCTTTTGTAAACTTGGACATTTTTTTTTTCCACTTCTGGTCAACGCACACTTTTCTTTAATAATTAAAGTAGATGTACAATGTATGTAATCAAACATACTATTTTCTTTAGCAAAAAAAAAAAAAAGTCTAGTTAATGTGTATAAGCCAGAATGACTTCCCTACACCTCAGCATGTGAACATATCTTTTATCGGGTATCATGAAGTCCAGTAATAGGAATGCCATCAGGGCTGAAGAAACAGCTAGACTGAGGCACTAGATTATCTCCCCACATTTCCTCTCTATTTTCTTTGCACGTATGTTTTCATCCCATGCTAATGTACAGACTGGATATTTGGCTTCTCTGATCAACTTGGCTCAGCTCGTGGTGAAATACTTCCACCCTAGGACTGCAGCATCTACACGTCCAGTTCTCCTCACTGGCAGATACTTGCTGGCTGGCTGAATCGAATTCAGATACCTGGGTAGGAGAATCATATTCACTTGAGCATGCCAGGTGTTTATGACTATAGAGGAAGAGTTTCAGGAAATCAGATCTGGGATCTACACTCATTAGCCACCAGTTACATGGGTGGTTCAGGTGTGAAGTTCACCGTTACAAGTTCGTGGATACAAGCACGGTTCCTGGGGACTCAGGCCCAAGTGTCATATGGAGAGACAACAGTTTCCACAGAAGGAGAAAAATATTATAAACTTTGCAGATATCCTAACTATACCTTTAATAGCATACTGTTGATAATAAGTAAAAGGAGATATTATCTCTTAAAAAACTTATACTTTATTAAAACCTGTCATATTTTCTATAAATAATCCAATGAATACATACAATGTTGAACACGTGGCTGATAATCTCTGACACTAGTTTTTGATATCTCCATCCAAACCCAGATTAACATTCAAAGGCTGCTGCTCTCTGCTTTAATTTTAAAAAAATTGAGTCCTCTTAAACAAAAAAGTTTAAGTGTCTCAGTAGCAAAATAACAGGACCATGATAAGTTGATGGTGCAAATATCAAAGGAGTTCTTCACTTTAAGATAAAATTTCTTAGACAAGTTTCCCTTTATTATAAGTGACACTACAGAGCAATTCACTCTTCACAATTTTCTTCCTTCCTTGTTAAGGCTCTGATCACATAGACTGTCTACATGTGGCCAGATCATCTCTTTGCGGCTCACCATCAATGAGACTGCTGTTTAAAACCATCATTAGTATTAGTAGAGACATTACTTTGCTGACAAAGGTCCGTCTAGTCAGAGCTATGGTTTTTCATTTCTTTCTTTTTTTAATTAATTTATTTTTAAAGGATAATTTCTTTATATAATTTTTCTGGTTTCTGTCAAACCTCAACATGAATCAGCCATAGGTATACATATATCCCATCCATTTTGAAACTCTCTCCCATATCCCTCCCCATCCCACCCCTCTAGTTTGATACAGAGCACCTGTTTGAGTTTCCTGAGCCATACAGAAAATTCTTGTCGGCTATATATTTCATATATGGTAATGTAAGTTTCCATGTTACTCTTTCCATACATCTCACCCTCTCCTCCCCTCTCCTCATGTTCATAAGTCTATTTTCTATGTCTGTTTCTCCATTGTTGCCCTGTAAATAAAAATTTTAGTACCATTTTTCTAGATTCCATATATATGTGATAGAATATGGTATTTATCTTTCTCTTTCTGACTCATTTCACTCTGTATAATAGATTCTAGGTTCATCCATCTCATTAGAATTGACTCAAATGCATTATTTTTTATGGCTGAGTAATATTTCACTGTGTATATATGCCACAAATTCTTTATCCATTCATTTGATGATGGACATCTAGGTAGCTTCCATGTTCTAGCTATTGTAAATAGTGCTGCTGTGAACAATAGGATACATGTGTCTCTTTCAATTTTTGTTTCCCCAAGGTATATGGCTAGGGGTGGAATTGCTGTTCATATGGAAGCAACAGTTAGAACTGGCCATGGCACAACAGACTGGTTTGAAATAGGAAAAGGAGTACGTCAAGGCTGTATACTGTCACCCTGCTTATTTAACTTATATGCAGGGTACATGAGAAGTGCTGGGCTGGAAGTAGCACAAGCTGGAATCAAGATTGCCAGGAGAAATATCAATAACCTCAGATACAGAGATGACACCACCCTTATGGCTGAGAGTGAAAAGGAACTAAAAAGCCTCTTGATGAAGGTGAAAGAGGAGAGTGAGAAAGTTGGCTTAAAGCTCAACATTCAAAAAATGAAGATCATGACATCCGGTCCCATCACTTCATAGGAAATAGATGGGGAAACAGTGGAAACAGTATCAGACTTTATTTTGGGGGGCTCCAAAATCACTGCAGATGGTGACTGCAGCCATGAAATTAAAACACGCTTACTCCTTGGAAGGAAAGTTATGACCAACCTAGATAGCATATTACAAAGCAGACATTACTTTGCCAACCAAGGTCCATCTAGTCAAGGCTATGGTTTTTCCAGTAGTCATGTATGGATGTGAGAGTTGGACTGTGAAGAAAGCTGAGCACCAAAGAATTATGCTTTTGAACTGTGGTGCTGGAGAAGACTCTTGAGAGTCCCTTGGACTGCAAAAAGATCCAACCAGTCCATCCTAAAGGGGACCAGACCTGGGTGTTCATTTGAAAGACTGATGCTGAGGCTGAAACTCCTATACTTTGGCCACCTTCTGCAAAGAGCTGACTCATTGGAAGAGACCATGATGCTGGGAGGGTTTGTTGTATAATCTCCATGTGTTTGTGTTTCTTAGTTAGTTTTTTTTTTTTTTTTTCATGTAATTGATATCTAGTCTCATAGCATTGTGGTCGGAGAAGATGCCTGATATGGTTTCAATTTTCTTAAATTTACTGAGGTTTGATTTGTGCCACAAGATGTGGTCTATCCTGGAGAATGTTCCACGTGCACTTGAAAGGAAGGTATTTCTCTGCATTTGGATGGAATGTCCTGAAGATATCAATAAGATCCATTTCATGTAATGTATCATTTAAAACTTACATTTCCTTCTTAATTTTCTGTTTGATGATCTGTCCTTCGGTGTGACTGGGGTAGAAAAGCCTCCCACTGTTATTTTATTACTGTCAACTTCTCTTTTTATGTCTGTTAGTGTTCATTTTATGTATTGAGGTGCTCCCATGTTGGGTGCATAGATATTTACAATTTTTGTGTCTTCCTCTTGGATTAATCCCTTTATCATTATGTGGTGTCCTCCCTTATCTCTTGTAGTTGTCTTGAGTTCTGTTTTGTCTGATATGAGGATTACTACTCCAGCTTTCTTTTGCTTCCCATTTGCGTGGAGTATATTTTTTCTCTCACTTTCAGGCTATATGTGTCTTGAGGTCTGAAATGGGTTCCCTGTAGACAGCATATGTGTCAGTTTCTTTGTTTTTTGTATTCATTCAGACAGTCTGTTTTGGTTAGAGCATTTAATCCATTTATATTTAAAGTAACTAAGTACAGGTGGCTGTGGCTGGTGCACTAAACACTGCCGAGAGGAGCTACCCCACATCCGTGGTCAGGGGCAGTGACCTAGAGTGCCAGGCTTCAACAGTGCAGGAACAGCTGAGAGGAGCTACCTTGCGTCCAAGGTCAGGGGTTTAGAGGAGCTACCCCGAGTCCGAGGTCAGGGACGGCAGCCGGGAGGAGCTACCCCACGTCTGAGGTCGGGGGCAATGGTCAAGAGGAGCTACCCTGCGTCTGAGGCCAGGGACGGCGGCCGAGAGGTGCTACCCCGCATCTGAGGTCAGGGGCGGCAGCCAAGAGGAGTCACTCCGTGTCCGAGGCCAGGGGCGGCATCTGAGGCCCGAGGCAGTGGCCACGAGGAGCAAGCCCATGCGCGAGTCCAGGACAGAGACCGGAAGGAGCAACCCCACACCTGAGGCCAGAGGTGGTGGCCGGGAGGTGTAGCCCCATGTCCAAGAGGTGGTGGCTGCGCGGGCACAGGATGGCCTAGAGGAACCATCCCAGATTGAAGGTCAGGAAGGGCAGCAGTGTGGAGATACCCCTCATCCAAGGTAAGGAGCAGCAGCTGTGCTTTGCTGGAGCAGCCATGAAGAGATACCCCACGCCCAAGGTAAGAGAAACCCAAGTAAGATGGTAGATGTTGCAAGAGGGCAGACACACTGAAACCATACTCACAGAAAATTAGTCAATCTAATCACACTAGGACCACAGCCTTGTCTAACTCAATGAAACTAAGCCATGCCTGTGGGGCAACCCAAGACTGGCGGGTCATGGTGGAGAGGTCTGACAGAATGTGATTCACTGGAGAAGGGAATGGCAAACCACTTCAGTATTCTTGCCTTGAGAACTCCATGAACAGTATGAAAAGGCAAAATGATAGGATACTTGCTGGGGTCCAGCCCCAGTGGATCCAGGGAATTCAAAGGGTGGACAGAGTCGGTGATTGATTTAGAAAGAGACAGATAAGGAAAGAATGTTGTAGATAAGAAAATAGAGGAGAGAAGAAAAGAGGCTGATGTTCTTTGGTTTATACAGAAAATCAATAAAGTCTCAAGAGACTTGCACCATGTACATAAGGTCACAGGTGCCCTCTTGGTCTTCCGAGGGAATGAAGGTGCAGGGCGCCTTCCCATTCAGGTCTTAGAAACCCAGGCAAATAAGTAGACATGGCGGACCTCTGTATTCCAGATAGGAACTAGCCTGAAAGAGAGTAAGAGGAGGAGAGAATGATTGACACAGGGAGACCAAGCTGTTTCAGTGAGCAAGGCCCCAATAACTTTATTTTTTAAAAGGACTTTATACCTTTCCCACAAATGATGTTGTGTACATTATCTTCTGGCCTTGGAGGCCTGTGAACCATTCTAAGACCCTCTTTTGATAAAGGCTGCTCAACCAGAAAACTTATTTTCCCTTGAAGTGTTTTTTCTTTATATTTCTAATCTATGTCAGCCTCAGAAAGTAGCAAACAAAGTTACATTTTCACGAAGCAAAGGTGCAGTAAGTTACAACAAAAAAAGTACTAATTAGCTCAAAAGTCTGATGTGGTCAGTTTCAAGGCTACACTTGTTTTTCTTACATTCTAACTATGTTAACAAATGTGCTCCCAGGTGCACAGTGGGTAAGAGATATGGGAACTTAGCAACAAGCATTGGCTCAACAGTGAAATCTTACACCAGCGCTACTCTAATAACTTTTAACTCTTTGAAAGGCTTTATGTTTTAGGCTTCCCGTGCCTCTCACAGTTGGGGGGGGGGGGGTGTGCTGTAAACAATCACATGCACAGTTGTAAAAGTCCGGGTAAGGCAAGTTAGAGAGCCATCAGAGGTGTTTGAGCTAAAACACTCCTTTTATATGCAGGAAACTGTTAACTGGAGCCCTGAGTTAATTCCTTTTAGAGGAAGGTGATCGGGGATGGCCCCCTGTTATGTCAGGAGAGTGGAAAGCACAGTACAATAAGGCAGGCAGACTCTGGTTTTTTGGGGGTAGATGCTTGAGAAAATTCAGCGAGCCACCCTTAAGGCCCGACTCACCTTTGCCTGTCAGACCACTTAATCTCATGACCTTTGCCACGGGTGAGACTCCTTGTGCTGGCTCCTGGCAGATACTGAAAGAGGAACTCCCCAGGTCAGTAGGTGCCCAATATGCTACTGGAGATCAGTGGAGAAATAAAACTAGAAAGAATGAAGGGATGGAGCCAAAGCAAAAACAATACCCAGCTGTGGAAGTGACTGGTGATAGGAGCAAGGTCTGATGCTGTAAAGAGCAATATTGCATAGGAACCTGGAATGTCAGGTCCATGAATCAAGGCAAATTGGAAGTGGTAAAACAAGAGATGGTAAGAGTGAATGTCGACATTCTAGGAATCAGTGAAATAAAATGGACTGGAATGGGTGAATTTAACTAGATGACCATTATATCTACTACTGCGGGGTGAAATCCCTCAGAAGAAATGCACTAGCCATCATCGTCAACAAAAGAGTCTGAAATGCAGTACTTGGATGCAGTCTCAAAAATGACAGAATGATCTCTGTCCGTCTCCAAGGCAAACCATTCAATATCATGGTAATCCAAGTCTATGCCCCAACCAGTAATGCTGAAGAAGCTGAAATGGAATGGTTCTTTGAAGACCTACAAGATCTTGCAGAACTAACACGCAAAAAGAAAGATGTCCTTTTCATTATATGGGACTGGAATGAAAAAGTAGGAAGTCAAGAAACACCTGGAGTAACAGGCAAATTTGGCCTTGGAATGTGGAATGAAGCAGAACAAAGACTAATAGAGTTGTGCCAAGAATATGCACTGGTCATAGCAAACACCCTCTTCCAACAACACAAGAAAAGACTCTACACATGGACATCACCAGATGGTCAACACCGAAATCAGATTGATTATATTCTATGCAGCCAAATATGGAGAAGTTCTATACAGTCAACAAAAACAAGACAAGGAGATGACTGTGGCTCAGATCATGAACTCCTTATTACCAAATTCAGACTCAAATTGAAGAAAGTAGGGAAAACCACTAGATCATTCAGGTATGACCTAAATCAAATCCCTTATGATTATACAGTGGAAGTGAGAAATAGATTTAAGGGCCTAGATCTGATAGATAGAGTGCCTGATGAACTATGGAATGAGGTTTGTGACATTGTACAGGAGACAGGGATCAAGACCATCCCCATGGAAAAGAAATGCAAAAAAGCAAAATGGCTGTCTGGGGAGGCCTTACAAATAGCTGTGAAAAGAAGAGAAGCAAAAAGCAAAGGAGAAAGGAAAGATATAAGCATCTGAATGCAGAATTCCAAAGAATAGCAAGAAGAGATAAGAAAGCCTTCTTCAGTGATAAATGCAAATAAATAGAGGAAAACAACAGAATGGGAAAGACTAGAGATCTCTTCAAGAAAATTAGAGATACCAGGAAACATTTCATGCAAAGATGGTCTCGATAAAGGAAAGAAATTGTATGGACCTAACAGAAGCAGAAGATATTAAGAATAGGTGGCAAGAATACACAGAAGAACTGTACAAAAAAAAAAAAAAAAAATCTTCATGACCGGGATAATCACAATGGTGTGATCACTCATCTAAAGCCAGACATTCTGGAATGTGAAGTCAAGTAAGCCTTAGAAAGCATCACTACGAAAAAAGCTAGTGGAGGTTATGGCATTCCAGTTGAGCTATTTAAAATCCTGAAAGATGATTCTGTGAAAGTGCTGCACTCAATATGCCAGCAAATTTGGAAAACTCAGCAGTGGCCACAGAACTGGAAAAGGTTAGTTTTCATTCCAATCCCAAAGAAAGACAATGCCAAAGAATGCTGAAACTACCTCACAATTGCACTAATCTCACATGCAAGTAAAGTAATGCTCTAAATTCTCCAAGCCAGGCTTCAGTAATACGTGAACCACGAACTCCCTGATGTTCAAGCTGGTTTTAGAAAAGGCAGAGGAACCAGAGATCAAATTGCCAACATCTGCTGGATCATGGAAAAACCAAGACAGTTCCAGAAAAACATGTATTTCTGCTTTATTGACTATGCAAAGCCTTTGACAGTGTGGATCACAATAAACTGTGATAAATTCTGAGAGAGATGGGAATACCAGACCACCTGACCTGCCTCTTGAGAAATCTGTATGCAGGTCAGGTGCAACAGTTAGAACTGGACATGGAACAACAGACTGGTTCCAAATAGGAAAAGGTGTACGTAAAGCTGTATATTGTCATCCTGCTTATTTAACTTATATGCAAAATACATCATGAGAAACACTGGACTGGAAGAAACACAAACTGGAATCAAGATTGCCAGGAGAAATATCAATAACCTCAGATATGCAGATGACACCACCCTGATGGCAGAAAGTGAAGAGGAACTAAAAGCCTCTTGATGTAAGTGAAAGAGGAGAGTGAAAAAGTTGGCTTAAAGCTCAACATTCAGAAAACGAAGATCATGGCATCTGGTCCCATTAGTTCATGGGAAATAGATGGGGAAACAGTGGAAACAGTGTCAGACTTTATTTTGGGGGGCTCCAAAATCACTGCAGATGGTGACTGCAGCCATGAAATTAAAAGACGCTTACTCCTTGGATAAAAGTTATGATCAACCTAGACAGCATATTCAAAACAGAGAGATTACTTTGCCGACTAAGGTCTGTCTAGTCAAGGCTATGGTTTTTCCAGTAGTCATGTATGGATGTGAGAGTTGGACTGTGGAGAAAGCTGAGTGCTGAAGAATTGATGCTTTTGAGCTGTGGTGTTGGAGAAGACGCTTGAGAGTCCCTTGGACTACAAGCAGATCCAACCAGTCCATTCTGAAGGATTTCAGCCCTGGGATTTCTTTGGAAGGAATGATGCTAAAGCTGAAACTCCAGTATTTTGATCACCTCATGCAAATATTTAACTCATTGGAAAAGACTTTGATGTTGTGAGGGATTGGAGGCAGGAGGAGAAGGGGACGACAGAGGATGAGATTGCTGGATGGCATCACTGACTCGATGGTTGTGAATCTTAGTGAACTCTGGGAGTTGATGATGGACAGGGAGGCCTGGTGTGTCTGATTCATGGGGTTGCAAAGAGTCAGACACAACTGAGAGACTGAACTTATGAACTTATTGAGTCCAAAAGATGGTTCTATACATCTGTGTCTCTTTTGCTGTCTGGCATACAATTAAAGTAAATAAATTTATATTAAAAAATATTCATCTTGGATAACTAAAGTAACTATTGATATATATGTTCCTATTGCCATTTTCTAATTGTTTAGTGTTGGTTTTGTAGACATTTTTTTCTTCTGTTGTATTTCTTGACTATAGGAGTCTTTTTAACATTTGTCGTAAAGCTGGTTTGGTGGTACTGAATTCTCTTTACTTTCGCTTGTCTGAAAAGCTTTTAATTTCTCTGTCAATTTTTAATGAGATCCTTGCTGGGTACAGTAATCTTGGTTGTAGATTTTTCCCTTTCAATACCTTAAATATATTCTGCCATTTCCTTCTGGCCCACAGAGTTTCTGCTGAAAGATCAGCTGTTAAGAGTATGAGCTTTCCCTTGTATGTAACTTGTTGCTTTTCCCTTGCTGCTCTTAATATTCTTTCTCTGTGTTTAGTATTTGCTAGTTTGATTAGTATGTGTCCTTGGGTTTATCCTGTATAGGACTCTTTGTCCCTCTTGGAATTGATGGGCTATTTCCTTTGCCATGTTGGGGAAATTTTCAACTATAATAGCTTCAAAATTTTTCTTATACCCTTTCTTTCCCTTTTATTCTTCTGGGACCCCTCTAGTTTGAATGTTGGTGCATTTGATATGGTCCCAAAGGTCTCTGAGACTGTCCTCAGCTCTTTTCATTCTTTCTATTTTATTCTACTCTTTAGAAGTTATTTCCACCATTTTATCTTCCAGCTCACTGAGTCATTCTTCTGCTTCAAATATTCTGCAATTGATTCCTTCTGGAGTATTTTTAATTTCAGTAATTGTGTTATTTGTCTCTTTATGCTTATTATTTAATTTTTCTAGGTATTTGTTAATTAATTATTTCACTTTCTCCATTTGTTCTCAAGGCTTTTGATCATCTTTACTATCATTATTCTGAATTCTTTTTCAGGTAATTTTCCTATTTCCTCTGTGTTTATTTGGAATTCTGTGTTTCTAATTTGTTCCTTCATTTGTGCACTATTTCTTTGCCTTTTCATTTTCTTTTTTAAGTTATTGAGGTCTCCTTTTCCCAGGCTTCAAGGAAAGTTGATTATTTTCTTGAAGAAGGTTGAATTATTTCTTCCTTTTGGTTTCTGTCCTCCTAAGGTTGGTCCAGTGGTTTGTGTGAGCTTTGTATAGGGTGAGATTTGTGATGAGTTTTTATTTGTTTGTTTGTTTTTCCTCTTATAGACAAGGCTGAGTGAGGTGGTACTCCTATATGCTTATGATTGGGTTTGTATTTTTGTTTTGTTTGTTGTTAAGATGAGGCGACCTGCATGGGGTGCTACTGTTGGTTGGGTGATACTGGGTTTTGTATTCAAGTGGTTTCCTTTGTGTGAGTTCTCAGCATTTTACACTCCCTAGGGTTAGTTTTCTGATAGGCTAGGGTCTTGTAGTCGTGTTCCCACTGCAAAGGCTCAGGCTTTGATCTCTGGTCGGGAACAAATGTTCCACAAGTGGTTTGGTATAACATTAAGGGAGAGTAAAACAAATATCCAAAAATAAGAAACAAAAGATGAATGGCAGACTAATGGCAGTTACCACATCAGGCAAATAATAATTAAAATAATGGAATATACACATATGCATATACACTTATGTGCAAAGTGAAAACAGTCCAACAAAATAAAGTACAGTAGATTGGTCCAGTGAACAAACATAATAAAAAAAAAATATTTACCAGTTAAGAACAAAACTAACTTAAGAACAAATTGGAAAACAAAACAAGAGCAAGGTGCCAAGTAGGGAATAAAGCAATGAAAACAAAACTAACAAATAGTTGAAAGGAAAGGAAAGAAAGAATAGACATGCAAAGGTAAATAGAGGTAGAAGAGGAAGATTTATATACATTAAAGTTTAACTGCAAGGAGAAAAGAACAGTAGGAAAGGCAAATGAAGGAATAAATGTAGAAACAATATAATAGGTTTCAAAAATTAAAATCATAAAAAATTTAAAAAAAGAGAAACAAAAAAGCAGAGGAAGAAAAAAAAAAAGGAGGAAAAAAGGGAAAACTCCACAGAACTGCAAAAGCCCAAAACAGAGGCAGAGATTTATAATAATAATATAAAATATGACTAAATATACACATATACATATACACCCATAAGCAAACTCAAAAGAGTCCAACAAAAATTAAGTACAATAAATTATACAAAGGAAACCAAAAATTATATCTACCATAGCAAAAGTAATTAAAACACAAAATGGAAAAGAAAACTAAAGCAGGGTGCCAATTGCTGACTAAAGCAATGAAAATAAAACTAACAAATATATTTTGAGGAAAAGAGAGGAAGAAATGAAAGAAAGAATAAATATGCAAAGTTAAATAGAGGTAGATAAAGAAGATTTATATACGTTAAAGATTAACTGCAAGGGGAAAAGAACAGTAGGGAATGTGCACAAGGGAATAAATGTAGGCTAATAATAGGTTTAAAAAATTAAAATTTAAAATTAGGAAAAGAGAAAAGAAAGAAGAAAACTCTGCAAAACTGCAGAAGCCCAACATAGAGGCAGAGGTTTATGACAACAATAAAAAGTTGTGACTGAGAAAAAAAAAAGAAAAGAAAAGAAAAGAAAAGCTCAAACTCTTAATTGGATTTCTTAGTGACAATAAGATCAACAACTACAACGCGGGGGAGGGGGGAGGGGAAGGAAAAAAGGAAAAAAGAAATACCAAAGAATCTACAGAACAAATAAAAATAAGAATAATAAATCTTTTTCTTGAGTCACTTTTCTCAGAGTCCTTTCCTGTGCTTACCTTACTAGGATTCCCTCCAACACTGTGTTGATCTCTGGACCTGCTGTGGAAGCTGCTCAGGTTCTAATCTGGTCCTATGCTTCTGTGTTCTTGCCTCCAATGTCCACAGCTGTCAGAGATCGTTCATTTTCTTTTGTAGGAACTCTCAATATCCTTTTATATGTTCCATAGACACAGAGTCTGCCTTTTTGATTGTGTGGATTTAATCTGCAGCTTGTACAAACGGTCTGAAGGTTTTGAGTCTTCTTCCTTAGCCACATTGCCCATGGGTTTCAATTGTGACTTTATTTCCATTTCTGGATGTGAGTCATCCACTGGGGTTTAGCTCCTGAGGCTACCATGGAGGACTTGGCTTTGTCCCTCTGAGGGCCAGGTGTGGATGTGGTGCGGCTACTTGGGTCACAGGGGTTCTGGCAACACCAGGTGCTCAGAGTGTTGGCAGCTAGGTTATTAGGAAATATAGAGCTCTTGCCTGGAGAACCCCTTCCCTGATAGAGAAGCTTGAAGACCAAGGTCTACAGAGTCACAAAGATTCAGACAGGACCAAAGTGACCCTGCATGTGACTTTTTTTTTTTTTTGCCTGTGGCAGTTCTGGCCCAGTGAGGCTTGAGCATGAGGGTAGTGCAGCTGCTTGAAGTAGTCTTTTCCTTATTGGAACCATGAAGTGATGAGACCAGATGTCATAATCTTAGTTTTCTGAATGCTGGATTTTAAGCCAACTTTTTCACTATCCTTTCATGGTCATCAAGAGACTCTTTAGTTCTTCTTCACTTTCTGTCATAAGGGTAGTGTCATCCGCATATCTGAGGTTATTGATATTTCTCCTGGCAATCTTGATTCCAGCTTGTGCTTCTTCCAGCCCAGCATTTTTCATGAAGTATTCTTCATATAAGTTAAATAAGTGGGGTGACAATACATAACTTTGATGTACTCCTTTCCTCATTGGAATTAGTCTGATGCTCCATGTCCATTGGAGATTCAGCTTCAGCATCAGTCCTTCCAAGGAATATTCAGGACTGATTTTCTTTAAGATTGACAGGGACTCTCAAGAGTCTTCTCCAACAACACAGTTGAAAAGCATTAACTCTTCAGCGCTTAGCTTTCTTTATAGTCCAACTCTCACATCCATACATGACTACTGGAAAAACCATAGCTTTGACTAGATGAACCTTTGTTGCCAAAGTAATGTGTCTGCTTTTTAATATGTTGCCTAGGTTGGTCATAGCATTTCTTCCAAGGAGCAAGAGTCATTTAACTTTTAATTTCATGGCTGCAGTCACCATCTACAGTGGTTTTGAAGCCCCCAAAATAAAGTCTGTCACTGTTTCCACTTTTTCCTCTTATATTTGCCATGAAGTGATGGGACCAGATGCCATGATATTAGTTTTCTGTATACTGAATTTTAAGCCAACTTTTTCACTCTCCTCTTTCACGTTCGTCAAGAGGCTCTTTAGTTCTTCATTTTCTGTCATAAGGGTAGTGTCGTCTGCATATCTGAGGTTATTGATATTTCTCCTGGAAAGCTTTATTCCAGCTTGTGCTTCATCCAGCCCAGCATTTCTCATGATGTATTCTTCATATAAGTTAAATAAGCAGGGTGACAATACACAACCTTGACATACTCCTTTCCTTATTGGAACCAGTCTGATGCTCCATGTCTACTTCTAGCTGTTGCTTCATGACCTGCATATACATTTCTCAAGAGGCAGATCAGGTGGTCTGGTATTCCCATCTCTTAGATATATTTTTTTTTTTTCCTGGAACTCTCTTGCTTGTTTGATGATCCAATGGATATTGGCAATTTGATCTCTGGTTCCTCTGCCTTTTCTAAAACCAGCTTGAACATCAGGGAGTTCGTGGTTCATGAAGCCTGGATTGGAGAATTTTGAACATAACTTTACTAGCGAGTGAGGTGAGTGCAATTGTATAGTAGTTTGAGCATTCTTTGGCATTGCCTTTCTTTGGGGTTGAAATGAAAACTGACCTCTTCCAGTCCTATGACCACTGCTGAGTTTTCTAAATTTGTTGACATACTGAGTGCAGCACTTTGACAGCATTATCATTTAGGATTTTAAATAGCTCAACTGGAATTCCATCACCTCCACTAGCTTTGTTGGTAGTGATGCTTCCTAAGGCCCATTTGACTTTGCATTCCAGGATGTCTGGCTCTAGGTGAGTGATCACACCATCGTGATTATCTGGGTTATGAAGATCTTTTTTGTATAGTTCTTCTGTGTATTCTTGCCACCTCTTCTTAATATCTTCTGCTTCTATTAGGTCCATACCATTTCAGTCCTTTATTGTTTCCTGTCACAACATAGTATGTATTGTGTCAAATAGAGACTGTATCTTCTCCAGAAAAGAGAATTATCTTCATGACTGTAGGTGTTTAGAGAAATCCCAAAGATGGTAAGCAAAAAAGCAGCAGACCAAGATGAATAAAAATTACGTTTTTTTTCTTTTTAACCAGTATGTGTAAATTAAATTATATTTGTTATTTTATTTTTTATTTGAAAACATTTTTATTCTAGTAATTTTAGGATCAATAATATCACTAATATTCAATTACAATTAGTTTAACATTTATTTGAAAAGGAGAGAGAAGAGCTAGGATGCTCCATGCAAAATAAATAAATAAATAAAAAATAAAGTGGAGTGGGGGTGGAATAAAAGACAAGAAGAGGGACTTTCTAAAGCAAATGTGAAATATATGGGGAAATAGGGGAATCAGTATTCATTTAAAATAGCAGGGAAAATAATACAGGGATAAAGACCTCAAAGGCTGAGGTTATAACATCACTGATTGTAATTAAGGCCACGTGAAAGATTTTCGGCAGAGGATACAGTAAGGTTTAGGAGGATTTTCTAATTCTCAGTTGCTAAGGGAGGATTGGAGAACAGAGTAAAGAAAGGGGAAAATATTTAGGAATTCAACCATTGTGAGATTTACTGAGATGTGACCTTGGCTAGGTGCACAAGGATGGGCTTGGAAATCAGGCAAAGGTAACACTGAAGATGGAAACACTAAAGTCTGACATCAGGGGGATGAGGAAGGAGTCAGGTCACATGGTCTAGGCTCAAGCAGAGGTGTGTCTCTGTGTTGGGTGGATTGCTCATGGGGGACAGGAGAAAGGAAAGCTGTGCCAGGGAGAGTGAGCAGTGAAGAACGGACTTCCCAACTTCAGGGAGGAGGCTGCCAAGTGTGCTCACACGGTCAGTTTTCATTTCAATTCCAAAGAAAGGCAATGCAAAAGAATGCCCAAACTACAGCACAATTGCACTCATCTCACATACTAGTAAAGTAATGTTCGAAATTCTCCAAGCCAGACTTCAGCAATACGTGAACCGTGAACTCCCTGACATTCAAGCTGGTTTTAGAAAAGGCAGAGGAACCAGAGATCAAATTGCCAACACCTGCTGGATCATGGAAAGAGCAAGAGAGTTCCAGAAAAGCATGTATTTCTGCTTTATTGACTATGCAAAGCCTTTGACTGTGTGGATCACAATAAACTGCGGAAAATTCTGAAAGAGATGGGAATAGCAGACCACCTAACCTGCCTCTTGAGAAATCTGTATGCAGGTCAGGAAGCAACAGTTAGAACTGGACATGGAACAACAAACTGGTTCCAAATAGGAAAAGGAGTATGTCAGGGTTGTATATTGTCACCCTGCTTTTTTAACTTACATGCAGAGTACATCATGAGAAATGCTGGACTGGAAGAAACACAAGCTGCAATCAAGATTGCCAGGAGAAATCTCAATAACCTCAGATATGCAGATGACACCACCCTGATGGCAGAAAGTGAAGAGGAACTAAAAAGCCTTTGATGAAAGTGAAAGAGGAGAGTGAAAAAGTTGGCTTAAAGCTCAACATTCAGAAAACGAAGATCATGGCATCCGGTCCCATCACTTCATGGGAAATAGATGGGGAAACAGTAGAAACAGTGTCAGACTTTATATTTTTGGGCTCCAAAATCACTGCAGATGTTGACTGCAGCCATGAAATTAAAAGACACTTACTCCTTGGAAGAAAAGTTATGACCAAACTGGATAGCATATTCAAAAGCAGAGACATTACTTTGCCGACTAAGGTCCGTCTAGTCGAGGCTATGGTTTTTCCAGTGGTCATGTATGGATGTGAGAGTTGGACTGTGAAGAAAGCTGAGCGCCAAAGAATTGATGCATTTGAACTGTGGTGTTGGAGAATACTCTTGAGAGTCCCTTAGACTGCAAGGAGATCCAACCAGTCCATTCTGAAGGAGATCAACCCTGTATTTCTTCGGAAGCAATGATGCTAAAGCTGAAGCTCCAGTACTTTGGACACCTCATGCGAAGAGTTGACTCACTGGAAAAGACTGATGCTGGGAGGGATTGGGGGCAGGAGGAGAAGGGGACGACCCAGGATGAGATGGTTGGATGGCCTCACGGACTCGATGGACGTGAGTCTGAGTAAACTCCGGGAGATGGTGATGAACAGGGAGGCCTGGCGTGCTGCGATTCTTGGGGTCACGAAGAGTTGGATACGACTGAGCTACTGAACTGAACTGAACTGAACTGAAGGTGTTTTACTTGCTATCAGATGTGATCATTTGCACATCTGTCACACTTCCACTTGGGTGGTTGTATTAGAGTAAACAAAGTTGCTTTGGGGATCATGCCAAGTGGAGTTTCTGTTGGAGATCTGTAAGTTTGGATTTATCAGACTAGTTTTATTTGTGTGATTTAGTTTTCAGTAACACTCTTTTGTAGAAATGACTCCAGGGATATGTTTCCCATCTCTTCTGTTGTTTTCATGGATGGAGGTCTGATTCTGCTGTTCATTTGCGATCTCAAGCACTGGTGCTGGAATACGTGGTTAGTGTTGGAATAACAGGGACTGATTGTTTGGGGCCAGAAATTATCTGTCAAAAAGTCTTCTATGACATTTAGCTCAGCTGGGAAAGAAATTTGATAGAGGCTTCCCCCAATTTGACAATTCTAACAGTATCTACACCATAACACTAATGAGATGTGAAACTGAAAGAAAGCCTTCAAAAATATCAGTGTTAAAAATGTTTTCTATCAATCACACTAAAGGGAAAAAAATTGAATTTCTCCACCTCTGCATAGAAAATACTATGTCATATTAGAGGTGAAAAAGAACCATGCTTCAAAAAGTAGGGAAAGGTTTAGGGCTATATCAGGAAGTTAATAAAATACTGTATCATTTTCTGGATTTTATGATATTTATAGGATCATCAGCTTTTAAAATTTTGCAGTTGGTATTGATTGCATTTCTCCCTTAAAATAAATATTCACTCTAATGTTTACCTTCCATTAATAATTTTACAACCTTTTTTTCTTACAGATAGAATGTAAAATTATATAATCTTCAAACCCATGAACTCTGGATCCTATAGAGGAAAACAATGGAAACATTGATAGGAAAGTGTATATATAAGGTTGGAGGGGTCCAGTGGGTATTGTTTAAAGACAAAACTGTTTAATCTTAGTTTGTTTACAGTACTGCAAGTCCATTCTGCAGTGCTTAGCTATAACCATGTTGCTACTATTGATATGTATGCTGTTCCCAGTGGAAATGCTGTCCTTTTAACAAAACCTTTATAGGAGAATTGAGATGTAAGTAATGGCACACAGGTTTGGAAGTGCCCACTGGATCCTAACACTCTGTGAAAACACACTGCTGACACTATAAATACTCTCTAGCACCTTATGTGTTGGTATAACATGAAAACAAACAAACAGAGAAGTCAAACCAGTGCAAATTCGATACATGAAGCAGGGCACCCAAAGCTGGTGCTCTGGAACAACCCAGAGGGAGGGGGAAGAGAGGGAGGTGGGAAGGAGGTTCAGGATGGTGGGACACATGTACACCCATGGCTGATTCATGTTAATGTATGGCAAAAACCACCAAAATATTGTAGAGAAATTTGCCTCCAATTAAAATAAATTTAAAAAAAATGCACAAAATAGTTTCTAGCTTTCAGAGACATAGGCCTAATTCATTTTTATTTTATTTTATTTTTTAATTAACATTTTAATTGGAGGCTAGTTACTTTATCTGATGTTTTTGCTGACAGTTCATACGCAGACATCAGGGACATGTATGGGAGCAAGCAAAGCAAGGAGGGATGTCAGCTCAGTTCTGTGCAAGAGGTACTGGTTATATATAATATCATGTTAACCTAATTTATAAAATTCATTTTAGAAATATTTTGAGAAGCTTTTCTTCCCCTAAGCCTATTGGCACTTCAGCACATTCTACCATCTATTTCAGATTTCCAGTAACATTGATAGAACTAGAAAATTCCCTGTGAATGAAGAGTCCTTAAAAGATCCAAGAATGAATTCAGGCTGCCAACCTTAAATTTCATGTGTATGGAGTATTTTTTTGACAAGGGAGGGAAATAAGTATTAATAATTGAAATCAATTCTTGTGCCATTTTTTGGAAGGAAAGATTATGATATAACACATTTGAGGAGGAGCCATGTGTTAGGTAATTTTCTGTGTAACAGCTAAGATCCATTACCCAGTGAAAGGAGATTCTTATTAGAGTTTCTAGATTGTATATTTGTATTCCATTAAATGTTCTTGTTTAAGTTTCATACTCAGCTCTCTCCTTAGTTCAGTTCTGTCGCTCAGTCGTGTCCGACTCTTCGTGACCCCATGAATCGCCACAAGCCAGGCCTCCCTGTCCATCACCGACTCCCGGAGTTCACTCAGACTCACGTCCATCGAGTCAGTGATATCATCCAGCCATTTCATCCTGGGTCGTCCCCTTCTCCTGCACCCAATCCCTCTCAGCATTAGAGTCTTTTCCAATGAGTCAACTCTTCGCATGAGGTGTCCAAAGTACTGGAGTTTCAGCTTTAGCACTCCTTCCAAAGAAATCCCAGAGCTGATCTCCTTCAGAATGGACTGGTTGGATCTCCTTGCAGTCCAAGGGACTCTCGAGTCTTCTCCAACACCACAGTTCAAAAGCATCAATTCTTCAGTGCTCAGCTTTCTTCACAGTCCAACTTTCACATCCATACATGACTACTGGAAAAACCATAGCCTTGACTAGACAGACCTTAGTCGGCAAAGTAATGTCTCTGTTTTTTGAGATGCTATCTAGTATGGTCATAACTTTTCTTCCAAGGAGTAAGTGTCTTTTAATTTCATGGCTGCAGTCAACATCTGCAGTGATTTTGGAGCCCCCCCACCCCCCAAAAAAATAAAGTCTGACACTGTTTCCACTGTTGCCCCATCTATTTCCCATGAAGTGATGGGACCAGATGCCATGATCTTCATTTTCTGAATGTTGAGCTTTAAGCCAACTTTTTCACTCTCCTCTTTCACTTTCATCAAGAGGTTTTTTAGTTCCTCTTCACTTTCTGCCGTCAGGGTGGTGTCATCTGCGTATCTGAGGTTATTGATATTTCTCCCGGCAATCTCCATCCCAGCTTGTGTTTCTTCCAGTCCAGCATTTCCCATGATGTACTCTGCATAGAAGTTAAATAAACAGGATGACAATATACAGCCTTGACATACTCCTTTTCCTATTTGGAACCAGTTTGTTGTTCCATGTCCAGTTCTAACTGTTGCTTCCTGACATACATATAGGTTTCTCAAGATGCAGGTTAGGTTGTCTGTTATTCCCATCTGTTTCAGAATTTTCGACAGTTTATTGTGATCCACACAGTCAAAGGCTTTGGCATAGTCAATAAAGCATAAATTGATGCTTTTCTGGACTCTCTTACTTTTTCCATGATCCAGACATATTAACCAGAATGCATTGTAGAATTTTGTTTTGTGAAATGGAATGATTAAGTGCATGAGGAGAAGGGAGTAACAGACAATAAGATGGTTTGATGTCATCACCAACTCAATGGACATGAGTTTGAGCAAACTCCGGGAGATAGTTAAGGACAGGGAAGCTTGGTGTGTTGTTGTCTATGGGATTTCAAAGAGTCAAAAATGATGTAGTGATGGAACAACAACTAACATTTTCAATAACTAAAACATGTATGGTTAATGAAGCATTTTTTGAAACTATATTATGGGCATAATACTACTGTGATTCAAATGCTCATAGAAACTTAGTGATATTTAAACAGTATTAAATATAAAACTATACTCCAAAGAGTACAACTGTTGTCTTTTAAAATTGTGTGCATTTTTTCTTTCAAGGTTGAGACCTGAATAAGCTCTCCTTCTAGCCTCATGTTTTAGATTTTTAATCCACTTTAGAAAAGGTCTTAATTCTGGAAAAGACTGAGGGAAAAAGGAGAAGAGGGCAGCAGAGAATGAGTTGGTATGAATGAGTTTTTAGCATTACCAGCTCAATGGACATGGACTTGACCAAACTCTGAGAGACAGAGCAAGACAGAGAAGCTTGGAGTGCTACAGTTCATGAGGTCACAAAGAGTTGAACATGACTTAGAGATTGAACAACAACAATTGGAAAAGATTTAGATTCTTCAATTAGCCACACACTTGAAGATTGTACTTGCACCTTTTTTTTTTCCAGAAAATTCCATTTATTCAAAATAAGACTTGCAAATAGGAAGACAGTAAATGTATCTCCGCAGAAGTGAAGGAGTCCCTCAATGAATGAAAAGATAAGAGCTCAAATAGTGGACAAAATTTAATTTTGAAATTAATTGAACTTTGGCATATTTGAGTCTTTTGATCGTGGTCTTAATGTTGTTAATTAATTAATTAATTTTATTTGGAGGACAATTGCTTTAAAATACTGTGATGCTTTTTTGCCATACATCAGCATGAATCAGCCATGGATGCACATGTATACCCTGATCCTGAATCCCCCATCCAGACCACCGGCCTTGAACACCCTGATTCACACATCAAACTTGCACTGGTCATCGATTATACATATGGTAATAGAAATGTTTCAATGCTATTCTGTCAAATCATTCCACCCTTGCCTTCTCCCACAGAGTCCAAAAGTCTGTTCTTTACATCTGTGTCTCTTTTGCTGCCTTGCATATAGGATCATTGTTACCATATTTCTAAATTTCATATATATGTGTTAGTATATATTACTGGTGTTTCTCTTTCTGACTTACTTCACTCTGTATAATAGGCGCCAGTTTCATCTCTCTCATTAGAACTCACTCAAATGTGTTCCATTTTATAGCTGAGTAATATTCCATTTTGTATATGTACCACAACTTCCTTATCAGTTCTTCTGCAGATGGACACCTAGGTTGCTTCCATGTCCCAGATATTGTAAACAGTGTTTCAGTGAACATTGAGGTCCATATGTTTCTTTCATTTCTGCTTTTCTCTGTGTGCATGCCCAGCAGTGGGATTGCTGGGTCATATGTCAGTTCTATTTCCAGGTTTTTTTTTTTGTTTGTTTGTTTTTTTAGGAATCTCCACACTGTTCTCCAAAATGGCTGCACCAGTTTGCACTCCCACCAACAGTGTAAGAGGGTTCCTTTTTCTCCACATCCTCTCTAGTATTTAGTGCTTGTAGACTTTTTAATTACAACCATTCTGACCAATGTGAGATGACACATGGTTTTGATTTGCATTTCTCTAAAAATGAGTGATATTGAGCATTTCTTTTCATGAGTTTATTAGCCAAGTGTCTTCTTTGAAGTAACGTCTGTTTAGTTCTTTGGCCCAATTTTTAATTGAGTTGCTAGTTTTTCTGATATTGAGCTATGTGAACTGCTTGCATTTTTCGGAGATTAATTTTTTGTCAGTTTCCTATGCCATTATTTTCTCCAGTTCCTGCCGGGGGCCAGCATGAGGAATCCCGTCCATGACAAGGTCATGCGGAAGGAATCCTGACAAAACGCAACGACATGATCAGGCTTCAGGGGTTCCCCCTGGAATTTCCTGAGCATCCACCCCCCAAGACCAGAGTCTGCCTGCTTTACTGTGTTATGCTTTTCACCTACTCTTCTGTCATTAACAGGGGGCTGTCCCCCAACCACCTTTTTCTGGAAAAAATTAGAGCTTTTAGATAATAAATCTCCTGGGCATAATACGAGTGTTTCAATCCAAAAACCCCTCTGATGGCTTTCTAGCCTGCCTGCAGGACTTGTACAGCTGTGCATGTGATTGTTTGAGGCCTCCTGACCGCAGGAAGCACAGGAAGCTTAAAACATCCTAGGAATCTAGGGGCTTCTGAGGAGTCAAAATCATTAGAATAGGACTGATTAAAGGTTTCATTTGTTGAGCCAATACTTGCTGCCAAATTTTCATATATTTTACTTGTTGATATAGTTGGTATATAGAAAAAACAAGTAGCAACATTAGATCTTTGAGTTAAGTAACTTCTTTGTTATAACCCACTGTGCCTTTGTTCTATAGAGATGTAACTTTAGTGCTTTAAGGAGATGCAGATTAAAGAAAAACACTTCAGAGGAAATGAAATTAACATTCATTAAGGAAGAGAGCTAAAAAGTGTTAGCAAGCCTCTTGGCCAGAAGATAATGTAAATCACCTGAGACCTTTTGTATACAAAAAGATATACAGAAAGAGTCTGGGCTGCTAACTCTACATAATTTTGCATTATCCATTGATCTCTATGCACAATCAAAAAGGTATAAAAGGCCTTTCTAGACAATAGACGCTGGGGACAGTCACTGAACTGGTTTCCCCCGTGTCTCCTCTTTACTCTAATTTCAGGCTGAATTCCCATCTGGAGCAGGGCAGCTCACCAAGTCTACTTACTTGTCCTGGCTTCTAAGACCCATGCGAAAGGGAGCCTAAGGTGGGGCACCCTTCAATATTCAAGTGGGCACTGGTGGACCAACGTAGATGGTGCAAATCTCTTGTCCTGAGATTTTATTGGTCTTCTCCGTAAGCCAAGATATTCAGCCTCCTTTCTCCACTTAATTTTCCTACTACACTATTTTTTCCTAATCTTATATTAATAAATAAATAAGTCTTTCCTCATCAATGTCATCCTCACTTTGAATTCCCTGGATCCACCGGGGCTGGCCCCTAGCACATTCCAAAGGCTGCCTTTTCACTTTGCTTACATTGTTGCCTTCATTGTGCAAAAGCTTTTAAGTTTAATTAGGTACCATTTGCTTATCTTTGCTTTTATTTCCATTACTCTGGAAGGTGGCTCATAGAGCGATCCACCTTCCATTACTCTGAGGTGGATAATAGAGAAAACCTTATGTTTCCTCTAAAAGCTTTATAGTTTCTGGTATTACATTTAGATCTTTAATCCATTTGAGTATATTTCTGTGTATGGTGTTAGAAAGTATTCTGGTTTCATCCTTCTACATGTAGTTGACCAGTTATCCCAGCACCACTTGTTAAAGAGATTGTGTTTTCTCCATTGTATATTCTTGCCTCTTTGTCAAAGATAAGGTGTCCATAGGTGTGTGGATTTATCTCTGAGCTTTCTATTTTATTCCATTGATTTACGTTCGTCTTTGTGACAGGACTTTACGGTCCTGATGACTATAGCTTTGTAGTATAGCCTGAAGTCAGACATGTTGATTCCTCCAATTCCAATCTTATTTCTCAACATTGCTTTGACTATTCGAGGTTTTTTGTATTTCCATACAAACTGTGAAATCATTTATTCTAGTTCTGTGAAAAAACCATTGGTAGCTTGATAGGGATTGCATTGAATCTACAGATTGCTTTGGGTAGTATACTCATTTTCACTATACTGATTCTTCCAATGCATGAACATGGTATACTTTTCCATCTATTTGTGTTCTCTTTGAGTTCTTTCTTCAGTGTTTTAACTACAGAAAACTTTCTATAGTTTTATAGACATAGTTTTATAGAAATCATTTTCTATAAGATAAATCAGTTCAGTTCAATTCAGTAGCTCAGTCGTGTCTGACTGTGACCCCATAAATCTCAGCATGCCAGGCCTCCCTTTCCATCACCAACTCCTAGAGTTTACTCAAATTCATATCCATCAATTCAGTGATGCAATCCAGCCATCTTATCCTCTGTTGTCCCCTTTTCCTCCTGCCTCCAATTTCTCCCAGTATCAGGGTCTTTTCCAGTGAGTCAACTCTTCGCATCAGGTGGCCAAAGTATTGGAGTTTCAGCTTCAGCATCAGTCCTTCCAAAGAAAACCCAGGACTGATCTCCTTTAGGATGGACTTGTTGGATCTCCTTGCATTCCAAGAGACTCTCAAGAGTCTTCTCCAACACCACAGTTCAAAAGCATCAATTTTTTGACTCTCAGCTTTCTTCACAGTCCAACTCTCACATCCATACATGACCATAGGAAAAACCATAGCCTTGACTAGACGACCTTTGTTGGCAAAGTAATGTCTCTGCTTTTGAATATGATATCTAGGTTGATAATAACTTTCCTTCCAAGGGGTAACTGTCTTTTAATTTATTTCATGGCTGCGTTTTATATCCTGCAACTTTACTATATTCATTGATTAGCTCTAGTAATTTTCTGGTGGTGTTGGTTACTACGAGTGAAATGACACAGAACATACAAGACATACAAGATGCACACAAGAGACATACACTCTGGCCAGAGGGACAAGAACTGGGCAAACTAATTGCCTTTTATTATTATAAAGCCCTCCTTAGGCAGAATTCCAGACTGTAAGAATAAGCCTTTTCAGTACAGTGCAGGTGCATACATGTTATCGTACAGCAAAGGGGAGTGAAATCTCTGTCTACTGCAGAGTCTGCACAAAGCCCTCATCTCCTTCTTATCTCAAGAAGGGAGTGCTCCCTTGTTTGCAAGGGACCATTAAACTCAAGGCTGTGTCCAGACTCTTTGGCAGAATGCCTCGTATGCAAGGACGCTAAGCCTGAGCAGAGAGACCCGTTTGGAGGCACATCTCTGCTACTCTATTAACCCTTCAGGTGGAATCTTTAGGGTTTTCTATGTAGAGGATCATGTCATCTGCAAACAGTGAGAGTTTTAATACTTCCTTTCCAATTTGGATTCCATTTATTTCTTTTTCTGCTCTGATTGCTGTGGCCAAAACTTCCAAAACTATATTTAATAGTAGTGGTGAAAGTGGACACCCTTGTCTTGTTCCTGACTTTAGGGGAAATGCTTTCTATTTTTCACCATTGAGGATAATGTTTGCTGTGGGTTTGTCATATATAGCTTTTATTATGTTGAGGTATGTTCCTCCTATTCCTGCTTTCTGGAGAGTTTTTATCATAAATGGATGATGAATTTTGAATACAGTAAAGTTGCAGGATATAAAATCAACACACAGAAATCCCTTGCATTCCTAACAATAATAATGAGAAAGTAGAAAAAGAAATTAAGGAAAAGATGCCATTCACCAATGCAATGAAAAGAATAAAATACTTAGGAATATATCTACCTAAAGAAACTAAAGACCTATATATAGAAAACTATAAAACACTGGTGAAAGAAATCAAAGCTGACACTAATAGATGGAGAAATATACTATGTTCATGGATTGGAAGAATCAATATAGTGAAAATGAGTATACTACCCAAAACAATCTACAGATTCAATGCAATCCCTATCAAGCTACCAGCGATATTTTTCACAGAGCTAGAACAAATAATTTCACAATTTGTATAGAAATACAAAAAACCTCGAATAGCCAAAGTAATCTTAAGAAAGAAGAATGGAACCGGAGGAATCAACCTGCCTGCCTTCAGGCTGTACTACAAAGCCACTGTCATCAAGACAGTATGATACTGGCACAAAGACAGAAATATAGATCAATGGAACAAAATAGAAAGCCCAGAGATAAATTCACACACCTATGGACACCTTATGTTCGACAAAGGAGGCAAGAATATACAATGGAGTAAGGACAATCTCTTTAACAAGTGATGCTGGGAAAACTGGTCAACCACTTGTAAAAGAATGAAACTAGAACACATTCTAACACCATACAAAAAAAAAAAAAAAAACTCAAAATGGATTAAAGATCTAAACGTAAGACCAGATACTATAAATCTCCTAGAGGAGAACATAGGCAAAACACTCTCTGACACAAATCAGAGCATGATCCTCTATGACCCACCACACAGAATACTGGAAATAACAGCAAAAATAAACTAATGGGATCTAACTAAATTAAAAGCTTCTGCACAACAAAGGAAATTATAATCAAGGTGAAAAGACAGCCCTCACAATGGGAGAAAATAATAGTAAATGAAGCAACAGACGAACAACTAATCTCAAAATTATATCAGCAACTCCTATAGCTCAATTCCAGAAGAATAAATGACTAAATCAAAAAATGGGCGAAAGAAATAAATAGACATTTCTCCAAGGAAGACATACAGATGGCTAACAAACACATGAAATGATGCTCAACATCACTCAATATCAGAGAAATGCAAATAAAAACCACAATAAGGTACCATTTCACACCAGTCAGAATGGATGCGATCCAAGAGTCTCAGTTCAGTTCAGTCTCTCAGTTGTGTCCGACTCTTTGCGACCCCAGGAATCGCAGCATGCTAGGCCTCCCTGTCTGTCACCAACTCCCGGAGTTCACTCAGACTCATGTCCATTGAGTCAGTGACGCCATCCAGCTATCTCATTTTCTGTCGTCCCCTTCTCCTCCTGCCCACAATCCCTGCCAGTATCAGAGTCGTTTCCAATGAGTCAACTCTTCGCATGAGGTGGCCAAAGTACTGGACTTTCAGCTTTAGCATCATTCCTTCTGAAGAAATCCCAGGATTGATCTCCTTCAGAATGGACTGGTTGGATCTCCTTGTAGTCCAAGGGACTCTCAAGAGTCTTCTCTAACACCACAATTCAAAAGCATTAATTTTTCAGTGCTCAGCTTTCTTCACAATCCAACTCTCACATCCATATATGACCACAGGAGAAACCATAACCTTGACTGACGGACCTTAGTCGGCAAAGCAATGTCTCTGCTTTTGAATATGCTATCCAGTTTGGTCATAACTTTCCTTCCAAGGAGTAAGTGTCTTTTAATTTCATGGCTGCAGTCAACATCTGCAGTGGTTTTGGAGCCCAAAAAAATAAAGTCTGACACTGTTTCCACTGTTTCCCCATCTATTTTCCATGAAGTGATGGGACCAGATGCCATGAACTTCATATTCTGAATGTTGAGCTTTAAGCCAACTTTTTCACTCTCCTCTTTCACTTTCATCAAGAGGCTTTGTAGTTCCTCTTCACTTTCTGCCATCAGGGTGGTGTCATCTGCATATCTGAGGTTATTGATATTTCTGCTGGCAATCTTGATTCCAGCTTGTATTTCTTCCAGTCCAGCGTTTCTCATGATGTACTCTGCATAGAAGTTAAATACTCAGGGTACAATATAAAGCCTTGACGTACTCCTTTCCCTATTTGGAACCAGTCTGTTGTTCCACGTCCAGTTCTAACTGTGCTTCCTGACCTACATACATATTTCTCAAGAGACAGGTCAGGTGGTGTGGTATTCCCATCTCTTTTAGAATTTTCCACAATTTATTGTGATCCACACAGTCAAAGGCTTTGGCATAATCAATAAAGCAGAAATAGAAGTTTTTCTAGAACTCTCTTGCTTTTTCCATGATCCAGCGGATGTTGGCAATTTGATCTCTGGCTCCTCTGCCTTTTCGAAAACCAACTTGAACATGTGGAGTTCATGGTTGATGTATTGCTGAAGTTTGGCTTAGAGATTTTTAAGCATTACTTTACTAGCATGTGATATGAGTGCAATTGTGTGGTAGTTTCAGCATTCTTTTGCATTGCCTTTCTTTGGAACTGGAATGAAAACTGACCTTTCCCTGTCCTGTGGCCACTGCTGAGTTTTCCAAATTTGCTGGCATATTGAGTGCAGCACCTTCACAGCATCATCTTTCAGGTTTGAAATAGCTCAAGTGGAATTCCATCACCTCCACTATCGTTGTTCGTAGTGATGCTTTCTAAGGCCCACTTGACATCACGTTCCTGGATGTCTGGCTCTAGATGAGTGATCACCCCATCGTGATTATCTTGGTCATGAAGATCTTTTTTGTACATTTTTTCTGTGTATTCTTGCCACCTCTTCTTAATATCTTCTGCTTCTGTTAGGTCCATACCATTTCTGTCCTTTATCAAGCTCATCTTTTCATGAAATGTCCCCTTGGTATCTCTAATTTTCTTGAAGAGATCTCTAGTCTTTCCCATTCTGTTGTTTTCCTCTATTTCTTTGCATTTATTACTGAAGAGGGTTTTTTTTTTTTTTTATCTCTTCTTGCTATTCTCTGGAACTCTGCATTCATATACTTATATTTTTCCTTTTCTCCTTTGCTTTTCGCCTCTCTTCTTTTCACAGCTATGTGTAAGGCTTCCCCAGACAGCCATTTTGCTTTTTTGGATTTCTTTGAAGAAAAGGAAACCCTCTTACATTGTTGGTGGGAATGCAAACTAGTACAGCCACTATGGAGAACAGTGTAGAGATTCCTTACAAAAACTGGAAATAGAACTGCCTTATGACCCAGCAATCCCACTGCTGGGCATACAGACCGAGGAAACCAGAATTGAAAGAGACACGTGTACCCCAATGTTCATCGCAGCACTGTTTATAATAGTCAGGTCATGGAAACAACCTAGATGTCCATCAGCAGATGAATGGATAAGAAAGCAGTGGTACATATAAACAATGGAGTATTAATCAGTCATTAAAAAGAAAACATTCGAATCTGTTCTAATGAGGTGGATGAAACTGGAGCCGATTATACAGAGTGAAGTAAGTCAGAAAGTAAAACACCAATACAGTATACTAACACATATCTATGGGATTTAGAAAGATGGTAATGATAACCCTGTATGCAAGACAGCAAAAGAGACACAGATGTAGAGAACAGTCTTTTGGACTCTGTGGGAGAGGTAGAGGCTGGGATGATTTGGGAGAATGGCATTGAAACATGTATAATATCATATAAGAAACAAATTGCCAGTCTAGGTTCAATGCAGGATACAGGTTTGGGGCTGGTGCACTGGGATGACCCAGAGAGATGGTATGTGGAGGGAGGTGGAAGGGAGGTTCAGTTTTGGGAACACGTGTACACCCGTGGCAGATTCATGTTGATGTATGGCAAAACCAATACAGTATCATAAAATAAAATAAAGTAAAATTTAAAATAATAATAATTTCTTGGCTGCAATCACCATCTGCAGTGATTTTGGAGTCCCCCCAAAATAAAGTCTGGCATTGTTTCCACTGTTTCCCCATCTATTTCCCATGAAGTGGTGGGACCAGATGCCATGATCTTCGTTTTCTGAATGTTAAGCTTTAAGCTGACTTTTTTACTCTCCTCTTTCACTTTCATCGAAGGCTTTTTAGTTCCTCTTCGCTTTCTGCCATAAGAGTGGTGTCATCTGCATATCTGAGACTATTGATATTTCTCCTGGCATATTTGATTCCAGCTTGTGATTCTTCCAGCCCAGCGTTTCTCATGATGTACTCTGCATATAAGTTAAATAAGCAGGGTGACAATATACAGCCTTGATGTACTCCTTTTACTATTTGGAACCAGTCTGTTGTTTCCTGTCCAGTTCTAACTGTTGCTTCCTGACCTGCATATAGGTTTCTAAAAACGCGAGTCAGGTGGTCTGGTATTCCCATCTCTTGCAGAATTATCTAAAGTTTATTGTGATCCACACAGTCAAAGGCTGTGGCATAGTCAATAAGGCAGAGATACATGTTGTTCTGTAACTCTTTTGCTTTTTTGATGATCCAGCAGACGTTGGCAATTCGATCTCTGGTTCCTCTGCCTTTTCTAAAACCAGCTTGAACATATGGAAGTTTGTGGTTCACATATTGCTGAAGCCTGGCTTGGAGAATTTTGAGCATTTCTTGACTAGTGTGTGAGATGAGTGAAATTGTGTGGTAGTTTGAGCACTCTTTGGCATTGCTCTTCTTTGGGATTGAAATGAAAACTGACCTTTTCCCGTCCTGTGGCCACTGCTGAGTTTTCCAAATTTTCCAGCATATTTAGTGCAGCAGTTTCACAGCATCATCTTTGAGGATCTGAAATAGCTCAACTGAGATTCCATCACCTCCTCTAGCTTTGTTCATAGTGATGCTTTCTAATGCCCACTTGACTTCACATTCCAGGATATTTGGCTCTTGGTGAGTGAAGACACCATCATGATTATCTGGGTTGTGAAGATCTTTTTTTGTACTTCTGTGTCTTCTTCTGTGTATTCTTGCCACCTCTTCTCATTTCTTTAAGTAAGTTTATTTCTAAGTATTTTGTTCTTTTCATTGCAATGGTGAATGGGATTGTTTACTTAAATTCTGTTTTTTCATTGTTAATGTATAGGAAGGCAAGGGATTTCTGTGTATTACCTTTATATCCTGCTACATTACTATATTCATCGATTAGCTCTAGTAATTTTCTCGAGGTTTCTTCATGGTTTTCTATGTAGAGGGTCATGTCATCTGAAAAAAGTGAGTGCTTTACTTCTTCTTTTCCAACCAGGATTCCTTTTATTTATTTTTCTTCTCTGGTCGCTGTAGTTAGGACTTCCAAAACTATATTGAATTGTAACAGTGAGAGTGGGCACGCTTCTCTTGTTCCTAATTTTAAAGGAAATTCTTTCAATTTTTTGCCATTGAGGATAATGTTTTTTGTGAGTTTGTCATTTTTGGTTCTTATTATGTTGAGGTATGTTCTTTGTATGTCTGCTTTCTAGAGAGTTTTTATCATAAATGGGGGTTGAATTTCGTGAAAGGCTTTCTCTGCATCTACTAAGAAAGTCATGATTTTTTAATCTTTGAATTTGTTAACATGGTTTATCACCTTGATTCATTTGCAAATATTGAAGAATCCTTAAGTCCCTGGAATAAATCTTGATCATGATGTGTTTGAGAGTTTGCCTTCATCTGCAATTTTATGGTAGAATCTGAGTAGGATAGGCTTTAGCTCTCATCTAATTTTTGGGTAGAATTCACCTGTGAAACCATCTGGTTCTGGGCTTTTGATTGTTGGAAGATTTTTTATTACAGTTTTGATTTTTATTACAGTTGTGTTTGGTCTCCTCAGATTTTCTATTTTTCCTTGTTCAGGTTACACTTTTCTAAGAATTTGTCCATTTCTTCCAAGTTGTCCATTTTATTAGCATATAGTTGCTCATAGTAGTCTCTTATGATCTTTATTATTTCTGTGCTGTCTTTTGCGATTTCTCCATTTTCATTTCTAATTGTATTGCTTTGATTCTTCTCCCTTTTTTCCTTGATGAGTCTGGCTAACAGTTTGTCTATTTTATTTATCTTTTCAATGAGCCATCTTTTAGTGTTGCTGATCTTAGCTATAGTGTCTTTTGTTTCTTTTTTATTTATTTCTGCTCTGATTTTTATGATTTGTTTCCTTCTACTAACTTTGGGGTTCTCTTGTTCTTTTTCTAGTTTCTTTAGGTGTAACGTTAGGTTATTTATTTGATGTTTCTGTTGTTTCTTGAGGTAGACTTCTATTGCTACGAACCTCCCTCTTTGTACTGCTTTTACTAATCCCATAAGTTTTGGGTTGTCATATATTCATTATCATTGCTATTTCATATGTTTTCATTTCCTTTTTTATTTCTTCCATGATCTGTTTGATTATTCAGAAGAGTGCTGTTTTGCCTCCATGTTCATAGTTTTTTTTTTTTTTTTTCTTTTGGTTGTTGTTGTTGTTGTTCATATCTAATCTTACTACATTATGATCAGAAAAGATGCATGAAATATTTTCAGTTGTTGTTGTTGTTTTAATTTACTAACACTAGATTTGTGGCCCAGGATGTGATCTATCCTAGAGAATGTCTTGTGTGCACTTGAGAAAAGAGTGAAATCCATTGTTTTGGGGTAAAATGTTCTTTGGATATCATTAGGTTTAACTGGTCCTTTGTATCATTTAAAGATTATGTTTTCTTGCTAATTTTCTTTTTGGTTGATGTATTCATAGGCGTGAGTGAGTAATTAAAGTCCTCCACTATTATCGTGTTACTGCTAATTTCCCCTTTCATACTTGTGAGTATTTGCCTTAGGTATTGAGGTGCTCCTATGTTGAGTGCATATGTATTTATAATTGTTATATATTTCTCTTGGATTGATCCCTTGATCATTATGTGGTATCATGTTCATTATTTCAAAGTTTATTTTATTGATATGAACATTGCTGATCCTGTTTTCTTTTGGTCTGCATTTGGATGAAATTTTTTTTTTTTCTTCCCCAGCCCCTCATTTTCAGTCTGTATGTGTCACTAGGTTTGACGTGGGTCTTATGGAGACAGCATATATAGGAGGTTTGCTTTTGCATCCAATTAGCCAATCTTTGTCTTTGGGTTGGAACATTTAACCCATTTACAATTAAAGAAAATATTGATAAGTGTGATCCCTTTACCATTTACTTTGTTGTTTGGGTTCATTTTTATAAAACTTTTCTGTATTTTCTGTTTAGAGAAGATCCTTTAGCATTTGTTGAAGAGATGGTTTGGTGGTGTGAATTCTTTCAGTTTTTGTTTATCTATAAAGCTTTTGATTTCTCCTTTGAATATGAATGAATCTTTGCTGGATAGAGTAATCTTTGTTGTATGTTTTTCTCTTTCCTCATTTTAAATATGTCCTGCCATTCTCTTCTTGCTTGAGGTTTCTGTTGAAAGATCAGATGTTATCCTTATGTGGAGTCCCTTATGTGTTATTTGTCGCTTTCCCCTGCTGCTTTTAATATTTGCTCTTTGTGTTTAGTTTTTGTTACTCTGATTAATATGTATTTTGGGGTGTTTTGCCTTGTGTTTACCCTGTTTGGGACTCTCTGGGTTCCTTAACCTTGGGTGGCTGTTTCTTTACCCATTTTATGGAAGTTCTGCCTATTATATTCTTAAGTATTTTCTCATTAAATTTTCATCTTCTTCTGGGACACATATGATTTGAATGTTGAGGTGTTTAACGGTGTCCCAGAGGTCTCTGAGGTTATCCTCACTTATTTAAATTCCTTAATCTTTTTTCCTGTCTGCTTCATTTATTTACAACATTCTATCTTCCACCTCACTTATCCTTTCTTCTGTCTAAGTTATTTTATTGAAGCCATGAAATTAAAAGACGCTTACTCCTTGGAAGGAAAGTTATGACCAAATCTATAGAGCCTATTAAAAAGCAGAGACATTAGTTTTCCAACAAAGGTCTGTCTAGTCAAGGCTATGGTTTTTCCAGTAGTCATGTATGGATGTGAGAGTTGGACTGTGAAGAAGGCTTAGTGCCAAAGAATTGATGCTTTTGAACTGTGATGTTGGAGAAGACTCTTGAGAGTCCCTTGGAATGCAAGGTGATCCAACCAGTCTGTTCTAAAGGAGATCAGTCCTGGGTGTTCTTTGGAAGGAATGATGCTGAAGCTGAAACTCCAGTACTTTGGCCACATCATGCCAAGAGTTGACTCATTGGAAAAGACTCTGATGCTGGAAAGGATTGGGGGCAGGAGGAGAAGTGGATGACAGAGAATGAGATGGCTGGATGGCACCACTGACTCGATGGACCTGAGTTTGAGTGAACTCTGGGAGATGGTGATGGACAGGGAGGCCTGGCATGCTGCAATTCATGCCATCAGCAAGAGTCGGACATGATTGAGCGACTGAACTGAACTGAACTGAACTGAACTGAGTTCTCTCCTGAGTGTTTTTAACATCAGTTATGGCATTGTCCATTATTGATTGGCTCCTTTTATTTTTCTTGGTCCTTGTTAAACATTCCTTGCTGCTTCTCAATCTTTGTCTCTAGTCTATTATCTGTAATTCCATTTTGCTTTGAAATTTTGGTATCATCTTTTACATCATTTTTCTGAATTATTTTTCAGGTAAACTCCCTATCTTCTTTTCTTTGTTTTGTTTTGTAGGTTTTTTATCATATTCCTTCACCTGCTGGATTTCTCTGTCTTTTCATTTTGTTAACTTGCTGTGTTTGGGGTGCCCCTATCTGCAAGCTGGTAGGTAATCAGTTCAGTTCAGTTCAGTTGCTCAGTTGTGTCCAAATCTTTGCAATTCCATGAACCACAGAACGATAGGCCTCCCTATCCATCACCAACTACCAGAGTCTACCCAAGCCCATGTTTATTGAGTTGGTGTTGCCATCTAGCCATCTCATCCTCTGTCATCCCCTTCTCCTCCTGCCCTCAATCTTTCCCAGCATCAGGGCTTTTCAAATGAGTCAGTTTTTCACATCAGATGGCCAAATTATTGGAGCTTCAGCTTCAGCATCTGTCCTTCCATGAACACGCAGGACCAATCTCCTTTAGGATGGACTGGTTGGATCTCCTTGCAGTCCAAGGGACTCTCAAGAGTCTTCTCCAACACCACAGTTCAAAACATCAATTCTTCAGTGGACAACCTTCTTTATAGTCCAACTCTCACATCCATACATGACTACTGGAAAAACCACAGCTTTGATTAGACAGACACTTGTTGACAAAGTAATGTCTCTGCTTTTTAACATGCTATCTAGGTTCGTCATAACTTTCCTTCCAAGGAGTAAGCATGTTTTAATTTCATGGCTGCAATCAACATCTGCAGTAATTTTGGAGCCAAATAAATGAAGTCAGTCACCGTTTCCACTGTTTGCCTATCTATTCGTCATGAAATGATGGGACCGGAAGCCATGACCTTAATTATCTGAATGTTGAGCTTTAAGCCAACTTTTTCACTCTCCTCTTTCACTTTCTTCGAGAGGCTCTTTAGTTCTTCACTTTTGTCACAAGGGTGGTGTCATCTGCATATATGAGGTTACAGATATTTTTTCCAGCAATCTTGATTCTAGCTTGTGCTTCCTCCAGTCCAGCGTTTCTCATGATATACTCTGCATATTAGTTAAATAAACAGTGTGACAATATACAGCCTTTACATACTCCTTTTGCTATTTGGAACCAGTCTGTTGTTCCATGTCCAGTTCTAACTGTTTCTTCCTGACCTGCATACATGTTTCTCAAGAGGCATGATATGTGGTCTGGTGTTCCAATCTCTTTTAGAATTATCCACAGTTTATTGTGATTAACACAGTCAAAGGCTTTGATATAGTCAACAAAGCAGAAATAGATGTTGTTCTGTAACTCTCTTGCTTTTTTGATGATCCAGCAGACATTGACAATTTGATCTTTACTTCCTCTGCCTTTTCTAAAACCAGCTTGAACATCTGGAACTTCCAGGAGGAGATAAGGGAGAGTCAAAATGGGAGAGATGTATCAAGCCACTAATAAGATCCATACGTGAAAACAGATAATGTAGGTTAGATTCTTAAAGGTATAAAATTGATAACAAATATCAAAAAGCAAAGATTAACAACCTAGAATAGAGGTTAGACTCTAGAAAATACAATATAAAAAATACAAAACAGAATTGACTACAAAAATTAAAAAATATATATGTGGAATATATATTTTTAAAACAGTGTTTTTAAAGAAAGATTATAGTAGGTTGAAAGTGGAGGAGGTTGCTTGGGATGAAAGTGAAGTCGGTCAGTCGTGTCCGATTCTTTGCAACCCCATGGACAGTAGCCTACCAGGCTCCTCTGTCCATGGGATTTTCCAGGCAATAGTACTGGAGTGGATTGCCATTTTCTTCTCCAGGGAATCTTCCCGACCCAGGGATCAAACCCAGGTCTCCCACATTGTAGACAGACGCTTTACCGTCTGAGCCACCAGGGTACTGGTAGGGGGGTGGGGGTGAGGGTGGGAGGGGGAGAGTAGGTGGTGGAGAGAGCAAGCACTAGGAAGCAGGGGGATAGGCCCAGACGCGCTGCGACGGGCGAGCAGGAAGACCCGCGAGGTGAGGAAGCAGGGAGCGGGGGTGGGGTGTTGGGAAGGCGCTCACCGGGCCTGGAAACCCAAACGCCCCGTCCCACCCGCGGCGAGGATGCCCGATCGCGCGCACACCCTCGGTTCACGAGGGTCGCAGCGCGCCGCCGCCACTGCGCTGAGGGACCAGGCGGGGGAGGAGGGGGGCCCGCCGCCCTCCTCCTTCACCCCACCCCCCGTGGGGAGCCCGCCAGCCCCGGCGGCGGCCCTGGGAGCCGAGCCGGGGACCCCTGGCAAAGGCCACACCCGGGACGGCCTACGCGCGCCCTCGGCGTCCGTCCGTCCTCCTGCCCCAGAGGGGCGGGGGATGCCGGGCGGCGAGGATACGGCGACCGGCCCGCGGGGGGCAGACCGGGGGCCCGTCCCACGCTCGGGCGAGAGCACCGGAGCGCGGGCGCGGCGGGGGTCACGGGCGCTCCCCCTCACCCAGCACGCGACGGCGGCAGCAGCGGCGGACCGGCGGCGGCGAAACGAGCAACGGATCGGGGCCGCGGCGGGTCCGGGAAGCGAGACACACCAGGGCGCGGCCCCAGGGAGCAGCAGACGGCCAGCGGACTGAGGCGGACGGACGGACTGAGAGGGGCACCGACGGGGTGCGGCCACGCGAGGCCAACGCCACGGAACCGGCGGCGGAGGTGCGATGGCCGCGCGCCACCACGAGGGAATGGCTAAAAGCGACCTGGGGGGGACGCGAGTCGGCAGCCAGGGCCCACCGCAGGATCTCACTGCCAGAGGCCTCCCAGCACAGGGGCGGTCCCGCGGCACGCCCGGGAAGACGGACTGGCGCCCCCATCCTCACGGAGCTCGCGCCCACCGCCACCGCCACACCCAGAGCCACAGCCGGCCCGGGAGAACGCTCTCCCGCCGCGTACCCCCGGCCCCCACGGCCCTCACAAGCGCAAGGCTCCCCGCCCGCTCCCTTTCTCAGGGCTCCGAGGGCACAGCTCCTCCCGGGGAAGCCACCGGCCGACGGAGGCCGGGGGAGGACACCCACGTGAGGCGAGGCCTGCTCGGTCCCAGGCAGGGGAAGGGAACGCGGGCGATCGCACGCGCGGGATGAGGAGGAAAGGCCGGCAGCAGCGGGGAAGGGCCGGCAAGTATGCACGCGGGGGCCGCGGGACAGGGGCGCGGGCGCTGTACAGGGACCAGAAAAACACCGGGACACGGCCGAGCAACCAGGAAAACCGGCGGGGGATCCCACCGCCACCCACACACGAGGGCGTTCCCGCGACGCCTGGGACGCCAGCCGGTCCTGGCTATTCCCGGAGCGTGCCCCACGACCCGGCCCCGCCGCCAGGGCCGGCGAGCCGTCCACCCATCTTCCTCCATCCGTCCTCGACAGACAGATCCGTCTTCCATCTAGTCTGACGCCTAAGCTCGACATCCTGGGGACAACGCTCTCTAGCGGGGCGGCCCTAGTAGCTATAAAAATGAAAGTTAAAAGAGTAATAACTAACATTTAAAAAAATAATAAAAAATGATAATAGTAAAAATATATCTAGAAATTTCTCTGGAGTTGTTGTGGGCAGTGTGGGGTCAGTTCAATGTAAGATTGTCCCTTATTCCTACTTGTACTTGTTCTCAAAGTATATAGTTGCTGCTCAAATGCAGTCTCATCATTAACTGTAGGTTGTTTTTTTTTTTAACTTTATTTTACTTTACAATACTGTATTGGTTTTGCCATACATTGACATGAATCTACCACGGGTGTACATCCCTTCCCAAACATGAACCCCCCTCCCACCTCCCTCGGGTTTTAATCTGTTGCACCTGTCACTTCCAGAGCGGTTCCTTCAGATCTTTGTTCATTTTGGCTTCCTCTGTTAACAAGTCTCTTCAATGTCTAATTTCTGCCCTGACATGATGGGTGAAGGTGGCCAAGTTCACTTGTTCAGTTGTGCTGTGGAGAGAGGAACCCTGCAAACAAATACTCCTGGTGTGTGTGGGGAGTGCTTGTGGTGGATGGACCACATTGGGTTAGCCACAGCCCAAGGGAGTGTGTACTTCCCGGGTGCACACTGCTCCAGGTCCCAGGGTGTTCCATGCGGGCACTTTCCCAACTGGACCCTGTGTTTCGTGCATTCCCAGGTCTAAAGTGCTCAGGTTCTTAGCTGCTCTGCAAGGGCACAGACCCAGATGGGCTCTGCGTTTTGTGCTCTTCCCAGGTCCAGGCTTCTCAGGAGATCAGGTGCTTGGTGAGCACACTGTCCCAGGTGGGCTATGCATCTTATGTACCACCATGTTCCTGGCTGCTTGGTTTCCTGGGGGAACCATGAGGGCACAGTCCCAAGTATGCCGTGTGTCTCCTCTAGGGAGCTGATCTCCTGCTGTGACACTCCTGGTGGATGTGAACCATCCAGGATCCCAGGAAGATGTGCTTTACAACTGGCAGCCTGCTCACAGTTTGGTAGAACACGAGGTCTCTGGGACTGAGATTGCCATGGCCCCTAGCCTTCTGGCTCTGGCTGTTGCACCTGCTTTTCTGCCTCCAGGGCAGGAGACACCTAAATGGCAGCCAGCTTCCTCTCCTTTGATAGTCACTAGGGCACAATCCTTTGTTCTGTGAGCACACCAAGTGTCACTGTGCACTGTGTGGGAAAGGTGGTTGTTGTTGTTGTTTTTTAATGTCTCTCTGGCCATCCCACAGTTTGAGTTGCTATGTCACATTAGCCCTCTCAGATTGTTCAGGGCATTTAAGCCCAGTCCTTACCCTAAGGATCAGTGATGCATCCTATGCCTCCTTGCCCAGCCCTCACTTGCTGCTGGTGGACGCGAGCATCTGAGCCCCTTTTCCACTGGTAATTGCAGTTAGGCCCATACCCTGAGGGTGTTTCCATCTGGATTATTTTGCCCTCTGAGGTTTCAAAGCTTCCCACTGACACACCTGTGAGAGGGTTTCCTGTTGTGTGGAAACCTCTCGCCCATGACTCCCTCTCCAGGATTGGGCTCCATCCCTAAATCCTTTATCTCTGTTTCATCTTTTATATTTTGTCCTACCTCCTTTCAAAGAGACGGGGCTGCCTTTCTTGGTGTCTGGTGTCCTCTACCAGCATTCAGTGGTTTTGTGGAAGTTGTTCCATATTCAAATGATCTTTTGAAGAATTTGTCGGGGAGAAAGTGGTCTCCCTATCCTATTCCTCCACCATCCTGGGACACACCCCCAAACTTGTACCTTATAATTGCCATGATAATTTCTTTTGTAACATTTGCAAGGATGAAAATATATTTTTTCTCTCTGTACCTTTTTAAGGTAAATTTTAGCTGATAGAAAATACATCTTATGTATTAATAATATTTTAAAGCTTCTTCTAAACTCTGCAGCTATGATCTTTTCATAGTATTTTATATGGGGAGAAGAGCAAGACTGCCACTTCAGCATTAAGAAAGTCTACCAATTTCTTGTTTTTCCCTTTTTTTTCCATTATTACTATATATTAGGTTAGTTTTTTTATCTTTAGTTATCTTTAGTTTTTAAACATGGCTAAGGTTTAATAATGAAAGTGAGTTGAGCCTTAATTTATTGCTATAGGTATGTTCTTGAAAGGCTCTTTGGGTACAAGCTAATAATTTTTATATAATTTTTTCTGAATTGTTTATGATTTTGATGATTATATGCACACTGAAAAATTAAGACACAGTAAATGTGACAAATACCTAAATATACTTAAGAATCCCAAAGTTTATTTATTTTTTTTGTTTGTTTTGCTGGTTGAAAAGCATTATTCTGGGTGTGTTGCCAACACCACTTTCATAATTTTCAGTAAAAGAAAGCTTAATTAAATACAACTTGCATGGGTAGTTTGATTATCAATGGTTTTTCCAAATTGAAATGGTTACATAGCATTAAATCCTTGTCCATATTTTGGCTGTCTTCCATTTTGGAGTCTTCATTCAGTGGAAAATAGTGGCTGCTAATTCTTTCCATCAGTTACAGATTTTTGTGATTATTTTTCATGATGTTTTATGAACTAAAGCCTTTTACTGGTGAAACTATGTGTTCTTTGCAATAACTTTTAAAAGCTCATTATTTGAATTAAAGCAATTTCTCTTAATTAGTGAAGATAGGAAATCTTACTTTCCCTTTAAATGAAAACATATTGTATGATAGTTTTCATATGTAACTTAGGCAGCAAATAAACATTCTAAAATAAATCTACCAAATCCCCTTCCTCCATTAAACATTCCCATTAAATTTTTTTCCTAAACAACCAAGTTTTATCTAGCTATATTCCACTTTTTCTATTGTGTTATCATAACATAACATTTTCAGTTTCCATCTCCAAAACTATCTTAAACTTTGATTCTCCTTGTGGACCTACTTGTCTTTAGAGGTTCCAAATCTTTGTGGAGCTTTCCACTCAGACACCTTTCTCTTCCTATGCACACTCATCTAAACTATCCATCAGTGTCTCCCATTTTAGTGTTTCTACTGATTTGTCTTCTTCTACTTAGTTGAACCTCAAAATATTTCCAAGTGGCTCAGTGGTAAAGAATCCACCTGCCAATGCAGGAGATGCAGAAGTTGCACGTTTGATCCCTGCATCAAGAATATTCCCTGAAGAAGGAAATGGAAACCCACTCAATATTCTTGTCTGAAAAATCTCATGGACAGAGGAACCTGGCAGGCTACAGTCCATGGGGTCATAAAGAGTTGGACACAATTTAGTGATTGAGTACACATACACACACACACAATTTGCACTCAATTTTGTTTCTTTATTTTGTTTTAACTGCTAAATTCAGATTTGTTTTCCTAAAATACTGAATTCATAATGGTACTACTTTCTTAAAAAACAACAATCTCTCCCTGGTGCCTAAAGAATAAAAGTCCATCTTCCTAATTTTATTAGAAGGAGAAACACTCCAATTTTATGTGCTAACTTGCTATTAACTTTGTTTCCTTTTCAAATGAGATTTTGAACATGAATAAAAAAATGAATGAACAAGAGAGAAAAGTTCTAAATTTATATAATCAATCCAGTTATTGGCAACTTCATAATGCTTAGCATATTAGAATGTATTGTGCTAGTTGATTCAATTCAACTTATCACTTATTGAATGCTCATTCTATATTTTGTGAATTTCCACAGGAAGAGGCAATGAGGGATTAAAAAAAAAACACAAATATGTGGTATCTTTTAATAGTTGGCTGTTGTATTTTAGGACTTTACATGCATAATCTCACAACAATTATAAAAGGTAAGAGGTAGAATCTTTGCTTTTCTATTAGGGGGTCAGAGGATTAGAGAATTCTATCAATCACCCATCTGACAGCAGAACCAGATAGCTCTGTCTTCATAATTACTATATTTTTGGATATAAACATGCAAAATGCAAATCTCCTGGCTTAAAAGGACAACAGATAAAAACACCTGGACAAATTCCACAGGTTCAGGGCAGAGTAGAATTTTTGAGACTGGATTTAGACTTCATTGTATGAAATATGCTGATATTTTTTCTGATTTATTTAATAAACTGGGTGTAAAGTAGTTATGACACTTGCTGGAAATCCCACTAACTAAACATATTTGTAATTTTTTAATTTGCTTTTCTTCCACTCAGAAAGCTTGATGAACTTATTAGTTCTAATGCTGTCTATTTGATATCCTGCAAATAAAGAAATTTAGAAGGAAAGCAACTGATAATCTTCAACTTTATAATAGTCTGTTGAAAAGACTGGGGCAGTTGGGCACATCCTCAAGTTCTCCAAAAGCATAAATTTAAAAGTAGCAAAAAGTCCAATGATGATAATAAATAATGATAATATTGATAATAGAAACAATTATTAATAATAAAAGTACTTATTATGAGCCAGACACTACACATAATTTTTCAGCTTCAGCATTGAATTTTTACAACAATCTTACTATGTTGGCATTATTCCCATTTAACAGTTGAAGAAACTGAGATTTAAAGAGGGTTAAGTGTTCACTCAGTTACATGGCCAGTAAGCAACCGTGCAAAATATTCTTAAGAATCTAAGGATGGTTCTCATACTCTCAAAGCTATACCATGGTCCATAGTACACAGCAGGTGCTTGCCTAAGTACTCAATGTGCATAGATTCAAGTGACCCTTTTGTCATCTCTATGCATTAGGTAGTATTACTTTCTTAGAAACAAAAGCTTACATATAGAATAGATTGCATAGCTCAGCCAACATCACCCAGGCAACCAACAGCAGAACTGGGATTTCAAACCTTCTAGTCCCAATCCACATCACCGTGCTCTGCTGTCTCTAAGAGAACTAGGGAACTAGCAAAAAATAATAATAATAATAATAATAATAAAATGAAAAATTATTTGCAAATGATACCAATGGAAAAGAAATGAGTGAAACACTTCGGAAAACCACCTGGTAAATCCACCTGTTCTAGAATGAACAAATAAAATCAAAAACTTGTCAGGGATGGAATAAGGAGGGAAGGCTTGATCATGTGTTGGAGCAAAATAATAAAATGAATTGTGGGGAAATGCCTGGAAGGAAATATAGGATTTAAGTTGATCATTAGTAGAGACTGGTTATCCATTTCTAAGACATCTGGGGATTAATGTGGCTGTGCACATAGGCAAGGACTGAGGCGGGCAGACGCCAGAGGCAGGAAATACCATGGAAAACTTGGTGTCATGATTTCAACAAGAGGGAATAGACAAAAGGGGAGAATGAAAGAGATGGTGAATTATGAACTCTGGAACTAATTTCAAATTTTCAGTTCAGCAAAACACTTCAGGTAATCTAAAAATAAAATGCTATTCATTATTATTTCTCTTTTCCTATTTTCAGGTTTAAAATAGCTTATCATAGAAAATGTCTTTTAAAAATTTATATATGTGGCAATCAGGTTCTTTTCCAGCCCTGTTGAGATACTACTGACATAAAACATGCAATTATAACATGTATAATGTGATGATTAGATAGATTATATATTGCAAATTGATTATCACAATTAGATTAGTTAACACTTCCATCCTCTCACATAATTACAATATTTCTCTGTGTGTGGTGATAACGTTTATAATCTATTGTTTTAACAACTTTCAAGTATATAATACATTATTGCTATTGTGACCATAAATCTTATTTACCTTTTAAGTGGGAGTTTATTTCCTTTGACCAATATCGTTCCATTTCTCTACTCTCAATATTACTTTTTTCACCCTCTTTTACTGTAAATCTTGTTTTCCAATTTATCTACATCATAATAAAAGCTTAATTTAGGACACATTTTAGACAATTGTTTTTGAAAACCACAACTTTAAATGAGATTTTTAAAAAGGGATTTAGAAAAGAAAAATTTCATTCATTTTTCTTTAAGTGAAATAATATAATGTACTCTTATAGTGACTACTGATTTCACTTCAACCAAATGCTTGACCCACTTTCTAAAGTGATATTTCAAGTGATATATCATCGCTATAACAGTATGGTTTAGAGGTACCCATCTGTCAAAAGCAGTTTTAGACCTTGCTCTGGTTACATAATAGTGGGGAACAAGTTTTTCATTTTGTTCTGTTCATCTGATAATTAATCTTCATTATGTGTCAGAGGTCATTTCTCTGTTTTCAGGGCCTCTGCACCTTCTCTGGGAGGATGGTGTGGTCCAAGGAGCAATGACCTCTGAGGGGAGGAGCAGCACCGAGCCTGAGTGGGGAAGTGATGTGTGTGAGGAGGGGAGTTTGGGAAGGGAAGCTGGGATGGGTAATAGACCACCTTCCTTTTGCTTATCACCTATTACATTTTCTTTCTACTTTTAGGGAAACATTTACAATGTTTAGGAATTGTGGAATTGTTTTTACCCCTATGTATTTTGTAGGCATTTGCATTCCTCTAGCTCTTACCTTTCTGTTCCTTCAGGCTCTTCAGCCAGAACCACCAGAACATCTGGACAGTACACAATGGAGCTAGTCCAACACAGGGGTCAGCAAGCTCTGACTATAAAGGGCCAGAAAGTCACCATTTTTGTATTTTGAGAAACACAGTAATTGTCAGAACTACTTAGATTTGCTTTTGTAGCACAAAAGCAGCCATGCACAGCACAAAAGTGAATGAAAGTGACTTCTGTGTCCAATAAAAAGTAATAAAAAATATGTGACAAGGCTGATTTGTCCCACTGGCTTAATGTATAGCAGCCATTGCATTTTGCATCTATCCCAAAACACATACCAGAATCAGATTTACAAGTAACATATTACTGCAAGGGTGGGAAAAAGACCCTGGAAGTTTATCTCATGTAAATTGCCCCTGATCTCATAGGAGCTGCCTACCAAAGAAGAGGGTAAGATATTACAACAAACCATATGAAATTTACTCCAGCAGTTCTCAGAGATGTCAGTTTACATAAGATTAATTTCATTTCAAGCCCTTCCTGCCCTTTTAAAAATGCTTGTGTGATGAAGCACACTGCCAAACACCTCACCACAACACCTGAATACCACTGAAGAAAAAGATCTCATTTTCAGCAGAGTTTCTGAAGGCTGGGGAATGGAGTCATAATTCAGATGAGTGTCTTGTTAAATGAAAGTGAACTTTGATCATCATAGTTTTTAGGAGAATGTAGGTACAGTAATACTAATATTGTATAATGCCACCTACTTCTGATGATAACTTCTCCTCTATGTCACCTCACTGGGAGTGCTATAGCCCTGCCATTTTTATTAATCTAGTATTATAAGCTGCTGTCAGGTAAATATTCACACAAGTGCACTACTTGTTTTCTCCTGAAAGAACTCATTCATCATCATGCCTCAGACAGACTCAAATTTAATGCAACTTTTTAAAAATGTGTCTGGTAGTAAAAATCTTGTGGAAATTGATCTTGTTGTAAAATTTAGCACCTTAGATTTGACATTATGCCACTTAGGGACTTCGGCAAATAGTAAGGCAGAGAGGAAACAACTGACTTTCAAGGTAATAGTTCTAAAGCCATAAATTGAGAAATTGGAACAGGTTACCAGCCTAATCTTTCAAGTTGGTCATTTATTTGTCACCTACTGCTGCCCTAGGGTTCCGCACATGTACAAACTAATAAATAAATAATGTCTTGCTTCCCAGCATTTTTTTTAACCTAAGAGGATAGACCTGAAGATTTTAAGATTACTCTATCTGCACAGAGGACCAGCAAAAAAACAGCAAATTATTGTTTTTTTTTAATTTTGAGTATTTACTTTTTATTTTTTTTTACATGTCCAACCTTCTTTTTATTTTTTTTATTTTTAATGTAAATTTATTTATTTTAATTGGAGGTTAATTACTTTACAATATTGTATTGCTTTTGCCATACATCAGCATGAATCTGCCACAGGTATACACGTGTTCCCCATCCTGAACCCCCCTCTCTCCTCCCTCCCCGTACCATCAAGTACAATAAGATTACTATAATTGAGTTTACATTTGGAGAGTTATAACCAAATAGGCTAGTTTGGCTTTAGAAATAAAATAATATGGAATCAACTATTATGGGCATGGAGATTTAAATAATTATCAAGTTGATAAGAGAGGGTGAAAAAGTCATATTTGTATGTGATGCCTTTTAGAAGCTTGATGTCAGTGGCACATGTTATAGTCATGACAGAATTCAATAGAAGCATAGATGTAACACTTCATGGAAATGTGGAAAGTTCCTTGTTCATGGCTTCCCGTGGTCTGTGAAGGACAGGCAGTTATAGAAAGATAATCGCAACAAATTTCTCAGAGGTAACCTGAATCAATCCTGAACAGTGTAGACTGTAAACTTCTGAAGAGCATCACCTTCAGGCAAGAGTGGGATCTGAGTAAAACAGACTGAATGGACTTTACTCATTGGCACCTGTTACATGGGTGTATGATGAGGTGTTTTTCGTTTACCCTGGAACTGGTATTTCAATGCTGGCTTGATATCCTGCTTCATTTTCTTCTGCATCTTGCTTCTATAAACCCTAGCTTCTATTTACTAACCCACAACACTATGTGCATTTTCACTCCTCCTTCACTTGTTCTGTTTCTTTCTACTTTTCAAACATATACACACAAAGATTTACACATAAGTTCTACTCAAACTTCATGTTCCCAACTCAGAATTTACACAAGCATTACTTTAACTGACACCTTAAAAAGTGATCCTGGGTGTGGTCTGCCTTTAATATAATTAATTACACACTTGACTATTTATTCTGCTAGATTGTAAGTCCCACTGAGGACACCATATGCCTTATTCTCATTTATTTTCTATGTTATTTACAAATAAGTAGCCAATAAGAAGAATCAATTGAATGACCATAATCAATCTAGTCAGTCACTTGAAAAAAGATGTGAAACCCAGTGAGGGGATAAAATGATGTGAAAGTCCCAAGAGGCTTTTAAACTGTGGCATCAGGAGTTCTGACTAGACTCCAGGACTGACTGGGGATGAGTGTGGTGGGCAAGGCTAACCATCTGTGTCTGGACTACTGTCCATCAAGTTGCCTCCATTATCCAGAGGCATTTTATTCATTCCTTAGACCTTTGGATTCATCTACATGAGGTGCCCATTGGGGTTGAGCTATGTATTCTCGTAAGACATCACTTTCTTTACCAGCGTCAACCTTGTGATACAGGCACAAATAATAAAGAAGCAATTAAGCAAATATTTAGATTAAATACTGATTAGGTAAAGTATTTTCTTAAGTAATTAATGATTTTGATAAAGGAGAAAAAAAAAAGTATGCCATTTAGATAGAAGGGAGCTAAATCACATCAATTGATTCCTGATGTAAACTAGAGACTACTTTTGTGTTCGTTTTGCCAGCTATGGCTTCCCTGGAAGCTCAGTTGACAAAGAATCCACCTGCAATGCTGGAGACCCTGGTTTGATTCCTGGGTCAGGAAGATCCTCTGGAGAAGGGATAGGCTACCCACTCCAGTGTTTTTCGGCTTCCCTTGTGGCTCATCTGGTAAAGAATCTGTCTGTAATGCAGGAGACCTGGGTTCTATTCCTGGGTTGGGAAGAACCCCTGGAGGAGGGAAAGGCTACCCACTCCAGTATTCTAACCTGGAGAATTCCATGGACTACACAGTCCATGGAATCACAAAAACTCAGACATGACTGAGCAATTTTCACTTTGCCAGCTATTCTGTTTAAACAATATGAATTCTTACATGATGCTGACAAATGTTTTAAATGAAGCACTTTGTGGAAATTGTTGTTAATTACTAGGTTTCTTAAAAGAAAATTGTGTATCAGGATTTATTTTTGAGGACATTTAAACTTATGTTTCGTGCATAAGTGTAATGAAAGTTAGCTGCTATTTCTTATCTGGAAAACATCATACAAATGAATCAATTCCTCTGGTATTTAATATAGAAGCACCATTATAAAGTCAAAGGCTATTTTCAAAAATTAAAAATGCAATTATCCCTTATCCTAAATTGCTTTCATTATTTCTTTTTTTTCCCTGTGGAGACTTTCATACATATAAGAGTTTATATCATTAATGTGCAGTTTAAAGAATAACGTTATTCATAAAATAAAAACATGGAAAACACAGAGACCAAAAATTAACCATTACAAGTCTGAAGCTCCCCATGCATCCCTATCTAATCACAGCCCCTTCACATGTAATAGGCTGGACTGAATAGTAAACATCACCTTGCTTCTCTTTTGTCACTTATATATCAAAATAATATGCTGTTTAGTTTTGTTTCTTTTTAAACTTTATATACAGACTATGCTTGCTCTTAATTTTAAAGTTTATTTATATTGGTACAGGTAGCTATAGCTTGTTCATTTTTCACTGAGGAATATACCATAATTTTTAAAATTCATTTGGATAGTTTCTCATTTTTTACTTTTATGAACATTCCTGTGTTTGTTTCCTTGGGCTGTGCCATAGGAAAAGAGAATGTTCAGTTTCTTGAGATATGTTACCCAATGTATTATTAGAGTCCTCATTACTCCGCATTCTTTCTAATTAATCAAATAAATAAAATTTTATTGTGGTTTTATCTTGCACTTTTATGATTTGTTATATTTTCATGTATTTATGCAATTTTCTCTTTGGGGATGTGTTTGCGTGATTTTTGCCTCTTTTGGGTTGTCGTTTGCATTTATTTTTAAGAATTCTTTCTATACATATACATATGCATATATATGTTAGTAACCTTTTGTCATTTATATTTATGCTTTAAATCACCCCCTGGTTTGTGGTTTTAACTCTTTCATCTTTTAACTCTTTTTTATGATGTTTGAAGAATGTAGGTTATTCTTTGAATGTGGTAGCATTTGTTAGTTTTTCTTTTACAAAATGTGATTTTTGTGTCTTACATAAGAAATCAATTCAGTTCAGTTCAGTCGCTCAGTCATGTCCAACTCTTTGAGACCCCATGAATCAGAGCACGCCAGGCCTCCCTGTCCATCACCATCTCCCGGAGTTCACTCAGACTCACGTCCATCGAGTCTGTGAGGCCATCCAGCCATCTCATTCTCTGTCGTCCCCTTCTCCTCCTGCCCCCAATCTCTCCCAGCATCATAGTATTTTCCAGTGAGTCAACTCTTTGCATGAGGTGGCCAAAGTACTGGAGTTTCAGCTTTAGCATCATTCCTTCCAAAGAAATCCCAGAGCTGATCTCCTTCAGAATAGACTGGTTGGATCTCCTTACAGTTCAAGGGACTCTCAAGAGTCTTCTCCAACACCACAGTTCAAAACGCATCATCTCCTATTTTATTGTAGTAAAAATCTTCCCATTAGATGTCTTTTGAAAGTGATATTGTTTTTCTTTCCTTATTGAATGACCAGAAACAGATGTTTTGTGTGGTATGTGAAGAGCGTTTCTTTTTTATTTTTTTTTTCCTTCCATGATCACCAATGAAATCAGTGCAATATATTGAGCAGTCTGTTCACATATATACAAATGTATGTATATAAACATGCAGATCTGTTTCCAAGTTCCCTGGTCGCTAGTTCTCTTTCTGCAAGTCTATACAACAGTGACTAATTTTCATAACTTTTTTAAATTGAATCCTGGTATCTAGTCACCCAAGTCCTCTTGTTCCCTCTTCAGGAACATCCTACACTGCTCCGAGCCTGTTTTCCTTCATATAAAAAGCATTGATATATTATTTGGGAAGGAATTAATATCTTTATGAGACTGAGTTTCCAATTTCATTCAAGAAGTTTTATGTTTTCTTTAATATCTTTTAGGTTTCCATATCGGAGAAGGCAATGGCAAACCACTCCAGTATTCTTGCCTGGAAAATCCCATGGATGGAGGAGCCTGGTAGGCGGCAGTCCATGGGTTCGCTAAGGGTTGGACACGACTGAACTACTTCACTTTCACTTTTCACTTTCATGCGTTGGAGAAGGAAATGGCAACCCACTCCAGTGTTTTTGCCTGGAGAATCCCAGGGAAGGGGGAACTGGTGGGCTGCCATCTATGGGGTCGCACAGAGTCAGACATGACTGAAATGACTTAGCAGCAGCAGCAGGCTTCCATATTACATGGTAAATTTTTAAAACTTATGTTATTTTAAGATTTGTTTTTATCTTAAAGCAATTTAATTAAATCTTGTATATGAATATAATATCCTGTAATATTACAAAGCTTTTTGCTTATTCTAATAATGTGTCTGAAGATTCTTTGAGCCCAGAAATTTGGACCTGTGTGCATTATACTTAAAAAAAAAAGTCTATCAATATTTTAAAACTTCTCTCTTATAACTAAAAAGAACACAGAATTAACAAATTCCAATGAACCTTTCAAATCCTAGACTACTTTCCAGTAATTTTTCACTTTATTTCTGAATTTTTCATGCTTTCTTACTCTCAAAATTTAAGATAAATTTCCCGTCTAAAATGCATTCCTTAGAGGCTAATTTTGTCAGTTCTTAATAGTAATTCTCTAAGTTTTTAATCTGTCTGTTTTCATTTTTACCCTTGTTCACTGAAAGATAGTTTCACTTGATGTAGAAGTCTGAGTCACCAAATATTGTCTCTCTTTACGTTGAAGGTATTCACCTTGCTTTCATGGTTGTTATTCAGAAGTCAGCCTTGACTGATACAGAACCCATTTATCTCTGGTTTCTTTTAAGACTTTCTCTTCATCTTTGATATACTACTGAAATGCCTAAGTACGGATTTATTTTTATATATTCTTTTTTAGGTTTTTTAGACTTACTAAATTTGTGGGCTAGGTTTTTCAACAATTCTAGAAGCTCTTATAATTTCAAAACTGCCCTTTTTTATTCCAATTGTTATATCATTTTCAAACATTGATTATACCAGAATTTTCTCTTTTTTTTTTCTATTCCTCTCATCTGCATGAATGAGGTCTCATCTCATTTTTCAGATCTTTCTTCCATGTTACTTTATTTAATCTGATATTTGATTTACTATAATAGTTATATCTTTAACTTATATTTTGTGTTTCAATCCAGTCACATTCTACTGCCTCCTACTTCTTCTCAGTTAAGCATTTCTATTTATGTAAATGTATTGAACACACCTCCATCCTTTCTGCAGTTCTGATTCCTGAAGTTTTTCTGAACATCATTCTGAGCTTTGATGTCTGTGTTGGTTCATACTTGAGATGGCTTGTTCCATGATGAATTGTGAGCTCAGAACCGCTGGAACTACACTGAGGCTGGAAGTGCTTCCCAGGCTTGTGGGAGCACTGCCAAACAGAACCATTTAACCAGATCTGGGACTTAAAAGGCTTTGGGTCAATTGATATCATGAATATAGTCCCAAATCCCATATGAATGGAAGTCTTTTTGTTTGTTTGTTTTTTGTCAGTTTTACTCAAATATCTTTTCAGGAAGGTATTTGCACTGGTTTCCTCTGTTAGGTGATTTTTCCCTTATTACCCAATAAAGTGTCATCTTTAAAAGGGTTCCAACATTTTGTGAGGTTTTTGTTTTTTTTTTTTTTTTACCTGATTTTGACCTTTCTAGTGCTAAAAGTTACTGTATTTCCTATCCATGCATGCATGCAGACTATTAAAAATCAAGAATTAGGCAGCATGTATAAGTCGATAGTCCAGGGGAAACATTTGGCCATAGTGTTTTGGGGTTTTGTTTGTTTGTTTGTTTTATAATGAATGAGAGAGTCTTTAAATTCTGTAGTGCTTTAAAATTTTCAAAAGTTTCACACATACAATTTCATATAATTCCATAATAAAACTATTTCTCTCTACCCCTACTTGACCCCTCTCCCCTTCCCACCCCCAATGGTAACTACTAGGTTTACTCTGTATATTTATGAGTCTACTTCTTTTTTTTTTTTTTTTTCCTTATTCACTAGTTTGTTGTATTTGTTTAGATTCTACATATAAGTGACATTATACACTATTTATCTTTCTCTGTCTGACTTATTTCACTCAACATAATGCCCTCCAAGTCCATCTATGTTGCTGCAAATGGCATTATTTTGTTCCTTTTTTGACTGAGTAATATTCCATAGTATATATGCACTACATCTTCTTTATCTATTCATCTGTTGATGGGTGCTTAGGTTGCTTCCATACCTGTGGCCACAGAGCTTTCTCACTTTTCTGAAATCCCATTTTATAACTATTTGGGGCTCTGTTATTTTTATATCTGCTCACCTATATAATTTAAAAATACAGATTTTAAAATAGAGGCTTCCCAGGAGACACAGTAGTAAAGCAATGGCCTGCAGTGTAGAAGACTCAGGTGTGATCCTTGTGTCAGGAAGGTCCCCTGGAGAAGAAATGGCAACCCACTCCAGTATTCTTGCCTGGGAAATCCCATGGACAAAGGAAACTTGTAGGTTATAGTCCATGGAATCACAAAGAGTTGGGCACTACTTAGCAACTAAGCATACACACATATGCACATTTTAAAATATATATTTTTCCCTCATGTTTAGGTCTAAAAAGCTTTTCTGAATTTCTCACCCATAGTACCCAGGCAAAAGAGAAAAGCTCTTGAAAAACTTTTTTGAAGTCTTTATCCACATCTATACATAATCTTAAATGCATACATTTCAATATATATTACGAGTTGAATACTGAGCAAATATACTATATCATTTGCATATGTTCCTAGAGAATTTGGTGACCATACAGCTCTTATGTAAAAACTGGCTGTTGTATATTATATTACAAAGTTAGTAATTTAAAAAATGATAAAAGTAGAAAATGAAATAAGAAGATTCAATACTAACTCATATATTCCCTTATAAGTAAATTTAGCCCTTATAGATTATAAAGAAACACAAACTTTATATACTATCACATCAAAAACACACCATTTTTGCTTTTTTTTTTTTTAATGGAAAGGAAGGTTTTTGGAAGTGAAACATTGTCTCTCAAATGCAAACAGCTGTTAACTTAATGTAGAATAGCAAGTAGGAATAAATGCTTCTGAAGTGCTCATTCAGTTGTTCCAGAGATTAAAAAAAAAAAAAATCAATCAAATAAGTCTGGTTTGACAATCTGATAGTGAAAGTCCATGTGATGTTGTACTATCTTTTAATAAATGAATTTAGAACATACCAAGAATTTCAAAGCATTACAGGGAGTAAGAGTTGCTACAAATGATTTATAATCACATCAACCCAGCTTGAGATTTATGAGATCATACTGTTCGATCAATTCTAAAGCTATGAAGGTAAACTCCATGTATGTAAATAGCCTGCAGTTCACTCTGGAGTTGGGTAAACTAACCTGCAGTATGTTACTAACATGATTTTTACTTAAAGGTGCTATGGCAATTTCAATTGTCTTTTTTAAAAATATGTAATAACAGTTGTATTTTCCTTTATCCATGGAAAGATTGATTATAGATTCTATGAGGCTCCAGAGAAAATCATACTCTTACACCAGTCTTGATTTTTTTTCTTTCTTCACTATGCATCCCTATTCCTTATTGTGAATTCTAGTTGATAATTTGTGAAAATTGTAAGGCTTTAATTATAGTTAAATGATGACATATAAAAGGGACACCATGAAAATGTCATGGGAATTTAGAGAAAAGTTAAATCATTCTTTTAACCTATATTCTGAAAGTTATATTTTCAAATTCATCTTAATCTATGCAGTCATTTCACTTCATAAACTGAAATGAATATGCTATTATATCCAAGATTAATCTGGCATATAGTTTCCATATATTTCTGAAATAATTAGTTAGAACATTACTGGAGTCCATTCAGTTCAGTTCAGTTGCTCAATCGCGTCCAATTCTTTGTGACCCCATGAATCGCAGCACACAAGGCTTCCCTGTCCATCACCAACTCCCAGAGTTTACCCAAACTCAAGTCCATCGAGTCGATGATGCCATCCAGCCATCTTATCTTCCGTCATCCCCTTCTCCTCCTTTCCACAATCCCTCCCAGCATCAAACTCTTTTCCAATGAATCAACTTTTTGCACAAGGAGGACAAAGTATTAGAGTTTCAGCCTTAGTATCAGTCCTTCCAATGAACACCCAGGACTGATCTCCTTTAGAATGGACTGACTGGATCTCTGCAGTCCAAGGGACTCTCAAGATTCTTCTCCAACACCACAGTTCAAAAGCATCAATTCTTCAGCACTCAGCTTTCTTCACAGTCCAACTCTCATATCTATACATGACCACTGGAAAAACCATAGCCTTGATTAGACGGACCTTTGTAGGCAAAGTAATATCTCTGCTTTTTAATGGGCTATCTATGTTGGTCATAACTTTCCTTCCAAGGAGTAATCATCTTTCAATTTCATGACAGCGATCACCATCTGCAGTGATTTTGGAGCCCCCCAAAATAACGTCTGGAGTCCATTAAGTCCATTTTTAAGTCCACCTTAAAAATAAGGTAGTGGAGGCAAATCCAGGAAGGCCAGTTAGTTAATTAAAGTATATTTTATACTATTATCATTACTGAAATTACTATGAGTGAGTGAGTGAAAGTTGCTCAGTGGTGTCCAGCTCTTTGAGACACCATGGATTGTAGCCCACCAGGCTCCTCTGTCCATGGAATTATCCAGGCAAGAATACTAGAGTGGTTTGCTATTCTCTTCTCCAGGGGATCTTCCCGACTCAGGGATCAAACCCAGGCCCCCTGTATTGCAGGTAGATTCTTTCCCATCTGAGCCACCAGGGAAGCCTGAAATTACTATGTCATATTATTAAATGTGCCCAAAGCAAGTTTAGAGCTGTACTCATCAACACAATATTTAAAGGGACTTGCCACTCATGATTGTTCTCATATTCTGGACAGACAAACTATGCAAAAACACAGGATGAACAGCCACTGTATTGTATTGCTGGCCTTGCTCAGAAATTCTAGGAGTCTGCCTGGACCTTTTCAAGCACCTGCAAGCCTTAAAAAGCACTGCTATTAAGGTCTCATCAGAAAATACACCCATACTCCTAGGGGAAAGCACAAAGGAAAAACATGATGGTTTTACAAAACAGCACAATAACTCTGTAACCTGAGAAAGAATCTACTAAATATATCTTCTAACCAAAGAGGCAAAAGGAAAGCTTTAAAATACAACTTTCATCTAAAATAAGAAATAGCATACAATTATCTTTCAAAATAAAGTGACTGTAACATGGGCTTCATGGGCTTTTCATTACACCCCACAATATTCTTCAATTTTCATATAAATTAAAACCATGAGAATTTAAGCATATTTATAAAGATTGAGGGACTTCCTTTAAACTCAGTTATCTGTCCTGGGTAAAAATAACTGTGTGATATAAAAGCAAAAATCAAGGTGGCTTTTTTTTCTGTTAATAGCAGGGCAATAGACTAGTTACCAGGTTGGGGCTGAATCAGCATCATCTGCTCTCAATCGCACCAGCAGTGAAGATAAGATATTAAAGCATGAACACGTGTGTCAGGGATCCCACTGTGGACCATGAATGTAATAAAGGGGCAGGGACGGAGAGGCACAGAGAAATTAAAATACAAAATAGAGAATGAAAGTACAAAATGAAAATTTAACATCAGATATGAGAGAGGTGGGAAAAATCAACTGGATTACAAACTCACTATACCCAAGTAAAGGGAAAAGGAAGTGAGACTGGAATTAGAAGGTGGTGGACAGAAACCTCAGGTATAGCTCAAACTGAACATGAAAATGGTAATGTTGCTGTTAGTTTTTGTTCTGATAAAGATCAGAGCTGGAAACAAGGAGTTGGGCAGAGATGGTTTATTTAAGAGGATATAAGTGAGGTACTTACCCAATAGCCAAAATTTAAGGAGTAGTCTGATTGAAATCTTGCAGATGGTGACTGCAGCTGTGAAACTAAAAGACACTTGCTCCTTGGAAGAAAAGCTATGACAAACCTAGACAGCATATTTAAAAGCAGAGACATTACTTTGCCAACAAAGGTCCATCTAGTCAAGGCTATGGTTTTTCCAGTGGTCATGTATGGATGTGAGAGTTGGACTGTGAAGAAAGCTGAGGGCCGAAGAATTGATGCTTTTGAACTGTGGTGTTAGAGAAGACTCTTGAGAGTCCCTTAAACTGCAAGGAGATCCATCCAGTTCATTCTAAAGGAAATCAGTCCTGGGTGTTCATTGGAAGGACTGATGCTAAAACTGAAACTCCAATACTTTGGTCACCTCATGTGAAGAGTTGACTCATTGGAAAAGACTCTGATGTTGGGAGGGACTGGAGGCAGGAGGAGAAGGGGACGACAGAGGATGAGATGGCTGGATGGCATCACTGACTCGATGAACATGAATTTGAGTAAACTCCAGGAGTTGGTGATGGACAGGGAGACCTGGTGTGCTGTGATTCATGGGGTCACAAAGAGTCGGACACGACTGAGAGACTGAACTGAATTGAACTGAAAGCTCATAAACTGCAACCGTAAATCAGCAAATTAGTTAATGATTGCCTCTGGGTAGTGATGTATGATGAAAAACAGATGAAGAAAGCATATTTAAGCTGCTGAAAAAATTAAAGTTCCGTCTTTATTAAAATTAAAAAAAAAAACTGTTTAAGAGATGTTATAAATTGTTTTGCCCTGGTAGCCAAATAATTATTGTTTCAAATGGGTATGTTTTATAATAAATGCTGCCATATCAATGGTAGTTTTCAGTGCTATCTGTTGTAGATGATTCATTCTGTTCCCTGGAAGATGCAAGTGTGGGGCTAATTTGGAAAGACGTAGTCAAGCTTGTCCCAGCAGAGTACATGGAAATACCGAGTTTAATTCATAATACCAAGACCTGAGCCTGTCATCAGTAAGAACACAATAAATATTTATTAAAAGGCTGCTTACAAAATGGGAGAGTAACATTAATGCTTGTAAACCAAATGAATCATCTTGATCTTGTTTACTATTTATATCTACTCTGCTTTATTTTAAACATAAAGATGAAAATTTTCAAGGTTCAATTCTTTTATGTTGTAAATGTACTTGAGATATTCATTGAATAGCTTTCTACATGAAAAGCACTGTTATAAGAAAAGAGATAAATTTAAAGACACAGATCCTGCCCTTGAGAGGACTTATGATCTAGAAAACATGCAAAATCATGCCTAGCACAAGTATTTTACTACCAATATTCAGAGCATTTAGATAGCAATAAGGTGGAGTAAACTGGAAAAAAATGCTTAAACTGAGACTGGTTGACTCTAATTAAAGCTTGTTAGAAGCTTGGCTTACCTTAAATATAAGGAAACTAGCATTTCTTGTGATTAGTACTACCAGAACTCAAATGCCCTAAAATTTTGGGCTTTAAGTTGTTTTAAGGACTACTTTATGGTTACAAATTCAGTTATATTTTGATACAAATTTTAACTCTCAAATATAATTCCACATTATAATAAACACATATGGAACAGATGGTCCCTAAGAATCACTGAGGCCTATTGTTAGGACTCCATGTCTGTTTCACTCTAAAAAGATCATTTTATGTATTATCAGGGAATAGAAGATGGGAGCTTAGACAGAGTCAGTTTTTCTACTTCCACAGAGAATAGGATGAGAATTTCATCTCTCCCTGGATCAAACCCCTGAGCTTAATGAGCTCAGCTTGAGCAGCAGCACTGAGGGTTCACTTTTAAATGAGACAGGGCAAAGGCCACTGGTGAGACCAGATCATCACTGCCATGTGCAGTCATACATGCAACCTCTCCCTCTTGGCCATGGGCACCATCAGTGTTTTTGTCTCTCTTGGTGCCCAGGACTTCTGTGAGAAGCACCAGCTAAGCATCAGCTTCAGCTACTAGATATAATTTTATCTGTTAGACCTTTGTTCTTGTTGCAGAGGATTTTAAACTTCAAATTGTGCCCCTCTTTCCTTTTTTGTTTGCTCGTTATTAGGAAGCATGTGTCCAAAGAACAGATAGTAGCTTTCACCATTGATTGCTGCATCAAGTTTTAACAGAATTTTGCTTTTAGTTACTGTGGGCTTCCCAGATGGTGCTAGTGGTAAAGAACCTGCCTGCCCATGCAGGAGACAAGAAATGCAGATTACATGCCTGCCTGAGGAAGATCTCTTGAGGGCATGGCAACCCATTAAATTATTCTTTCCTGGAGAGTTTCATGAAAAGAGGAGCCTGGTGGGCTACATTCTACAAGGTCACAAAGAGTTGGGCACAACTGAAGTGACTTAGCATGCAAATACACACTAGACTGTGTGTTACAATTGTCTTGGACTGTATGAAGTGTGATACTGCAAGCAACCAAACAAAATCATATTTGTGTTGTCTATTTTTATGATGTCAAAAGTCATTATTTATAAAAATGTGAAAAAAAATCCCATGCTACTAGTTTGACATAGGGAAACATTATATACTTAAATATATGCAATTTTAATGTCATTTTTGCAGCATGAGTCTAGCTCTTTTTTTTGTCCAAATCTCTACCAATTCGAAGACAGGTTTTTAGCATTCACTTGAAAATTCTCTAAAATGTCCCTCTGGGGACATGTCTGAGCCGTGGTGGCTCAGACAGTAAAGAATCTGTCCACAATGCAGGAGACCCAGGTTAATCCCTGGGTTGAGGAGATCCCCTGGCTATCCACTCCAGTATTCTTGCCTGGAGAATCCCATGGACAGAGGAGGCTGATGGGATACAATCCATGAGGTCACAAAAAGTCAGACACGACTGAGCAACTACCATTTTCACTTTCTACTTTCACTATTTTCTATTCTTGCTCTAGCAATAATTGAGGACAAACAGTATTATGTGAAGTTGACAAAAACTTGCATAAATATTTTCACCACAAATATTTCATTCAAAATCAATGCACAATTTATCATATTTTATTCTTTTCTCCAGGGGGGGAGAATGGCAAAACTAGAAGAGCCAGTCATTAAATTCTACACTTCTTTTCTCCTCCACATTCTTCATCATCCACATTGAACTACTTCTTTCAATGTTCCTATGATATGCTACATCTTCCTTTTGAGTGATATGTTTGCTTATTTCTTCTCTAAGACTATCCAAACACCTGAGTTTTTGATCTTTCACTGACTTTCAATAGCTCATTAACACATTAATTTTCTCTATATCTTCATCACTTTTTACTTCTTGGCTAACTTTCTTACTTAACTAATCATTGTAATTTTACTATCATGATAAAATTGGGAAAATTATGTTCAAAATTGGAAAAGGAGTATGCCAAGGTTGTATATTATCACTCTAGTTATTTAACTTATATGAAATTAAATCCTGCAAAATGCTGGGCTGGATGAAGCACAAGCTGGATTCTAGGTTGCCAGGAAAAATATCAATAACCTCAGATATACAGATAACATCACCCAAATGACAGAAAACAAAGAGGAACTAAAGAGCCTCTTGATTAAAGTGAAAGAAGAAAGTGAAAAAGCTGGCGTAAAATTCAACATTCATAAAACTAAGATCATGGCATCCAATCCTATCAATTCATGGCAAATAGATGGGGGAAAAATGGAAACAGTGACAGACTTTCTTTTATTGGGCTCCCAAATCACTGCGTAAAATGACTACAGCCATGAAATTACACTTGCTCCTTGGAAGAAAAACTATAAAAAATGTAGACAGCATGTTAAAAAAGGAGAGACATCACTTTGCAAAAAAAGGTCCATATAGTCAGCTTTTCCAGTTCTCATGTACAGATGTGAGAGTTAGACCATAAAGAAGGCTGAGCACTGAAGAATTGATACTCTCAAACTGTGGTGCTGGAGAAGACTCCTGAGAGTCCCTTGGACAGCAAGGAGATCAGACCAGTCAATCCTAAAAAAAAATTGGCCTTGAATATTCATTGGAAGGACTGATGATGAAGCTAAAGCTCCAAATCTTTGGCCACCTGATGCGAAGAGACACATCAGGAAAGACCCTAATGCTGGGAAAGACTGAGGGCAGAGGAGAAGGGGGCAACGGAGGATGAGATGACTGTATAGCATCACCGACTCAATGGATATGAGTTTGAGCAAACTCCAGGAGACACTGAAGGACGGGGAAGTCTGGAGTGCTACAGCCTATGGGGAACAAAGAGTAAAAACCAGATGAATGACTGAACAATAACATCCTACTAAGCCCAAAACCATACATTAAAAAAAAAAAAAAAACTGAAAGAGACATAGATAGTTTATTAACTTACCAATGTCACACACACACACACACACACACACAATAGCAATGCTGGGATTTAAACCTCGACAATAATGGACCCTGTACATCTGATGGTCAAACACTTTCACGTCCTTGGATATTGGTCATGGGCTCTGTCCTTTTACTCACTCATCCATCTCTTCAGTTCCACAGACACTCTCTTAAAAATTGGTTCTTTAGGCCCTTGCTTCTAGCCATCCTTTGCTAGACAGAGGCTATCTAATGCAAAGCAACTAGAAAACAGTCACAATGTAGACTGAGGGTATAGAGAAATCACACAGATAAGCACAGAAATAAACATATAATTGCAAATTATAATCTGATTCCTATGTAAGAAAAATAGATAACTGTTATAAGGCATTATGATTGGAAACTCAGTGAAGCTTTTTTTCTTGAGCTTTAAGATGAGATAGGCTTTAAAATGAGATCTGGAGGGTGTGAAAATTAGCCATTTAAAGCTATGAAAATACCATTCCAGATTTATTTGCAAGATCCCTCCAGTGGAAAAGTGTTGGACTATTTAAAGAAGTCTAGGGTTGCTAGAACATTGTAAGTCTGGAGGATAACTTTCAGAAATGATCCTGGGAGCTAAGGAGAGCTAGATTTGTCAACAAATTTTACTCCAGATTTTGTTGTTGTAGCCTTTGCTTTCACCTTATGCAATAAGAAATCTTTGAATCAAGAGATTATATGAACACATTTGTATGTTTTAAAGATCACCTTAATTGCAGCATAGAAAATAAATCAGAGGAAGCAAGTAAAGAAATAGGGACCAGTTATGAAGCCATAATAATTGTCCAATTGAAAGATGTTAGTAGCTTGGCTTGGGTGGTGACAAGAGAGATGGTGAAAAGTGGGTGGATTCAGGTATATTTCTATTTAAACACAATCACAGGAGCCTGAATAAATTACAAATCATTCTAGGTTTTAGATGGTGAAAAGTGGGTGGATTCAGGTATATTTCTATTTAAACACAATCACAGCAGCCTGAGTAAATTACAGATCACGTCTCGGTTTTAGTGTCTTTATATCTGTCTTGCATTCTTCACCATCTACAGGGTTGAAAACCTGTTGCTGAGCCCTAAAGACACCAGTATTCTTGGCCTCTGGAGGAGAAGAATTCAATCCAGGGCCAGTGACAAGGCCTGATCACTCAGAATTTTTGTGTAATAAAGTTTTATTAAAGTATAAAAGAGAAAGAGAAAGCTTCTGACATAAACATCAGAAGGGGGCAGAAAGGCTACCCCCCACTCCCCCTCCCGCTAACCTTTAGCAGTGTGTTATATACCTATCAGCATGCTGTTAATTAGAGAAAGGATATATCCCAAAACTCAGAGTAGCACCAGGCCCCTCACCCACAACATGCATTTTGAGATAATATTGGCACCAGGTGAGTCATCCTGGGCCATAAAATGATTGGCATGAATCTTGAAGAAAGGCAGGTCTCCAAGTAAATATATAGATTCATTAACATAGATTAAGAGAACAGTGTATGAGTAAAACATACAGGTTTGTTGAGCCCTTATAGGTTCTGAGTCTTAAGTGAAACTGACTTGAAAAACAGAGTCTAAGGTAAATACATGGTTCATTATCATAGCTTAAAAAAAGACAAAAAAAAAAACATTTCCATAAGAAAAACACACTGGTTAACTCAAGGTTTGAGAAAAGCTAAGTTGAGGTGGAACCAGGTGGCAACACAGAGTTTTAAGAGGAACCTCTTTAAATTTGTAGAGAAGGGGAAAAAATCTAACACTTGCTTGTTTCCTCCTGCCTCTTAAGAGAGAAATAAAAAATGTCTGACATTTGCAACCTAATTCCTCCATTTGGAGACCCCTGGCCTTCCTCCCTGTTACCCTCTCAAGGTGAAGAAAGAAATATAAATTAAACAGCTTTGATTTCTTAGAAGAGATAATCGAGTGTTTTCATTATTGTATTATAACAATAGTGTATGTGATTATTTTTGGGGTAAACTGTATACAGAAGAAATATTCCAAAGATATATGAAATGATATTAAGAATAAAAAACTCATGTACTCTGTTTATGAGACAGTGAGTCATATGATGGCCTTTTCTTCAATTTTTTATATCTTTGATTTAGGCACTAAGGCAATGGCACCCCACTCCAGTGCTCTTGCCTGGAAAATCCCATGGATGGAGGAGCCTGGTGGGCTGCAGTCCATGGGGTCACTGAGGGTTGGACACGACTCAGCAACTTCACTTTCATTTTTCACTTTCATGCACTGGAGAAGGAAATGGCAACCCACTCCAGTGTTCTTGCCTGGAGAATCCCAGGGACGGGGAATCCTGGTCGGCTGCCGTCCATGGGGTCACACAGAGTTGGACACGACTGAAGTGACTTAGCAGCAACAGCAGCAAATATAAGTGCAACTTACTATAATAAGTGCTGCTGGTAGTGGTTTAGTTATTAAGTCATGTCCAAGTCTTGTGAAACCATGGACTATAGCCTGCCAGGCTCCTCTGTCTATTCTCCAGGCAAATACTGGAGTGTGTTGCCATTTTCTTCTCCAGGAGATCTTCCTGACCCAGGGATCAAACCTGAGTCTCCTGTGTTGCAGGCAGATTCTTTACCAACTGAGCTATGAGTGAAGCCCATTGTAATAAGTATTCCATACCAACGCTGAACCAGGACCATTTATCATAATTCTTATGGAAAAACCCACATATGAGAAGGAAAAGAATGATCAAATTAGTGTGCCTTCCTTTGTGCCTTTTGGAAGTTATTCTCCTTCCCTTTCCTTAGTTCTAAAGAAAAGTGTACTGTGTTTAATATATTTCTGACGTTTATACCAAAAGATCTTTTTTGTCATTATCTAGGATTAATGGGAATTCTCTCCCTATGGTCGACTGACGGGGTGTCTGCATTATTCTACTCCTAAAGGAATCCAGGTTCTTCACCTCAATGTGTGGTTTGGATAATAGGCAGGTGCTATAGGTTGCCTGAGATGTTGAATGAGGGTTTCTTCACCAAACTTGATCAGAATGCATTTCCATATATCAGGCAAGATCTTAATTGGCTCTCCGAGCCAGAAGAAAACACTAGTGATAACTAGTCATTAATGCAGTTTCCATATGGTATCTAGTGCTGGCAGGAAAAAAAAAAAAAAAAAAAAGACAGTTGGTCTTTATCCTTCTGATCCTTGAGTTAGGAGCCGTCCTGGCCAGGGTGGTTACTCCTCACCTGTCCCCACAAATCATACACTCACAACACTGAAGGAAAGAGGAAACAGGGCAGGAATATTCACTCTTGTTTCTATCTTACAATAAGACTTTCTCCACTCCAGAGTCATGGATTCATTGCCTTTCATTCTGGGTTTCATCCAAAAAGAAATTTATTTTTTTCTTTAGCATTTGTATATTAGAAAATGCATTATTGAAGTTTCTATACGTTATTGAAATTTCTCCACCAAAAGAGACAACTGGTGTCTTAGATGTTGGTGTCTAAGGAAGAGATGAGCTCCAGAGTAAAAGAGTTTGGTGAAAGCAGATGCAGAAAAGCTTGCAGAATCTTATGCATCCTATATCCCTCTCATTCTCTATTATTTCAGTAGCTGTTAAAATGTGGACATTTTATGATTCCACACAGTTATGGAAAGATCCCTTGGAGAATGTAACAGCTACACACTCCAGAATTCTGGCCTGGAGAATTCCATGGACAGAGCTTGGCAGGCTACAGTCCATGAGGTCGCAGAGTCAGATATTGTGACTTTCACTTTCACAAAATGTGGAGCAATGCTGTACATATTGAATAGTATGAGATGCTCATCTACTAATGATTTGTCTTCAATCAGTGATAGAATAAAGCATGTTCTGATTTGTGAACTACTTTTTTCTTGTTGCAACTTAAAAGTTAAATCCAACAATGTGTGAAAGTTTCAAAAATATTATGCTTGCTTTACAAAGAGTCTGTGCATGATTGAAATCTGGACATGCACATAGGATAGAAAAGTTCTTGATTTAGGGTAAACTCAGAATGCTATTCTCCATCTATGTGTTTGAGTCCCCTTTGCAAGATTTTTGCAAGACCCCTTATATCCCACGTCTAGGGAGACTGTGTCATAGATGAATGTATTTCTGTTCAGTTCAGATCAGTTCAGTTCAGTTGCCCAGTCGTGTTCGACTCTTTGTCCCCCCCATGAATCGCAGCACGCCAGGCCTCCCTGTCCATCACCAACTCCTGGAGTTCACTCACTACTGCTCAATAGGTAAATTCTTAAGCTTCAATAAAGTGTTTTTGAACATATAAATGCTAAAGAAAAAAAGTAGGTTTCTATCTGTATAGGATGATAGAAGAATTTTAAACTTCTGTCAACACTAACTAATTGATATATAAATACTCTGGTCTCCTAAAAGTAATATGGCGATTGCAGATTCCTTAACTTTACTGCTATTAATCTATTCTATGTATCTGTATATACTTGTATTTTCTACCTAGAATTTTTACCTAATGTGTATAACACTAAATATAGCCACAGCATAATTATTTTTAGCCAATTGACACTTCATCTTTTCTAAATTGAAGAGAGGTCATAGATGTTCATTTTATCTGTCTAGTTAGTTACAGCACTGATGCCTGAATATAAATCAGATACATCTGTTGCAAATAAGGCAGTCACAGGATTTTTCATGCTGCAGGCATATATTTATTATTTATTAGAAGTATTAAAAATGTGTCCCACCTAATTTCATCTGAGTAGATAGATAATAAAACATGAACATTTTCATACAGTGAAAAATTAAAAAAAAAAAAAAAAACAGACTGTCTGATCTTCCTAAGCATGTGTGATGCAAGCTTCCATCCAAGATGCATCTATCTTTCATATGGAAAAACTACAAAACTTGCCTTATTTGGAGTTTGTGTGTAAAGGAAATCTAGGACAATATTTGGAACGCATGAACTAAGCTTCCTGCATTGACTACCAAAACAACTACCTAGAGAGGAGAAAGTTCTAGAGTAGTTTAAATTATCACTCTGTGTCAAGCAAAATGGTGGCAGAGAAGAGATGATTCTAGTTGCTATTACTAGCCAGATGCCTAATCCCCTAAACAGTTCTGATTCCATATGGAAGATGGTGGGGGGAAAAAACAAAAAATTCAGAATCAGAAGACATTCCAGCTTTACACTTGCTGAGTCAGGTGATCTTATGTATAACACTTAATTCGTCCTGGACCTCAGGATGACCACTTCAGAACAAGGCAAAGATTCACATAGATGGTTGATCACAATCAGTGTTGTCATCCTGAGGAAAAAAAAAAAAAATGAGATAAACAAGTTTTCCGTATGTGCATGAAGGGCTGAGGAAATAATGATGGCCATTCAGTTCAGTTCAGTTCAATCTGTTCAGTCATGTCCGACTCTTTGTGACCCATGGACTGCAGCACTCCAGGCCTCCTTGTCCATCACTAACTCCCGGAATTTACTCAAAATTGTGTCCATTGAGTCGGTGATGCCATCCAACCATCTCATCCTCCATCATCCCCTTCTCCCATCCCCGATCTTGCCCAGCATGAGGAACTTTTCAAATGAATCAGCTCTTCACATGAGGTGGCCAAAGTATTGGGGTTTCAGCTTCAATATCAGTCCTTCCAATGAATATTCAGGACTCATTTCCTTTAGGATGGACTGGTTGGATCTCCTTGCAGTCCAAGGGACTCTCAAGAGTCTTCTCCAACACCACAGTTAAAAAGCGTCAGTTCTTTGGGGCTCAGTTTCTTTATAGTCCAGCTCTCACATCCATACATGATTACTGGGAAAACCGTAGCCTTGACTAGACGGACATTTGCTGACAAAGTAATGTCTCTGCTTTCTAATATGCTGTCTAGGTTTTAATATGCTGTCATAACTTTTCTTCCAAGGAGCAAGCATATTTTAATTTCATGGCTGCAATCAACATCTGCAGTGATTTTGGAGCCTAGAAAAATAGAGTCATCCGTTGTTTCCATTGTTTCCCCATCTATTTGCCATGAAATGATGGGACCAGATGCCCTGATCTTAGTTTTCTGAGTGTTGAGCTTCAAGCCAACTTTTCCTCTCTCTTCTTTCACTTTCATCAAGAGGCTCTTTAGTTCTTTTTCACTTTCTGCCATAAGGGTGGAATCAGCCATAGGTATACATATATCCTCTCCCTTTTGAAACTCTCTCCCATCTCCCTCCCCATCCCACCCATCTAGGTTGATACAGAGCCCCTGTTTGAATTTCCTGAGACATACAGCAATTTCCCTTTGGCTATGTATTTTATATGTGGTAATATAAATTTCCATATTATTTTTTCCATACATCTTACCCTCTCCTCACCTCTCCCTATGTCCATAAGCCTGTTCTCTATGTCTGTTTTTCCATTGTTGCCCTGTAAATAAATTCTTCAGTACCATTTTTCTAGATTCCATATATATGTGTTGGAATACGGTATGTAGGTTTCTCTTTCTGACTCACTTCACTCGGTATAATAGGTTCTAGGTTTATCCACCTCATTAGAACGGACTCAAATGTGTTCCTTTTTATGGCTGAGTAATATTCCATTGTGTATATATGCCACAATTTCTTTATCTATTCATCTGTCAATGGACATCTAAGTTGCTTCCATGTTCTAGCTATTGTAAATATTACTGCAATGAACAATGGGATACATGTGTCTCTTTCAATTTTGGTTTCCTCAGGGTATATGGCTAGGGGTGGAATTGCTGGGTCATATGCTGGTTTGATTCCTAGCTTTTTAAGGAATCTCCATAGCATCTTCCATACTGCCTGCATTATTTAACATTCCCATCAACAGTTCAAGAGTATTCTCTTTTCTCCACATCCTCTCCAGTATTTATTGGTTATAGACATTTTGATGAGGGCCATTCTGACCAGAATGAGGTGATATCTTATTGTAGTTTTGATTTGCATTTCTCTAAAAGTGAGAAGTGTTGAGCATCTTTTCATGTGTTTGTTAGTCATCTGTATGTCTTCACTGGAGAAATATCTGTTTAGGTCTTTTTCCCACTTTTTAATTGGGTTGTTCATTTCCCTAGTTTTGAGTTGTTTGAGCTGCTTGTACATTTTGGAATCCATTGTCTGTTGTTTCTTTTTCTATTTTCTCCTATTCTGAGGGTTCCTTTTTCACCTTGCTTATGGTTTCCATTGCTGTGCAAAAGCTTTTAAGTTTAATCAGATCTCACTTATTTACTTTTGTTTTTATTTCCATTCCTCTAGGTGGTGGGTCATAGAGATTCTTGTCTTGATTTATGTTGTAGAGTGTTCTGCCTATGCTTTCCTCTAAGAGTTTTATAGTTTTTGGTCTTGCATTTAGGTCTGTAATCCATTTTGAGTTTATCCTTGTGTATGGTGTTGAGAAGTGTTCTAATTTCTTTCTCTTCCATGTAACTGTTCAGTTTTCCTGGCACCATTTATTAAAGAGGCTGTCTTTATCCCATTGTATATTTTTGCCCAGTTTGTCAAAATAAGGTACCTATAGGTGCATGGGTTTATTTCTGGGCTTTCTGTCTTGTTCCACTGGTCAATATTTCTGTTTTTGTGCCAGTACCATACTGTCTTGATGACTGTAGCTTTGTAGTATAACCTGAAGTCAGGAAGCTTGATTCCTCTAGGTCCATTCTTCTTTCTCAAGACTGCTTTGGCTATTCAGGGCCTTTTGGGTTTTCATAAGAATTGTGGAACTTTTTGTTCCAGTTCTGTGAAAAATGTCATTGATAATTTGATAGGGATTGCATTAAATCTGTACTATAGTCATTTTCATAGTATTGATTCTTTCTGCCCAGAAACAGGATATCTCTCCATCTGTTTATGTCATCTTTGATTTCTTTCATTAGTGTCTTATACTTTTCTGTGTGCAGTTCTTTTATCTCCTTAAGTAAGTTTACTCTTAGATATTTAATTATTTTTGTCACAATGGTGAATGGGATTGTTTCTTAATTTCTCTTTCTGATTTTTGATTCTTTTCATATAGAAATGCAGGTGATTTCTGTGTATTGATTTCGTATCCTGAAACTTTGCTAAATTCACTGACTAGCTCTAGTAATTTTCTGATACTATCTTTAGGGTTTTCTATGCACACTATCATGTCATCTGCAAAACAGTGAGAGCTTTACTTCTTTTCCAGTCTGGATTCCTTTTATTTATTTTTCTTCTCTGATTGGTGTAGCTAGGACTTCCAGAACTATGTTGAGTAATAGTGGTGAAAGTGGACAGCCCTGTCTTGTCCCTGATTTTAGGAGGAATGTTTTCAGGTTTTTGTCAATGAGAATAAGGTTTGCTGTAGGCTTATCATACATGGCCTTTACTATGTTGAGGTAGGTTCTTTCTATGCCCATTTGTTGAAGAGTTTACATCATAAATAGGTGCCAAATTTTGTGAAAGCCTTTTTCTGCATCTATTGAGATTATTATATGGTTTTTTATCTTTCAACTTGTTAATATAGTGTATCACATTGATTGATTTGTGTATATTGAAGAATCCTTGCATCCCTGAAATAAACCCATCTTGATAATGGTGTATGAACTTTTTGATGTGTTTCTGAATGCATTTTGTTAAAATTTTGTTGAGGATTTTTGCATCTATGTTCACCAGTGATATTGACCTGTAGTTTTCTTGTTTTGTCTTTGCCTGGTTTTGGTATCAGGATGATGGTAACATCATAAAATGAATTTGGAAGTGTTCCTTCCTCTGCAATTTTTTTGAAAGAGTTTTAGAACTATAGGCATTGGCTTGTCTCTAAATAAAATATGGAATGCTTCACGAATTTGCGTGTCAGCTTTGAACAGCGGATGTGCTAATCATCTCTGTTTTGTTCCAATTTTAATGTATGTACCACCGAAGCAAGCACTAGAGTATTGTTTAATTCTAAGGGAGTAAACAAAACCACCTCAAGGGGATTTGTACATGTACATTCTATACACATGTATATTCTTATTGAAACAATTCCATGTGTTTTTATTCCATAATATCCAAAGATTTTGCATAGTCATTATCTCAGCAGATCCTGGTAAGGGCTCTGTGAAATGGCTTAGCTGGTGATTATATCTCTGCGCCATGGAAAAGAGAAAGAAAGGCAAAGGCAAAATTTCCCAAAGAAAAGCAATTGCAAAAAATGCTCAAACTACTGCACAATTGCACTCATCTTACACGCTAGTGAAGTAATGTTCAAGATTCTCCAGGCCAGTGTTCAACAGTACGTGAACCGTGAACTTCCAGATGTTCAAGCTGGTTTTAGAACAGGTAGAGGGACCAGAAATCAAATTGCTAACATCTGCTGGATTATTGTAAAAACAAGTGAGTTCCAGAAAAACATCTATTTCTGCTTTATTTACTATGCCAAAGCCTTTGACTGTGTGGATCACAATAAACTGTGGAAAACTCTGAAAGAGAAGGAAATACCAGACCACCTGACCTGCCTCTTGAGAAATCTATATGCAGGTCAGGAAGCAACAGTTAGAACTGGACATGGAACAACAGACTGGTTCCAAATAGGAGAAGGAGTACGTCAAGGCTGCATATTGTCAGCCTGCTTATTTCACTTATATGCAGAGTACATCATGAAACACGGTGGACTGGATGATGCACAAGCTGGAACCAGGATTGATGGGAGAAATATCAATAATCTCAGATATGCAGATGACACCACCCTTATGGCAGAAAGTGAAGAAGAAATAAAGAGCCTTGTGATGAAAGTGAAAGAGAAGAGTGAAAAAGTTGGCTTAAAACTCAACATTCAGAAAACTAAGATCATGGCATGTGATCCCATAACTTCATGACAAATAGATGGGGAAACAGGGGAAACAGTGACAGACTTTAATTTTGGGGGCTCGAAGATCACTGCGGATGGTGACTGCAGCCATGAAATTAGCAGAGTCTTGCACCTTGGATGAAAACTTTTAACCAACCTAGACAGCATTTTAAAAAACAGAGACATTACTTTGCCAATAAAGGTCCGTTTAGTCAAGGCTATGGTTTTTCCAGTAGTCATGAATGGATGTGAGAGTTGGACTATAAAAAACAAACAAACAAACAAACAAGAAACAACAACAAAAAAAACTAAAAACAAACACCTGAGAGCTGAAGAATTGATGCTTTTGAACTGCGGTGTTGGAGAAGACTCTTGAGAGTCCTTTGGACTGTAAGGAGATCCAATCAGTCCATCCTAATGGAAATTAGTCCTGAATATTCATTGGAAGGACTGATGCTTAAGCTGAAACTCCAATACTTTGGCCACCTGATGCAAAGAACTGACTCATTGGGAAAGACCCTGATGCTGGGAAATACTGAAGAGGATGGGAGAAGAAGAGGATGACAGAGGATGAGATGGTTCAATGGCATCACTGACTCAATGGACATGAGTTTGCGTAAACTCTGGGAGTTGGTGATGGACAGGGAGGCCTGGTGTGCTGCAGTCCGTGGGGTTGCAAACAGTCAGACACAACTGAACTACTGAACTGATGGAAGAGAGAAATGCAGCCTGTGATTAATGAACTGTGTCCACGATTGACACCACAACTGATTAAAGACCCTGACACTTACCTGGTGAGGTTTCTTACATTGCTCTTGCAACTAAAATACTTTAATAAGAAATATTTAATATGGAATTGCTATGTAGGCATAAAATGAGTATCTTTAGAGAGCCTTCCGCAACTGGTATAGTCTGAACTTGTTATCTCCATCTGCATTAGTCATAATTTCAATAGATTTTTGGCTGCATATCTTCATACTTAAAAGTTCCAATATTCAAATAATGAGCCTCAAGCTTTTCTCATTTTCTAATCCAACTGTCAAATTTAAAATCTGATGAGAGTAGAATCTGTGATAGTGAAGGCATCATTCTGGCAGAAAGGATTCCATTTAGAGGCCTTGATAAATGCACTTTGCTTCCCTTTGTTTCCTCACTGTGGGAGTTCAATGTTTGAAATAAAGGAAGACTGAAGAAAAAGGGAGAGAGAGGGAGAGATGGAGGATAGGAAAGAGAAAGGAAGCAATAAGTAATAAATATGATAAGTAAACATGAATCAAACCTGTAAATAAATATAGAATAGAATTTGGCTTTATATATATATATATACACACATATATATATATGTATGTATATATATATATATGTGTATATATATATATATATATATATATATTACAGAAAGTTACTTATTCACTAAGTTTGAATCAACTAAACTTGTTTTCAGTATATTCTTTCTACTAAAGAATTGAGTGCTAAACCCTACTAACAACTCCAAGAAGGCAACCAAGTCTCTACCTCATAATTCTCATCTGCTGAGATGTTGACACATGAACACTTTTTTATTTGCATCTAGAATAAGAGACATAAAGAATGAAAATACAATTGATGCCCTAAAACCTAAAGAAATTAGCTTTGAAAAATATTTTTTATGACAATTACGATGAGGAAAATTAAAACAAAATCAAAATTACCAAAGATGAAAAAACTCACCCTCTCTGCTGTTAGTTTTATTATGTTGAGTGATTATATTTACATATTCACTTCATTATGCAGTCTCCTTGTATCTTATACTTCATATGCTGATTAAGCACATATTTTTGTTTTTAAATATCAACATTGAACAAACTTTATGTTCCTAAAGCTAAGAAAGTACATTTGGCTGCACATAATCCATTTTGTGGTCTTCCTAGGTGGTGCTAGTGGGAAAGAATAGGTTTCCCAATTCAGGAGACATGTGATGTGGGTTCAATTCCTGGTCTGGGAAGATCCTCTGGCAAAGAGCATGGCAACCCATCCCAGTATTCTTGCCTGGAGAATACCATGAACAGAGGAGCCTGGCAGTCTACATTCTATGGGATTGCAAAGAGCTGGACACAACTGGATCTCTTCTACCACAAGAGCATTTCTTTTTTTCAAAGCTATTTTGTAATATCTACAGAAATAATGCTTGCATGCTTAATCACTCAGCCATATCTGATTCTTGCAACCCCATGGACTGTAGCCCACCATGCTCCTCTCTTCATGGTATTCTCCCCAGGCAAGAATACTGGAGTGGGTTGCCATTTCCTCCTCCAGAGGATATTCTTGACCAAGGACTGAACCCAGGTCTCCAGTGTCTCCTGCATTGGCAGGTGGGTTCTTTACCACAATGCCACCTGGAAAGGCTCACAGAAATAATATGCTGGGTTAAGTAAAAGCAAAACAGAAACACTCCTGAGATTAGTGGCAGTATAGGTATAGGTGAAGGCTTGTTTGCACTGAAAAGTAAAATATTTTCCATTTAGAAAATCTACCAACAGATATAGATTGGTATTTACCAGATATTTGTGTATGTATATTTTATGTCTATGTATACTCTTCAATTGAGCAATTGTTTTTGTATGGAAACCTTGTAAAAATCATTTGAGAAAAGTTCAAATGAAAAGTAGAAGAAAGGAGGAAGGTGAGTGAGAAAGGAAAAAGAGAAGGGAGGAGGTCAGGAGAAAGGGAGAGATGGAGAGTTCTCTTTTTAATTTTAAAGAAATTGAGAGTTGCTGAGGATATTCTATGCTTTCAATGATTTTTCTCAGAAAGCCCCAGAAGTATATTTTACTGGAAAGAAACTGGGGACCAGTTCAGTGTAACTATAGTGTTTTTCACACCAATATGTTTATAGCTGCACTTGCCCTTGGAAGAGATTTTCAAGTCATTAAAACCAGCCGTGTCCAATCACCTCCAATGACAGATGGTGGAGAGCTGTACACTGGGTTTCATTTAATTTGTATTTGGAAAGAATGTTTTAGCTCATGAAAAAATGTCTTCCAAATAAACACCTTGTTGATTGATGTGACACATCCTAAAGCAGAAGGTTTTTTGAACTGGGAATATATTATAGAAGCTGAAAATATGGTATTACATAAAAAAAGAAACTCCTCCAGACAGTGTGAATGAAATAGCATTTTCAAAGCTATTTAAAAAATATTACATTTTCGAGGTGTTAGCAACTGTCTGGCCTAGAATTTAATTAACAGAAAAAGATTTGAAAAAAGTCCAAGACAAAGAATGTAGGTAATGTAAAAACATGTCTCTCAGGCCAAAAGCTTTGGTGACAAATTGCCATGACTATGCTACAGGCATCATTCATACTAATGTCAATGATAGTTCTACAGACTGTAATTTCATAAGTATGCTGAGATATCTAATACAAACAGCCTGCCCAATTTGTCCTTTAAGCATCTATTCTGGTAAGTCCATTGAAATATTTTTTAAATGGTGCTTTATAGGAAATTTGTAATAAAAAGAAATTGTCAAATTGTGACTAGTGTATATAAATGAGGATCAACACATATTGCATATGGCTGATCTAGAGGTTTATCATTTATTAAGATTTATATAAAGTTTAATTTTAACTTATTTACTAATTTTAAATTGCTACTAATTTCAAATAGCTATTTCAAAGATCAAAATATGAAACTTAAATCTGGTCTTCAAAAGTATCTAAGAATTATATCCTTGTTGTAGACTTAAATCCAAAAGTGTTAGGATTCCATCATATAAACTAATTTAGATACAGAAGACTTTGGGACTCCTGTTCTTTCCTATAGGCCTTTTGAGTTGCAGATATACCAAGGGCCTGTAGCAGCAAGCTCATTACTGTCTTCTCATTTTAAACCACCCAATGGGACTTCATTATCATCAGCTGCCCCAATCTCGTGAAAGTGAAAGTGAAGTCGCTCAGTTGTGTCCAACTCTTTGCGACCCCATGGACTGTAGCCTACCAGGCTCCTCTGTCCATGGGATTCTCCAGGCAAGAATACTCGAGTGGGTTGCCATTTCCTTTGCTAGTTACTGAACATGACACCTTGCAGTTTAAAACCAGCTGTTGTACATAGATTTAATTTTTTTAATTAATAAATAAAGAAATATACATCTAAAAAAAACACACACACAGAAAACTGCTGTTGTAAATGTTTTCCTGTTTTCCTCTTAGCAATCCTTTGAGATGCATGAGTCTTCTAATCATCTGGTTTGAGGAAAACAAAAGCAAGGCATTTCCAATGCAGAAATGGCAGCTGAATTCAGATTTCCTGATGTTAACTTGTAGTCATTATTTACTTTGTCAAATTATTAGCACTTTTGAAGCTATTTGAGGATTTGAGACACACAGAGAAGACAAGGGAGGAGATTTTAAACAAGAAGGTATGCAGGCCACACTCCAAATAATGATTTAAGTGACCTCATTTCTAAAGTCAGTCCTGAGTGAATTATCTATTCACTATAATATTTAGAAATAATTTAAAGCATTTAATATTTTCCCACTTTATTAGTGTACAGATATATTCACTTCATATAATAACTTATTATCTTTACTCATGGGTAGAGTGTGTTTATAGTTTATTATGGTTAAGATTGCCCTTGGAAATAGTATGGAAAATTGTTGCAATCAAATTATTTCTTAAGTTATTTTATTTTGATATATTTTGAATAGCTATAAAATTTCATTTCTGTTTGCCAATAAGGAACTTTCTGTTAATTAAACTATATCATCACGATAAGATTTAAAAAGATATCTGAGAAATTATAGATAAGTCTATTGATCATATTATATATTTTTAATGTGTACTGAATTATTAAAACCATTCATAAAAACTGGAAATGCCCAACTTTTAATTGAGTTATATTACAAAGTTTTTGTATTAATCAGTTGCTTGGAATTCAATTTTTCTTTGAAAATTGTCAGAAATATTGGCTAGAATCTAAAGATATCCTTCTAGAGTCTCTTAAGTCACAATTCAGATGAAAGAAACAGAATATAAATAATAACTGATAGAAACCTGTAATATTTATAAATTAAAATTAAGAGATTCATTCTAAACCTTGATGTGCATACACACTTTTTTTTTTTTTTCTGCCTTCAGGAATTGCACCACTGGTGACACATTAAGTATAAGTACATATGTCACTTTTGTTCATTATTTGTGTTTTTTTAGTCTTTAATGTAACAAACTAGTAATGCCAAACAAATTATTTGATAATCTTCCAGAATTAAAACAGCAAAATTATATTGCAACATGTTTATTTAAGGTTAAGAATTCATTTGGTGTAGAAACTATTAAACATGTCATACAAAGGCTCATAACAGAGATTAACCCTATTTAAGAAGAGGGAAATAACTGAACCTCTGACCTGTCATTGTGTTCAGCACAGTTTTAAATATGTTAAGAATAAAAAGGTATCTGATCCGACTATAATTTTTCTCAAATTTTTGGGTGCATATTTTTCATGTTCTAACATTTCTGAAGAAGAAGTTAATTTTAGGGGCAAGAATTGAGAGTACCTTTTTCTTCCTTCATGCTATATAAAATTATGACCCATCATATAACTACCTCAGATTTGATTAAATAAAATGTTATAAAATGTCCAAATTACCCGTATTTGTAATATTTTTTATTTTATTATCACAACTAATAATAAGACTTGAGAATATACTGTTACAAGTTAAAGACTTTTTTTGCTTATTTAGCTGTACCAGGAATGTGGGATGTGGCATGTGGGATCTTCAGTTGTGGCTTGTGGCTTCTGGGATCTAGTTTCCTCACCAGGGATTGAACCAGGGCCCCCTACTTTCAAAGCCACTGGACCACTAGAGAAATCCCTAGAGTATATTGTTGCCAATTAATAAGCATGTATTTCAACTCCTACTTACTTTTGGCTCAGAGATTTCATGACAAGCAAGCTTTAATGGGGACCCAAGTCATGATATTAGACCTGCACGTGAGAAACCAGGGCTACAAAGGCCCAATTAAAGCAGACTGATTGGTGAGAAAAGGCTGGAATGCCAGCTTCTATGTCAATGAGAAGAGAGAATTAAAAGTTTCAAAGGTAAATTCTGAACAGGACACAGAAATGGAGAATTCAATCATAAATGGAGACTTCAACATCCATCTCTTCCTCCATCTCTTTAGGGGAAAATTGCAGTGAGACTGCTAAAATTCTCTATTGTTCACCAATTATTCCTTCCAATTTCCTTTGAAAAAGTGAGTTAGGTAAGGACAAATTTAGAGAAGACTTGTACAGGCATTGGAGCAGATCTCTACTAATTCCTGAAATTATAGTTCTTACTATATCATTTTTGTACTTCAATGTGGATTTTCCCTAAACTAGAAAAAAAAAAAAAAAAACAACAGAAAACTCAAAAACTGACTAGGCTGAGGTGGGGTCCACATTCCTCTATTATTAAAAAAATACACTCAAGCTTCTTGTATTATCTGTTTCAAGGATTTTATTAAAGATGGCTTGTCAAGTGTGGTTTCTTGTTGAAATATTTCATATTTCTAGTCCTTCAAGCTTCTTAAGATGTTGTCTATGTGTGTGCATGCTAAGTTACTTGAAGCATTTCCAACTCTTTGCAACCCTATAGACTGTAGCCCTCCAGACTCCTCTGTCCACAGGATACTCCAGGCAAGAATACTGGAGTGGGTTGCCATGCGTTCCTCTAGGGGATCTTCCTGATCCAGGGACTGAATCTGCAACTCTTATGTCTCCTGCATTGGCAGGTGGATTTTACCACTTGTGCCACCTGGAAAGATCCAAGATACTGTTGTCTATATGCAGCATAAACTTGTCTTTTTTCCACTTATCAAAAACAGATTCAGACTAGGAGTCAACTTAAGTAGAAATTGTAATAAATTCCCTTGAAATTTCTCTGAAATTTATGAGTGAGAAGAGGAAATTAAAATTTAAATAAAAGATATTAAAATTTAGCTTCTAACTTTCACATTGCTGCCCAACTGGGTTAATCCAGTCCAAGCAATGTTTTGTTGTTGTTGTTGTTGTTCTTTCTCTCTGGCTGAAATCCAAGGTTCCAGACTGTGGGTTAAATGTTTGCTCTGACCATTTTTACAGAACTAAATACTGAGTATCATGTATGACTCCAGTTGTAAATTGATGTATTGCTATGAACTCATTAAAATGATTTGGCATATCAGTATATAGGCTTTTTTCTTTTTCAGTTGTAGTTGATTTGCAATACTATGTTAGTTTAAGGTGAACAGCAAAGTGATACGTGTGTGTGTGTGTGTGCGTGTGTGTGTGTATAGTAATTTTTTCAGATTATTTTCCATTTCAGGTGATTATAAAGTATTTCTAAGTCATTGTTATTTGTCTATTTTTATGTATAATATATTGTATCTGTTAATCTCATACTTCTAATTTGTCCATATCCTCTTCCCTCTCCTCTTTGTACCACATGTTTATTTTCTATGTCTTTGAGTCTATTTCTGTTCTCTATATAGATTCATTTGTATTATTTTGTAGATACCACATATAAGTGATATATACTTATATTTCTCTGTCTGATTCACTTCATTAAGTATACTATTTTCTAGGTATATCAGTGTTGCTGCAAATGGGAATATTTCATCATTCTATATGGCTGAATAATATTCCATGGTGTGTATATGCATGTGTGTGTGTGTATGTGTGAATATATATCATTTATTAAGTTAATCATCTGTTGATTGGAATTTGGGTTGCTTCCAAGTCTTTGAAATTGTAAATAATATGAACATTAAGGTGCATGTGTCTTTTTCAAATTAGAGTTTTCCTTTTTTCCAGTTTACTGGATCATAGCAGGTGATGGCACCCCACTCCAGTACTCTTGCCTGGAAAAATCCCATGGATGGAGGAGCCTGGTAGGTTGCAGTCCATGGGATTGTGAAGAGTCGGACACGACTGAATGACTTCCATTTCACATTTCACTTTCATGCATTGGAGAAGGAAATGGCAACCCACTCCAGTGTTCTTGCCTGGAGAATCCCAGGAATGGGGAAGCCTGGTGGGCTGCTGTCTATGGGGTCACACAGAGTCAGACACGACTGAAGTGACTTAGCAGCAACATAAGTATATTTTTATATTTTTAAGGAAACACTATGCTGTTCTCCATAGTAACTGCAACTATTTGCATCCTTTCCAAAAGCATGGGAGGGATCCCTTTTCTCCACACCCTCTGCAGCATTCATTATTCATAGACATTTTAACACTGGTTGTTCTGACCTGTTTGAGGTGATATCTCATTGTAGTTTTGATTTGCCTTTCTCTTATAGATAACAATACTAAATGTCTTTTCACATGCATGTTAGTCATCTGTATGCCTGTGGGAAAGTATCTACTTAGGTTTTCTGCCCACTCATTAATTAAAAAAAAAATTTGATAGTGTTGTATGCGCTGTTTGTATAATTTGTATTTAACCCCTTGCTGATTGCATCATTAGCAAATATTTTCTCCCATTAAAAAGTTGTCTTCTTGTTTTGTTGATGGTTTTCTTTGCTGGGCAAAAGCTTTTACATTTGATTAGGTCCCGTTTGTTTATTTTGCTTTTCTTTCTTCTGTCTTGGATGACTAATCTAAGAAAACACTGCTAAAATTTGTGTCAGAGAATGTTTTTCCTGTATTCCCTTCCAGAAGTTTTATGGTGTCATGTCCTATATTTAAGTTTTTACACCATTTTCAGTTTAATTGTCTAATGATGTGAGGGAGTGTTCTAATTTTACTGATTTACATGTATCTCACAGCTTTTCCTGGAGAAGGCAATGGCAATCCACTCCAGTACTCTTGCCTGGAAAATCCCATGTATGGAGGAGCCTGGTAGGCTGCAGTCCATGGGATCGTGAAGTCGGGCACAACTGAGCGACTTCATTTTACTTTTCACTTTCATGCATTGGAGAAGGAAGTGACAGCCCACTCCAGTATTCTTGCCTGGAGAATCCCAGAGATGGGCGAGCCTGGTGGGCTGCCGTCTATGGGGTCGCACAGAGTCGGACACGACTGAAATGACTTAGCAGTCGCAACACAGCTTTCCCAACATACTTGTTGAAGAAATTGTCTTATCTCCATTGCATAACTTGTAATCCTACAAATTAATTGCTTATACATGTATGACTATATTTTGTGTTTCTTTTTTCAATACCATTTTTCTCTATGTCTGTTTTTGTGTCAGTTTTATGTTGTTTTGATTACTGTAGCTTTGTACAACAGTCTGAAGTCTGGGAGGGTTATGACTCCAGCTTTGTTCATTTTCCTCAGGATTGTTTTGGCAATTCTGAGACTTTTATGAGTCCACATAAATTTTAGGGTTCTTTTTTCTAGTTCTGTGAAAAATGTCATGTTGTTTTGATAGATATTGCATTAAATATGTAATTTTTAAATCATTAACTCTTTAATTGCATTAAATTTAGGTATATGTAATATGACAGTAGTAATTATTCCAATCTAAGAGCATGGAATATCTTTCTATTTCCTGGAATTATCTTCAATTTCCTTTATCATTATTATTTTTTTTTTTTTTTTTTAGGTTTTAGCATATAGATCTTTCTACTCCTTAGCAAAATTTGATATTTTATTTTATTTGGGGGCAATTTTATATGAGAATTTATTTTTCTTTATTCTGCTGGTATTTCACTATTCATTTCAGTTCAGTTCAGTCACTCAGTCATGTCCGACTCTTGGCGACCCCATGAATCGCAGCACACCCGGCCTCCCTGTCCATCACCATCTCCTGGAGTTCACTCAGACTCACGTCCATCGAGTCCGTGATGCCATCCAGCCATCTCATCCTGGGTCGTCCCCTTCTCCTCCTGCCCTCAATCCCTCTAAGCATCAGTTTTTTCCAATGAGTCAACTCTTTGCATGAGGTGGCCAAAGTACTGGAGCTTCAGCTTTAGCATCATTCCTTCCAAAGAAATCCCAGGGTTGATCTCCTTCAGAATGGACTGGTTGGATCTCCTTGCAGTCCAAGGGACTCTCAAGAGTCTTCTCCAACACCACAGTTCAAACGCATCAATTCTTCGGCGCTCAGCCTTCTTCACAGTCCAACTCTCACATCCATACATGACCACAGGAAGAACCATAGCCTTGACTAGACGGACCTCAGTCGGCAAAGTAATGTCTCTGCTTTTGAATATACTATCTAGGTTGGTCATAACTTTTCTTCCAAGAAGTAAGCGTCTTTTAATTTCATGGCTGCACTCACCATCTGCAGTGATTTTGGAGCCCCAAAAAATAAAGTCTGACACTATCTCTACTGTTTCCGCATCTATTTCCCATGAAGTGATGGGACCAGATGCCATGATCTTCGTTTTCTGAATGTTGAGCTTTAAGCCAACTTTTTCACTCTCCTCTTTCACTTTCATCAAGAGGCTTTGTAGCTCCTCTTCACTTTCTGCCATAAGGGTGGTGTCATCTGCATATCTGAGGTGTACAGAAATGCAACAGATTTTCATGTATTGATCTTGTATCTTGCCACACTGATGAATTCATTTATTAGTCCTAATAGTTTTTGTATGTATACTTTATGATTCTCTACATAGAATACACTGTTATCTGCAAATAGCAACAGATTTAACATCTTTCTTTCTAATTTGGATAACTTTTATATCTTTCTGTTGTGTGATTCCTGTGACTAGGGCTACCAATACTATTTGAATAAAAGTGGTAAGGGTGGGCATCCTTGTCTTGTTCCAGGGACCAAACGAGGGTCTCTCACATTGCAGGCAAATTCTTTACTGTATGAGCTACCAGGGAAGCCTGGTGTATTTCTGCAGTATCAGTTGTTCTTTCCCCTTTTTCACAGCTTATCTTGGTTGTTTGGGTCCTCTCTCTTTTCTTCCTGGTTAGCATGGCCAGAATTGTGCTATTTGTTTATCTTAAGAAACAACAACAAACTCTCTTTCATTTCTACTATTATTTTTGATCTCTTATCTCCTTTCTTCAATCAGTTCAGTTCAGTCACTCAGTCATGTCTGACTCTTTGAGACCCCATGAATCGTAGCACGCCAGGCCTCCCTGTCCATAACCATCTCCTGAAATTCACTCAAACTCATGTCTCTCAAGTCGGTGATGCCATCCAGCCATCTCATCCTCTGTCATCCCCTTCTCCTCCTGCCCCCAATCCCTCCCAGCATCTGAGTCTTTTCCAATAAGTCAACTCTTCGCATGAGGTGGCCAAAGTACTGGAGATTCAGCTTCAGCATCACTCCTTCCAAAGAACACCCAGGGCTGATCTCTTTTAGAATGGACTGGTTGGATCTCCTTGCAGTTCAAGGGATTCTCAAGAGTCTTCTCCAACACCACAGTTCAAAAGCATCAATTATTCAGTGCTCAGCTTTCTTCACAGTCCGAATCTCACATCCATACATGACCACTGGAAAAACCATAGCCTTGACTAGATGGACCTTTGTTGGCAAAGTAATGTCTCTGCTTTTCAATATGCTATCTTGGTTGGCCATAACTTTTCTTCCATTTCCTTCCTTCCTTCTGTTGACTTTCAGTTTTGTTTGTTCTTTTTTTCAAATTCTTTTAAGTGAGTGTTTATTTGAGATTTATCTTATTTCTTGATGTAAGCCTGTATTGCTATAAACTTTCCTTCTGGAACTGATTTTCTGTATTTCATAGATTCTGTGATGTGTTTTCATTTTCATTTGTATTTGTCATGAGATATTTCCTGATTACTTCTTTGGTTTCAAAGTGGACCCATCATTTTATTATCATGCTTTTCTTTCTGTGGTTGATTTATACCATTTCATTTATACCATTTCATACCATTGTGGTCAGAAAAGATGCTTGAAATAATTTCTATCATAATTTGTTGATACTAGTTTGTGACTTTGCAGATCATCTTATCCTAAACAGTACTTCATGTGCAACTGAAAATAATGTATATTATGAGGGGAATTTTTGCATGATGGCTTGTTAGATATAAATTCAGTATCACCTGTTGAATCACTGGGACAGTTTTCTCAAAAAATGGACATCTCTTGTTCGTTGCATATGATGGCTTCAGTTGCAATATATCAGTTTAGTTCAGTTCAGCTGCTCAGTCATGTCTGACACTTTGCAGCCCCACGGTCTGCAGCAAGCCAAGCTTCCTTGTCCATCACCAACTCCCAGAGTTTGCTCAAACTCATGTCCATTGAATCAGTGATGCCATCCAACCATCTCATCCTCTGTCATCCCCTTCTCCTCCCACCTTCTGTCTTTCCCAGCATCAGGGTCTTTTCCAATGAGTCAATTCTTTGCATCAGTTGGCCAAAGTATTGGAGTTTCAGCTTCAGCCTCACTCCTTCTGATGAATAGTCAGGTCTGATTTTCTTTAGCATGGAATGATTAAATCTCCTTGCAGTCCAAGGGATTCTCAAGAGTTTTCTGCAACATCACAGTTCAAAAGCAACAATAATTTGGTGCTCAGTGTTCTTTATAGTCTAACTCTCACATTTAAGCATGACTAATGGAAAAAGCATAACCATGACTAGATGGAGCTTTGTTGGCAAAGTAATGTCTGTTTTTAATATGCTGTCTAGGTTGGTCATAACTTTTCTTCCAAGGAGCAAGAGTCCTTTAATTTCATGGCTGCCATCACCATCTGCAGTGATTTTGGAGCTCCCCCCAACCACTAAAAAAAATAAAAAAAGAAAAATAAAGTCTCTCACCATTTCCATTTCTTCCCCATCTTTTGCCATGAAGTGATGGGACCAGCTGCCATGATCTTAGTTTTCTGATGGACAGGGAAGCCTGGCATGCTGTAGTCCATGGGGTCGCAAAGAGTCAGACACAACTGAGCAACTGAACTGAACTGAACAGCTTGTAAAGAACTATAATAAAAACAGTCAAACAGAACAAAAAGAAAATTTAAAATTCCCAAAAAGAAGAAAAAAATCTTTAAAATGTTTATTTTTTTCATTGATATTACCTTTACTTATATAAATTTATTTATTTTAATTGGAGGCTAATTGCTTTACAATATTGTAGTAGTTTTGCCATACATTGACATGAATCTGCCACGGGTGTACATGTGTTCCCCATCCTGAACCCCTCTCCCACCTCCCTCTCCGTACCATCCTTCTGGGTCATCCCAGTGCACCAGCCCTGAGCACCCTGTCTCATGCATTGAACCTGGACTGGCAATTCGTTTCACATATAATATACATGTTTCAATGCCATTCTCCCAAATCATCCCACCCTCGCCCTCCCCCACAGAGTCCAGAAGACTTTTTTATACATCTGTGTCTCTTTTGATGTCTCTCACATAGGGTTATCATTACCATCTTTCTAAATCCATATATATGCAGTAATATACTGTATTGGTGTTTTTCTTTCTGGCTTACTTAACTCTGTATAATAGGTTCCAGTTTCATCCACTTCATTAGAACTGATTCAAATGTATTCTTTTTAAATAACCCATTGTGTATATGTACCACAGCTTTCTTATCCATTTGTCTGCTGATGGACATCTAGGTTGCTTCCACATCCTGGCTATTATAAACAGTAATGACATGAACATTGGGGTACATGTGTTTCTTTCAGTTATGGTTTCCTCAGTGTGTATTCCCAGTAGTGAGATTGCTGGGTCATATTGCAGTTCTATTTCCAGTTTTTTAATAACCCTCCACACTGTTCTCCATAGTGGCTGTAGCAAGAAAAAAGAGAGGATAACTACACAGCACCCTAAAACGCTAATGTGAAGGTTGAAAAATGTAGGCAGAATAAACAGAAAGAGAAGAAAGAAAAAAGTTCTCAAGGTTGTCATTTGTCTTGGTTGTGCAGTCTGCCCCCATGGACGAGATTGGATTAGTGTCCTGTGATGTTTTCCTGGTTAGGGTTGGAGTGTGCCTGTGTTCTGGTTGATGGAGCTGGATCTTGTCTCCTGAAGGGCAGCACAGTGTCCAGTAGTATGTTTGGGTGTGTGTATGGGTTCAGTATGACTTGGGGCAGTCCTCCTGGCATTAGCTGTGTTACACACGTCTATTTCTGCAGTTACATAGAAGTGGCCTCTCAGCATATCCTCATTGCCACCAGCCTGCTACTTGCCCCTGGAATTTTTCCTAGAGCTTTTGTCCCCTGGGCTTAGCCTCAGTTATGCAGAGGTTTGAGTGCCCTGCAGAGATTTGTTTGTGCCTCTCTTTTGGCCCTCTGGGCCCGTCCTTTTTTCCATGTGGCTTCTATGTACTTCTCTATATTCCCCGAGCCTTCTGTCTGCTGGGCGCCAAAGTCTGTGAGCTGCTTATGGGTGAGAAGTGCAACATTTTCTATATTCTGCCACCTAGGTCCCTGCTTTGCCTAGCTTTCTGAGATCCCTCAGCTCCTCCTTGGTCCCACCTGTGTGGAAGCTTCCCAATACACAGGAAGTCTCTTCCTCTTTCACAACTTCCTCCCTCCATCAGGGCAAAAGCTCCCATACTGAAGTTCTCTGTCTCTTCCCTTTTCATATCTCCATTCCCTGTCCTACCTCATTCCAGGAAGCTTAGTCTGCACCCCCCACCCTTCACTCCAGAAGCCTGGTGTCTTCTGCTGTTGCTTTTCAGCAGTTGTTCCATATGTTGATGAGTTTTTTACGTATTTATGGGGAGGCTGGCCATCTCCCTGTCTTACTCCTCTGCCATCTTCTCCTGCCTCTCAGCATTCCACATTTTAATCTATTTTTTTTCAAAAGCAAACTAGTCCTTTTGACAAACTTGATTATACCACAAACTAGGTTCCCTAAAACCTTGGGAAATAAATATTCTATTTAGATTATTTAGAAAATATTTTATTTATTATTTAATAGATATTAAATTAATAATATACATTTATTATTTAATTTTGTATTAGTTATTATTTATTTAATAGAATATTAAAATGTTCTATTTAGAATGAATAGAATAAAATATAAGATAATAAAGAAAAAGAGAATAAATAAATTTAGAAATTTATTCTCTTATAGTTTTAGAGACTAGAAGTCTGAAATCAAGGGGTCAGCAGGACTGTGCTCTCTCTAAGACTCTGGGTAGAATCTTTCCTTGCCCATTTCTAGCTTCTGGTGGTGGCTGGTAATCCTTGACTTGCAGCTGCACCATTTCTATCTCTTCTTCTGAGGATACATGGAATTCTCCCTGTGGATTCTCTTATAAACATATTGGATTATGCCCTACCCTAATGACCTCATCTCACCTTGATTATATATGCAAAGACTCTGTTTCCAAATAAGGTGACATTTATAGGATCCAGGAGTGAGATGTTCAACATTTTTAAGGGAACAAAATTCAACCTACAGCAACTGTTTTATGGAAGTGTTTTCTAAATCAGAAATTATTTATAATTTCTTATTAATAATTATATATAATTATTTAACTCAGATTCATTTATTACTTAAAAAGTCTGAAAGATACTTTATTTTGAATAAAGTGTCATCTTGAATTTAAGGGGGAGAAAGGTAAGATTTTGATTCATTGAGGAAGCTTTGATATTTGTAAGAGCTTTACTTAATTGAAAGGTCATGGTTGTAAAGTTCTTAATATAATGAAACTTGTGCTTTGGTTATTTGTTCTGATTAACAGCATTTCACTAGAACATATTAAAAATACATTCAGCAGGATTTTTAAAGGTTCTGGTTATCATCAACACGGAGTTTTATGTTGCATATCCAGGACAAATTTTACAAAGCGTAGAATTTATGTAAACTGGCCAATGAGGAAGAAACCCCCTAATGTGAAAGTAGGTTCCAAAACGGATTTACATGGGTGAATATATTAATTTTACATCTTCTCTTTAAAAGCAGGAAAAAAAAAAATTCCCTCAACAATCACTTCATGGACAGAAGTGTTTAATTGAGATCAAATCCACACCAGTCTTCTCGTTATACCAAGTTCATGGAACTGGACACTCTGGGAATCAGATATTTTTTCTCGTGTCCATGATCACTGATCCTGAGAATAATACCAGGCAAACTCTTACAGATCCAGGGTAAATCATAAGGCCACTGTAAATATATTAATATATCAGCAAGAATCCATGTGCTAGGTCACTTCAGTCGTGTCTGTCTCTGTGCGACCCCATGGACTGTAGCTCCCTAGGCTTCTCTGTCAAAGGGCTTCTCCAGGCAAGAATACTGAAGTGGATTAGCATCCCCTTCTTCAGTAATAATCCATAGCCTTTGCCAAAATTGCAAGCTAAAGTGTATACTTAGCTACATATGAGCAAGCAATGACACTTGGGGACTTCATCATGTTTATGATGTTCACTACCCACTACAGTTTCTTGAACAAACACTTATAATTCCAGATTTTAGGTAAGGCTGAATTGTACTAGCATTAGGCATACAATTTTAATAGATTTCATTAATTTTAGCCCATGGTCTGGAGTGTATTCATTTATTTTAATTTAAATCATGGTAGATTGTTATATACTTATAGAAAGCAACAGCAGTTCAACGTTATGCTTTTTATTGAATAACTAAACCATAGATTTACCCTGAAGAATCCATTTGACATATTTTTGCCACAAGCTTTAAAGAATCATAGAAACCCTCATTTGAATGGAGCTTAAAAGTCTGCTCATGTAAATTTTCAGCCAGAGGTCCATAAAAGTTTAAATAAATTCAGTACTTTATTTCACTAGTAAGGTAAAAGCAATTTTTCTAGCAGTTAGGTGATGATCAGGGGACTAATTCAAATAAAAACCAACATTCAAGATTATATTATGACTTAAATTTTAAAACATATTAAACGTTACCAAATAATGACATGCAAGACAAATTACACAAAATCAAATTTTTCTAAATCATTTCATTCAGACCTATCAGATTCCAAAATGATTGAAAAACCAGTACCTCACACACTCATGTGCTTTTAGTAATTCTTTAGTTTATAAATTCTGCTAATTACCTTCATTTGATGGTTTACCTAGTTGTGTAGTGTCACTTGCAACAACAAGTTTAAGTTACCTAATTTGGCTTAATTGTAGTAAAATTCCTAGTGGTCATAGGCTGTAATAATATAATGGCAAGAATAATTATAAGAACAATATTTTCACTGAGTGAAAGAGCATTTCATCTGAGCAGTATCTGCCTCATTTATTGACTTCAGCCTACTCATCTTGGAACCTCTTTCCTTCTTTAAACTGAAAGTGTTATTCATTCAATCATGTCCTACTGCTCGTGACCACATGGATTGTAACCTATCAGGGGATGGAATTCTCCAGGCAAAGGAATGGGTACCCATTCCTTTCTCCAGAGGATCTAGGTTGTCACAGAGGGCTGGATTAGGATTCCCTGCATCATACAGCAAATTCCCATTGACTATCTATTTTAAATATGGCTATGTATGTACATTTCAATGCTACTCTCTCAAATCATCCCACCTTCTTTTTCCCCCACTGTGTCTAAAAGTTGATTCTTTATGTCTGTGTCATTTTTGCTACTCTGAAAATGAGATCATCAGTACCATCTTTCTATATTCCATACTTATGTGTGTCTTAATATACAATATTTGTTTTTCTCTTTGACTTACTTCACTCTGTATAATAGGCTCTATGTTCATCTTCTTTATCCATCCATCTGTCAATGGACATCTAGTTTGCTTCTATGTCCTAGCTATTTAAATAGTGCTGCAATGAACATTGAGGTACATGTGTCCTTTTCAACTATGGTTTCCTCATGTTATATGCCCAGTAGTGGTATTGTTGGATCATATGGTAGTTTTATTCCTGTTTTTTAAGAAATCTCTGTAGTGGCTGTATCAATTTGCATTTTGAACAACAGTGCAACAGCTTTCCCTTTTCTCCACAACTTCTCCAGCATTTATTATTTGTAGATTCTTTGATGATGCCCATTCTGACCAGCGTGAGGTAATACCTCATTGTATTTGCATTTCTCTAGTAGTGAGCAATGTTGAGTGTCTTTTCATGTGTTCACTAGCCATCTGTATGTCTTCTTTAGAGAAATGTCTGTTGAGATCTTCTGTCTAACCTTTTCCATTAAGTCTTGGTTTTAAACAAAATTTACCCAAGTACATTTATATGCTCACATGATATTTGATGGTAGGCTTAACATATTTTACCAGAGATATAAATCCTATTGCAAGCTATGTTGGATTTTGAAGAGTTCTCAAAATCAAACAACTGATGTATACAATTAACTTATAATATTATCATAACATATTTGTGAAAATATATAAGAATATATGCATCAAAATGTGAATATACATTAAAGGCAAGTACATTTAAAAATACATTAAAATGTTCATATCTCAACTCTCAAGCTCTGATTTATTTTCAATATTTTTTATTTTTATTGTTTGTAAGGAGATCTTACCATATCATATATTTTTATTGTTTTCCAAAGCAGTAATTAATTTTATCATTTATCTTTTTATTGATAAGGATGATTTTACAAAATACATTGTGGATCTTTGTAATTTAACAATTTTAAATTAGAATATGCAAACACCTTAGTCATTAATCTATAAACTAATTGATTGCTCAGCATTATTTTGCATTATTATGATGCTTTTCTATTAATTCTGCCACTACTGTTAATTTTGGGTAAGCTAACTAATATTTACAGATCTTAGTTTTCCCATGGGTTATTAGAAGATCAAATCAGATGATATGTAAAACTTATGAAAGGCCTGGCACTTAGTATTGTCTTTGGAGTTAGTATTTATTATTCATTTTTGAAAACCTATCATGTGCCAAGTACTATATCCACCGGTGGGAAGGCAAAGTGTGGAACTTGCTTAATTAATGAACAGTTCATGGCCTAACAACAGGTAAGACACAAAAATCATATGGGTTATTTTAAATAATGCTAAAAGACTGGTTGTCTTGATGATTGAAAAGATCCAAGAGATCAAATGTTTTCTGTGCAGAATTTTTTCAGACTAAATTTCTGTGTTCAATTACTGTAAGTGCAACTAAAAGTAAAGATATTTTAAAAGTTGAAATGAGGTAAGAGATTACAGGAATATGGAAGAAAATATTCAGATTGTTATTTCATACATTTCCAGGTTTTTACAATTAAATTAAAATTATATATATATTTTTACTTTTAGTGATATGTGTGTGTTTGTGTGCAAAAATATGGATTGGAGCAACATACACATTTCTTTTATCTAAAAGAAATAAAGGAAGAAAATAGAAAATTAAACAAAATTTAGCCAATTTGACATGAAATTTTGGTTAAAGCAAGACAAGTGAAATTAGTCATTATGATTGTAAGGAAGGTAGCATTTCTGGCATTTGCGTGTTATTTGGTGGTATCAAAGAAGAAGGAAAAACTCATTTATACAGAATAATGAAAGATAAAAATGTTTATTTCCATATTCTAAGACAGGAAGATAAGAACTCTATTGATTCTTTAGAATAATACTTTAAGGATATAACACTATTTTTTCTCTATGTAAAAACATGAAAGCTGAGATATCTTAATTCAGGAGCTAGAAGGCTATTAGTTCAATGATATCAGAACTTGGAGTGAGAAATGTAGCCCATGCTGTGCATGAAGACACTTCAGTTTTAAACATGTGCTGAGTTTAAACTTTCAAAGAAGTGAAAGGGACAGTTTTGTTACATTTCAGTATCAGAACTGATAGAAATGTGAAAACAAGGAGTAGATGGAACAAATGATATTGAAGCCAAGTATCATGCAACTTGCTGGCTCTAGATGTCCTTCCCTCTGTACTCACAGAGAACTTTCATTCATTGCTCTTTAGATCATAATTTATAGTTTTACTCTATTATCATTTATAGGTGATAAGTCACTCAGTCGTATCTGACTTTCTGACCTCATGGACTGTAGCCCAAAAGGCTCCTCTGTCCATGGGATTTTTCAGGCAAGAATACTGGAATTGGTTGCCATTTCTTCCTCCAAGAGATCTTCCTAACCCAGGAACCAAACCTGAGTCTCCCGCATCTCCTGTATTGGTGGGCAGATTCTTTAACACTGGACCACCTGGGAAAGTCCACTCTCATTTATAAGAGGCAGTTTACTGTAGCTAATTCTCAAACGCTCCACATGTTTTAGAATATTTTTGTTCTTTTGTCAATATTTTTTCATATTTCTACATTCTACTTAAACTTGTCATAAATAGTATCTATTTAATAATCTATCTAAACTGTTATGTTTATGAATACTAATATTCTTCTTAATATGAATTTTTGAAATTCATGTTATAGATTTTTCTCTTATGATATTTTATAAAATTTCTTTAAAGCACAATTCTGTCTTTATAATACTTAAAAATATTCAATGACCAACACCTCAGGATTTCCTCCTTGATTTATACAGCTAAAATCTTAGCTACAGTTTAAAAATTGCTGCAGTTATTTAAAAAGATGAGGATATCAGACTAGGGTCTTGATGAGAATGTGTCACATTTGTCAGATAAGTTTCTGAGGCTGATATTTTCTGGGCACAAATGTGTAACTTGACACTGGTTTGCAAAGCTTAATAATTTTTTTTTTTTTGCAAATCTTATTATTTCAGATATCAATAAAATATTGGCTTTAGGTTTGTTTATTGATGTGACATCAGCTCAGAAGAAAGCAGAGTTTGAAGGTCAATGTTTTCTTAAGATATTTTGCTGGTAGTTATTCTATTTATTGGCTCAGACATTAGAATAGCTAAGTATTTCAGACTTATGTGTAGTAATATTCTTTTGCATGAAAAGTTGTCCAAGTTTCTAGCTAACCAAATGTTAAAGTATATATTTTGGCAGTAAACTAATTGGGTAGCAAGCTTCATTAAAAATTCTGGATGCAGTAACAGCTTTTCTTCAATTGTCACTGTCTTTAATGAGAAGGAGAAGAACAGATGCCACATTACTGTTCTGACTATTTGTTCTACTGGTTTATTCTGCCCGCTCTGCCACCAACCCCACGAAGGGGTACAGAATACTTGTCTGGTTTTAGTAAAGTTAGACTTCTGCAAATATGGTAAATGGGGACCAGTGCTTAATGTGAGACAATTGATTCTCACTTTACCTTTTTGTCCACAATGGAGTCTAGTAGCTGCCATTTAAATAAGAAATATATTCCAGAAATTGCTATCAAAAAGTTTTATTTCAGTCTCAGAAATAGATGCAGCATTTAAAAAATTACTTTAAACATACTTTATGCCAAATTTAATTAACTTTTATTTAATTTTCTACTTTTCTTTCCTTTATTCCTTTTAGAAAAGAGAAAATTTTAATGCCGCTTCAATCTATATAGATATCATCAAAAGAGAAAATATATGTAATTTAATTAGAAAACAGCTTAAATGTCATTCGGGATATTTTTCACATTTCTGGAATCTCTTACTTCATTTCAAATCCTAAGATGTCCCATTTTTCCTCTAGTTAGGGTTATAGTACCTGAAACATAAAAATTCAGGCTTTAATTTATATTGAACGTAACGTTGCAAAGAATACATTTCTCATTTTTCATTGTTTTATCCTTAATGAACACATACTCCAAAGATCTGACTCTGGCAGTGGCTTCTTTAGTGAAACTTTACATTTAGTAGAAAACAGATCATGTAACTGAGAGAAATCACATTTGCCCTTTGGTCAGTACTTCTTTAGAAACATAATACTGAAGCTCCATTTCATTGTAATTACATTGACATGTAGTTAATAAACAAGCAAACAAAAACTTGTTCAGTGGAACTATAACTAGAATTCTGGATATAATTTCATGGTTATAACTTAACATCATGTAAAATCTCAGTAGCATGTTTTATTTTAGAGTGCACTTGAATACTATAAGTTCATATTAATGGACTGAGATACTTTCTGTATCTTTCTAGCAGGCAAGCACCAAAACTAGGTACTTAATGTGATTGTCCTCTGGAAAGAATTCTACCTTCAATTATTTAAGATAAATCAAACTATACATAATTCTACCATTTACTTGACACACACATATATATATTTAAAATCATGAAGTAAATAAATTTGCCAGTGGAATATTCCTTCTCAAATAAGATGCACACAGAGTGATAATATGATGCCTACTGGGCATGCAGTTGCTTTATTTAAGTGACTAAATAGGAATGTAATTTGTTTTTCAAATCTCCTCCTAATATGACCCTTGATTTAATATTGTTATCCAGTAAGAGTCTTCTGGCTAGGTTATTTATAGTGATTTCTGGTCTTATTCACAAAATAGAATATGTTTTTCAAAAAAAGTATTCATCAGGTATGCAGAGTCTTGCATCCTGAATATATGACATGACTTAGAAAAGACAGCAAAATTATATTAAATTATATATTTATATATAATTTATAGAATATGTAATATATACATGCAAATTATATAAATATAAGTTATAATATATAAATTATATTCATTTTAAAAGTTAAAACTGCTAGAATCTAGCTACTTTAGAAGACAAAAGTGGAAAAACCAACTGGATCAAACCAACTTTTGAGATTCAATGAATCTCATCCACTTTTCCCCTTTGGTCAGTCAGTATGTTTCTGTTGTATAAATAAGTTCACATATATATTCTCTTTTGTTAAGTTTCACATATAAGCAATATCATAATGTTTTTGTCTTTGACTTTCTTCACTTAGTATGATAATCTCCAGATTCATCCATGTTGCTGCAAATGGTATTATTTCATTCTTTTTTAATGGCTGAGTAATATTCCATTCTATGTATAACATTTTCTTTATCTATTCATCTGTTAATGTCCATTTAGGTTTTTTCAATGACATGGCTATTTTAAACAGTGTTGCAGTAAACTTTGGGGTACATGTATTTTGAACTATGTTTTCTCTGGATATATGCCCGAGAGTTGGATTATTGAATCATATGGTACCTTTATTTGTAGTGTTTTTTTTTTTTTTATTGAAGGATAATTGCATAACAATTTTGTTGTTTTCTGTCAGAGATCAAACATGAATCAGCCATAGGTGTTCATTTGTCCCCTCCCTCTTGAAACTCCCTTCCACTTCCCTAGCCATCCCACTCTTCTAGGTTGATACAGAGCCCCATTTGAGTTCCCTAAGACATACAGCAAATTCCCATTGGTTCTCTTTATTACATATGGTAATGTAAGTTTCCATTTTACTGTCTCCATACATCTCCTCCTCTCCTCTCCAACCCCCTTACCATAAATATGTTCTCTATGTCTGCTTCTCTATTGCTTTCCTGCAAATAAATTCATCAGTACAGTCTCTCTAGATCCCATGCTGCTGCTGCTGCTAAGTTGCTTCAGTCATGTCCGACTCTGTGTGACCCCATAGACGGTAGCCAACTAGGCTCCCCAATCCCTGGGATTCTTCAGGCAAGAACACTGGAGTGGGTTGCCATTTTCTTCTCCAATGCATGAAAGTGAAAAGTGAAAGTGAAGATGCTCAGTCGTGTCCGACTCTTCACGACCCCATGGACTGCAGCCTACCAGGCTCCTCCGTCCATGGGATTTTCCAGGCAAGAGTACTGGAGTGGGTTGCCATTGCCTTCTCCCTAGATCCCATATATATGTGTTATTACTGGGTATTTGTCTGTCTCTTTCTGACTTACTTCACTCCTTATAATAGGCGCTAGGTTCGTCCTCCTCATTAAAACTGACTTAAATGTGTTACTTTTTATGGCTGAGTAATAATGCCAAAGAATGCTCAAACTACCACACAATTGCACTCATCTCACATGCTAGTAAAGTAATACTCAAAATTCTCCAAACCAGGATTCAACAATACGTGAACTGTGAAATCCCAGATGTTCAAGCTGGATTTAGAAAAGGCAGAGGAACCAGAGATCAAATTGTCAACATCCAGTTAATCAATGAAAAAGCAAAAGACTTCCAGAAAAAACATCTATTTCTGCTTTATTGACTATGCCTTTGACTATGTGGATCAAAAAAAACTCTGGAAAATTCTTCAAGAGGTGGGAATACCAGAACACCTGACCTTAAAAAATCTCTTAAAAAATCTGTATGCAGGTCAGGAAGCAACAGCTAGAACTGGACATGAAACAACAGTCTGGTTCCACATAGGAAAAGGAGTACATCAAGGCTGTGTATTGTCACCCTCTTTATTTAACTTATATGTAGAGTACATCATGGAAATTCTGGACTCTATAAAGCACAAGCTAGAATCAAGATTGCCAGGAGAAATATCAATAACCTCATATATGCAGATGACACCACCCTTATGCCAGAAAGTGAAGAAGACCTAAAGAGTCTCATGATGAAAGTGAAAGAGGAGAATGAAAAAGTTGGCTTGAAGCTCAACATACAGAAAGCAAAGATCATGGCATCTGGTCCCATCACTTCATGGCAAATGGATGGGAAACAGTGGAAACAGTGGTAGACTATTTTGGGGGTCTCCAAAATCACTGCAGATGGTGACTGCAGCCATGAAATTAAAAGATGTTCACTCTTTTGAAGAAAAGTTATGACCATCCTAGACAGCATGTTCAAAAGTGGAGACATTACTTTGTCAACAAAGGTCCATCTACTCAAAGCTATGGTTTTACCAGTGGTCATGTGTGGATGTGAGAGTTGGACTGTGAGGAAAGCTGAGCGCTGAAGAATTGATGCTTTTTGAACTGTGGTGTTGGAGAAGACTCTTGAGAGTCCCTTGGACTGCAAGAAGGTCCAACCAGTCCATCCTAAAGGAGATCAGTCCTGGGTGTTCTTTGAAAGGAATGATGCTAAATCTGAAACTCCAGTACTTTGGTCACCTCATGCGAAGAGTTGGCTCATTGGAAAAGGCCCTGATGCTGGGAGGGATTGGGGGCAGGAGGAGAAGGGGATGATGGAGGATGAGATGGCTGGATGGCATCACCGACTTGGTGGACATGAGTTTGAGTGAACTCCGGGAGTTGGTGATGGACAGGGAGGCCTGGTGTGCTGCGATTTATGGGGTCACAAAGAGTTGGACACGACTGAGTGACTGAACTGAACTGATCATCCTCAAGAAATGTCCTGGCATAATAAACAAAATGTGAAATTATTAAATAGATACCCTCCTATAGACAAATACTCAACACAAAGGAAATCAGCACATGCACCCAGGAAGTCCTCTCAAGCAGTGTATGTCCTATGGAAACACAGAATCTGGGAGCTCTTGATATTTGGATATCCTTGAAAACAGTCTGGATCAGGAGGCAGGGCCATAGTCATAGATGTTTAGAAGTAGGAGTGCTGTCCAAAGCGGTATGCTGTTTATCTGAATAGGACTTGAATCACAAAAATATGAACTTAACTTCATAATCATTCTCTTGTAAACAATTTATGCGAAGATTAATCAGGGATCAAGAACTGTCTCTTACCTCAAAGGATAAAGAACTTAGAGAGACTAGGACAAGTCCAATCAGCATAAGTAAAATTGCAAACTTGAGCTAAAGATGCTAAAAATGCCATTTTGCAGTGATTCGTATAGGTATATTATAAAGGAAATCTTATTAGAGATGTGTTATTTACTGGCATACATGTAACTTAGGTACACATATGTTTTGATTAATGCACATAGCTTACTACTTTATAACTTCTATGTGCAATAATCAATAGTCATAAATAATATTTAATAAAACTACTGAGCCACAATGGAGTCATAAAGTGTTGAAAATATGAGATGGAATAGAGGGATGAATTAAATTAAGATTACATACTAAAAGCGTCTTTATTGCCCATCCAGCTTTTTTTTTTTTTTTCTTTTAAATTGTATATTAGTACATTCCATGCCTGAATGGAGAAATAGAGTCATACTATTATTATTGATGAATATTTTAAATTCATATGTCAAGAGATTTATTTGAGAAGCTAATGCAGTTCAGTTCAGCCACTCAGTTGTGCCCAACTCTTTGCGACTGCATGGACTGTAGCATGCCAGGCTGCCCTGTCCATAACCAACTCCCGGAGCTTGCTCAAACTCATGTCCATTGAGTCAGTGATACCATCCAACCATCTAATCCTTGTTGTCCCCTTCTTCTCCTGCCTTTAATCTCTCCCAGCATCAGGGTCTTTACTAGTGAGTCAGCTCTTCACTTCAGGTGGCCAAAGTATTGGAGATTCAGCTTCAGCATCAGTTTTTCCAATTAATATTCAGGACAATTTCCCTTAGGCCTGACTGGTTTGATCTCCTTGCAATCCAAGGGATTTTCAATAGTCTTCTCCAACACCACACTTAAAAAGCATCAATTCTTCGCTGTTTAGCATTCTTTATAGTCCAGTTCTCACAGGCATACACGACTACTGGGAAAACCATAACTTTGACTATATGGACATTTGCTGGAAAATTAATGTCTCTGCTTTTTAATGTTTTCAAGGTTGGTCATAGCTTTTCTTTCAAGGATGCAATGATCTTCGTTTTTTGAATGTTGAGTTTTAAGCCAGCTTTTTCACTTTCTTCTTTCACTTTCCTCAAGAGGCTGTTTAGCTCCTCTTCATTTTCAGCTTTAATGTAGTATCATCTGTGTATCTGAGGTTATTGATATTTTTTCCCAGCAATCTTGATTTCAGCTTGTGCTTCATCCAGTACAGCATTTCACTGATGTACTCTTCATATAAGTGAAATAAGCAAGATGACAATATACAGCATGACATACTCTTTTCCCAATTTGGAACCAGTCAATTGTTCCATGTCCAGGAGGGGACTAATGGAAAGGTAATCGATCAAAAATGATTTTGTGATTATGTGCTTTAAAAAATGTTTGATTTCATGTTAGAAATTAAAAGTCATTACTTTCACTAAGGTGTCTTAATGATAGTAATCCCTCTTGGTTATTTTATTTAATATATAAATTGTTCACAAAATCACAAACTGAAAAAGTCTTAGTAAGCTTAGAAATCTGTAACTTTTTTTTTTTCTTCTAAGATTAGAGCAGTACGAATTTGCATGGAAAAGCCATCAAGACGTTCAAAATGATAAAAAGAAAAAAAAAAAGACACTTCTATAGCTTTTATTGTGCCTCCTCATATATCTGACCAATTATTTAATACTTTATTCATATATATTTATATTTATATATAATGCCTTAGAAAAGATACTTTGGAAACAAAATACTACAGTGTAAAAAGTTACTGCACCATAATTTATAATTGATGCTGCAAAGCCTTGAAAGAATATCAAGCCTCACAGTAGACATTTAACTGACTATAGTGTTCTCTGAGTAAACTAACCATAATTAATAATTCTTTTCTAAAAATGTCACATGACTAAAGAAGTTTCACTGGTACAAAGTATAATCTCATATATTCTTTGCTGTTTTGCCAATAATAGCGTAGATTAAGCACTTTTATGGCCAAAAAATAAAGATGAAGTAATTCACATTGTATAATGCTCTTTGTTCCTGCATTTGCATATTTCTACTCATATGCAGAATGAGCTGTGAACATAGGCTGGTAATAGTGCGATAGGGATGCATTACAATGACCACTCCAGAAGATGACATCAGCATCATGGCAACGTAAGACATTCTTTCTTTGTAGCCCACCTTTTAACAACAAACTAGATATCCAGCCAAAAAATATATGTTCACCTTTGTGTGTTTTGTGGTATCTAACACCATACTATGCCAAGGAACCTGGGAGAAGTCTCACCTAACTATGCATCCAGTAATAAGCAGTCAGACTTCAGTACAAGACGTAGAACCAGGGGAGACAATGAACATGCCCAGAGCATTTTCACCTAGGTTGTGAGAAGACATGGAGAGTGCTTACTTGGGCAGATTCCCACACATAGTGTAAAATTTGCAGAAATTCAACCTTTCCTAGGAGAGATTCCAGCACATCTCTGGAGGAAAGAAAATGTGAGTTTGGTCACAGTAGAGGCAGTAGGAAGAGAAAGTTCCCAGTGCTGCCCCTGTCCAAGGAAACATTGCATAGGGATTTGGCTCCTGCTGACTGTAGTCAGTGGGACATCCACCCATGAACCTCTGGGAATACCAGAGCTGAGACCTCCCCACTGGGTCCACAGGACTGTGGGCAAGGTTCAGAGGGTTCAGCACAGAATTCCTCTTACTTTGCTGCTGGCTAAATTACTGAGCATTCAATTACTGTATGCTCCAGAGTGCAACAGCAAAAGGTCTCCTATGGGCAGAGAATGCACTCAGAAACAGACCAGGATCTGTGGGCAAGGGAGAAACTAAAAACCCACCACTTTATGGGTTTGCACCACTTTATGAAACAAAAAAGAGGTTTCCAGTAGCTTGCCTGGTCAATGATAGAAAACATTAAAGCTTAAGGATCCTGCTAAAAGATCCACATCCAGTGGAACTGGTGTACCGACTCCTCATATATAGCAGTAAAATCCTTCATAATAAAAACACCACCTGATAGAATACCACATCTAAAGGCAACAAGCAAAGATTTAAGGGTGTCAGCTACTTCAAATGTGAAAGTAGCAGCATAAAACCGTAAAGAATGTTTAAAATTAAGGAACCATGCTGTCATAAAGAGGAAATAATAATTCTCCAATAACTGGACTCAAAGATGCAAACTTTGTGATGTGACTGATAGAATTCAAAATAATTGTTTTGAAGAAAATGAGCTATGAGAAGACTTATAAAGACAATTCAATGAAATTTACTAAATCTTGGGAAAAATACCTGATTGAAATGAATTTTTATTCCAAAACGATAAAAATCATAATGGAAACCAGAGTCTGGAGCTGAAGGACTCAATGAATCAAGTGAAATATGCAATAAACAGCAGCTGCAATAGAGGAGAACAAATGGTAAAAAATAAAGAATAAGTGAGCTAGAGGAAGGAATTTTGAAATAATCTAGTTGGAAGTAAACAAAGAAAAAAAAATGGAAAAGGGTAAAGACAGCCTATGTAATCTATGGAATTTCATCAAAATTAAAAACATTAGAATAATTGGTATTTCAGAAAGAGAGGTGACGGAAAAGGGAACAGAAATTGTATTTAAAGAAATTGTACCTGTTAAACTTCTAAACCTGGGAATGGGATAAGACATTCTAATTTACAAAGTTAATAGATCATCCTATTATCTCAGTGCAAAAAGACTTTCCAAGACACATTATAATAAAGCTGTCAAATATCAGTAGAAACGAACATAACATTTTAAAGCAAACATACTCTAATAAAAATTAATTTTAAAAGTCAAGAATAAATATACAATTCTAAAATAAGAGAATATAACCTAGAAAGGAGCCCCATTAGGCTATCATCAGATTTCTTACCAGAAACCCTACAGGTCTATTGAAAGGAAAAAACACATTCAAAGTACATAAATAAAGAAAAATTTGCCAGCCAAGAACACACTATTTTTCTAAATTAACCTTCAAATGTGAAGGAGAAATAAAGCCTTGTCTAAACAAGAAAAGCTGAGGGAGTTCCACTAGATGTTCAAGCAAGACATGCTAAAAATTGTTCTTCAAGTTTAACAATCAAAAGATGCTAATAAGCAACATGAAAATATAGGAAAGTTTACAACACACAGATAAATATTCAGTCACATGTATAAAACTCTAAATCTGTAATACAGTGGTTTCTTTATAGTACAAGATCAAAGGAAAACAGTACTATATGATATTATAGCTACAGTAATGTGTTAATGAATATACAATATAAAAGAGGTAAATGATAACAGCAGAAAATTTGGAAAGGACAAAGTAAAAGAGTGAAAAGGGTGAAGCCGTGTGTGTGTGTGTGTGTGTGTAAAGGCAAGCTTTATTTCAAAACAACTTGGAGCAGTCAGGGGGTCCTCAACCACAATCAAGTAGGAGAGATTACAGTTACATGTATATTTGAGAGAATCTCAGTAGGGAGGCTTGCCAAATATTTGCTCAGTTTCCTCTTCAGGTTGAAACTATAAAGGTAAGCTTGAAGATGTCCATGATGTCTTTGTATTCAGACACACTTGTTTCAGGAAGGAAGACATTGAGAGTCAACTTAATTGAGAGAATCAGCTTAACTGCTAAAATAAATATTTCACTGAGAATACAGTTAATAGCTTTCTCACACTTTCACATTTTTAAAGGAGGCACAGAAGTTCGATTCACATTCTAAGCCATTGAGTTAGTAAAGATTTTGTCTCCATTTCATAGGAAATAGATTACATTCAATTACACTTCACAACAACTAACTGGAAAATACCATTGCTAACTGGTATATACCAACAGCTAACTGGAATATACCATTGTTTTTGAAGCACTGGCTGGGTTGGCATCTGTGATAGTAACCAAGTAAGTGAGGTTTCTGTGTAACAAGCACTGGTGCTGGATGCAGTCATTCTACCCACCTTTGTTCTGATGTCCCATGATATAGGGGATCAGCTAGTCATTCTCCTCCAGGAGCTGCTGGATTATTTGCTGAGTAACTTCAACCTTACCTCTCAGCCAGTCCAGTACAAACATCATTGACATCTCCAAAAGCCAGATTGGCAACCAGCTTCAGCCCCTGCAAACCAGCAAGCATCTGCTGCTGCTGCTGCAAAGTCACTTCAGTCGTGTCCAACGCTGTGCAACCCCATAGACGTCAGCTCACCAGGTTCCCCTGTCCCTGGGATTCTCCAGGCAAGAATACTAGAGTGGATTTCCATTTCTTTCTCCAAGCAAGCATCTAGATCAGAACTAACCATAAAGTGGTGTGGCATGAGTCTTCCTGGAAGAGGTGACCATTAGCCCCACCATAGAGCTGCCAGGTTGGCAATCCACAGACTGGAGAACGATTGTACCAAAAAAATTTTGCACTATTGCAAAAGTTCTAAGCCCCACAACAGACTTCCCAACCTGGGGATCCAACAAAGGGTCTGGGAATCCCAGGGAATCTGACTTTGAAGGTCAGTGGGATTTGATTACAGAACTTCCACAGGATTGGGGAAACAGAGGTGCTTGGAGGGCACAAACAAAACCTTATGTGCAAAAGGACCCAGGAAAAAGGAGCAGTGATCCCACAAAAGACTGAGCCAGTCTTGCCTGTGAGCATTTGGGAGTCTCTGGAAGAGGTGTGGGTTGACAGTGGCCTGCCTCAGGGTCAAGGACACTGGCAACAGCAGTCCTAGGAGATATGTGTGGCATGCTGGCATAGGTCCTCTTAGAGGAGGTTGCCATTACCTCTACCATAGAGATTCTAGCCTGCCATAGAGAATAAGACTGTAGGACTGGATGGCCTCGGGCCAAACTAGGGAAACAGCACAGTCCTGCCTATCAGCAGAAAATTCAATTAAAGAGATATTGAGCATGGCGTTGCCCACCAGCTGCTGCTGCTGCTAAGTCGCTTCAGTCGTGTCTGACTCTGTGCAACCCCATAGGCGGCAGCCCACTAGGCTCCTCTGTTCCTGGGATTCTTCAGGCAAGAATACTGGAGTCGGTTGCCATTTCCTTCTCCAATGCATGAAAGTAAAAAGTGAAAGTAAAGTCTCTCAGTCGTGTCGGACTCTTAGCAACCCCATGGACTGCAGCCTACCAGGCTCCTCCGTCCATTGGATTTTCCAGGCAAGAGTACTGGAGTGGGTTGCCAGACCCAATTTTCCCCATAGCCAGTCCTCTGAAGGGGAAGCTTGCACAAGCCTTTGACTTCATGCGTCAGAGGGCAGACTAAATGAAAACCACAGTCTCAGAAAGCTAACCAAAATTATTGTATGGAGCACAGTCTTCTGTAACTCAATGAAACTATGAGCCATGCTATGTAAGGCCACCCAAGATGGACAGGTCTTTGTTGGAGAGTTCTGGCAAAACGTGGTCCACTAGAAAAGGGAATGGAAAAATACTTCAGCTTCTTGCCTTGAGAACCCCAGTAAATTACGAAAAGGCAAAAACATATGACACTGAAAGATGAAACCCCCAGGACTGTAGGTGTCCAGTATGCCCCTGGAGAAGAACAGAGAAAAGGCCTTAGGAAACATTATTATGAGCAAAGCTAGTGGAGGTGATGGAATTGCAGCAGAGCTATTTCTAATCCTAAAAGATGATGTTTTAAAGGAGTGTACTCAACATGCCAGCAAATTTGGAAAACTCAGAAGTGGCTATAGGGCTGGAAAAGGTCAGTTTTTATTCCAATCCCAAAGAAGGGGAGTATCATTAATGTTCAAACTGCTGCATGATTGCACTCATTTCACATGCTAACAAGGTAATGCTCAACATCCTTCAACATAGGCTTCAACAGTTTGTGAACTGAGAGCTTCCAGAGGTAAAAGCTGGATTTAGAAATGGCAGGTAAACCAGAGATCAAATTGCCAACATCCATTGGATTACCAAAAAAGCAAGGGAATTCCAGGGGAAAAAAAAAAAAAAATCTACTTCTGCTTTACTTACTACAACAAAAACTCTTTGTTGTGGATCACAACAAAGTATGGAAAATTCTTAAACAAATGGGAATAAAAGACCAACTCATCTGCCTCTTGAGAAACCTATATGCAGATCAAGAAGCAATAACTAGAACCAGACATGGAACAAGGGACTGGTTCAAAATTGGAAAAAGACTATACCAAGGCTGTATATTGTTGCCCTGCTTTATAAAATTTTATGCAGTGTACATCATGCAAAATGCCAGGCTGGATACATCACAAGCTAGAAACAAGATTGCCAGGAGAAATAACAATAACCTCAGATATGCAGATGACACCACCATAATGACAGAAAATGAAGAGGAACTTAAGAGCCTCTTGATGAAGTTGAAAGAGGAGAGTGAGAAAGCTGGCTTAAAACTCAATGGTCAAAAAAGACAACACGGAAATACAAAGAATCATAAGAGAATATTATGAGCAGTTATATAGTAACAAAATGGATAAGCTAAAGGAAATAGACAGAGTCTTAGAAAATGTTAACTTTCCAAGATTGAACCAGGAAAAATAGAAATTATCAACAAACCAATTACATTAATATCAAAACTATGATCAAATATCTCCCCAAAAACAAAAACCCAGGCCTAGATGGCTTCACAGGTGAATTGTATCAAACATTTAGAGAATAGCTAATGTTTATTTTTCTGAAACTCTTCCAAACGTTGCAGAGGAAGTAACATCATTCTATGAGGCCACCATCACCCTGATACCCAAACCAGGTAAAGATAAAACAAGAAAATTTTAAGCCAATATCATTGATAAACATAGATGCAAAAATATTCAACAAAATTATAGCAAACAGAATTCAAGAGCACATTGAAAAGCTCATACATCATGATCAAGTTGGATTTATTCCAGGGAAACAAGTATTCTTCCATATATGCAAATCAATGTGCTACACCATATTAACAAATTGAAAAATTTGTTAAAATAAAAACCACATGATCATCTCAGTAGATTCAGGGAAAGCCTTTGATAAAATTGAACAACTATTTATGATTCAAACTCTTCAAAAAATGGGCATAGAAGGAAGTTACCTCAACACAGTAAAGTCCATATATGACATACCCACATTATTCTCAATGGTGAAAAACTGAAAGCATTTCCTCTAAGATCAGGATCAAAACAAAGGCACCCACTTTCATCACGATTATTCAACATAGGTATGAAGATATAGGTATGGAAGACATAGGTATGGCAATTAGAGAAGAAAAAGGAATAAAAGTAACCCTGATCAGAAAAGAAGAAGTAAAGTTCTCACTGTTTGCAAATGACATGATACTATACATAGAAAAGCCAAAATGAAACTATCAGAAAATTAATTGAGATAATTAGTGAATTTAGCAAAGTCATGGGATACAAAATCAATACACAGAAATCACTTGTATTCTTATATAATAACAATAAAAAATCAGAAAGAAAAATTAAGGAATCAATCCCATTCACCACTGAAACAAAAAGAATAAAAGATCTAGGCATAAACCTACCTCAGGAGATAAAGAACTGTATATGGAAAATTATAAGACACTGATGAAAGAAATCAAAGGTGACACAAACAGAGGGAGAGATATTCGATGTTCTTGGGTAGAAAGAATCAATATTGTAAAAATGACTGTACTATAAAATGCAATCAACAGATTAAATGCAATACCTATCAGAATACAAATGACGTTTTTCACAGAACTAGAACAAAAAAATTCACAATTTATATAGAAACACAAAAGACCCCAAATAGCCAAAGCAGTCTTAAGAAAGAAGAATGGATCTGGAAGAATCAACCTTTCTAACTTCAGACTATACTACAAAGCTACAGTCATCAAGACAGTATGGTACTGGCACAAAACAGAAATATAGACCAATGAAATAAAATGGAGAGCCCAGAGAGAAATCCGCACACCTATGGTTACCACATTTATGACAAAGGAGACAAGAATATTGTATGGGGAAAAGATAGGCACCTCTTTTCAATAGGTGGGGCTGGGAAAATTGGACAGCTACATGAAAAAGAATGAATTTAGAACACTTCATAATGCCTTACACAAATATAAACTCAAAATGGATTAAAGACCTAACTGTAAGACCAATAAATATAAAACTCTTAGAGGAAAACATAAGCAGAACACTCGATGACATAAATCAAAACAAGATCCTCTATAACTCACCTCCCAGAGTAATGGAAATAAAAATAAACAAGTGGCCCTAATTAAACTTAAAAGCTTTTGCACACCAAAGGAAACTATAAACAAAGTGAAACGACAGCCCTCAGAAAGGTAGAACATAATAACAAAGGGAATAACTGACAAATAATTAATTTCCAAAATATACAAGCAGCTCATACAAGTCAATCCCAGAAAAGCAAACAACCCAATCAAAAACTGGGAAAAAAGACCTAAACAGACATTTTTCCCAACCAGACATACAGATGGCTAACAAGTACATGAAAAGTTGCTCAACACTGCTCAGTACTAGAGAAATGCAAATCAAAACTACAATGAGATACTACCTCGCATCAGTCAGAATGGCCATCATTAAAAAGTCTCAAAGAATAAATGCTGGAAAGGGTATGGAAAAAGGGGAACACTCTTGCATTGCTGGTGGGAATGTAATTGATACAGCTACTATGGAAGACAGTATGGAGAGTCCCTTAAAAATAAAACTAGGAATAAAACTGCCATATGACTCAGCAATCTCACTCCTAGGTATATACTCCAAGGAAAGAAAAATTTAAAAAGACACATATAGCCCAATGTTCATTGCAACACTATTTACAATAGCTAGAACATTGGAAGCAACCTAGATGTCCATTGACAGATGAATGAATAAAGGTGTGTTATATATATACAATGGAATATTGCTCAGCTATAAAAAGGAACACGTTTGAATCAGTTCTAATGAAGTGGATGAACCTAGAGCCTATTATACAGAGTGAAGTAAGAGAAAGAGAAATTCAGAAAGAGAAATATAAATGTTGAATACTAATGCATATATATGAAATCTAGAAAGATGGTACTGATGAATGTATTTTTAGGGAAGCAATGGAGAAACAGACATACAGAACAGACTTATTGACATGGGGGAGGGGTGGAGGGAGAGGGTGAGCTGTCTAGAGAGAATCACATGGAAACTTACACTACCATATGTAAAATAGATAGCCAATAGGAATTTCCTGTATGACTCCAGGAACTCAAACAGAGGCTCTGTAACAATCTAGAAGAGTGAGGGAGGGAAATTGGAGTGGGGGGACATGGGTGTACCTATGGCTGATTCTTGCTGATATTTTACAGAAAACAACAAAATTCTCTAAAGCAATTATCTTTCAATTAAAAAATAAATTAATTAAATGAAGAACCTGGATGCAGGGGACTAAGATCATGGCAGCAAGTCTCATCACTTCATGGCAAAAGGGTGGAGAAACAAAGGAAACAGTGACACACTTTATTTTCTTGGACTCCAAAATGACTGCAAATGGCAAGTGCAGCCATGAAATTAAAAGATGCTTGCTCTTTGGAAGCGAAGTTATAGCATATCTAGACAGCATAGCAAAAGATAGAAACATCACTTTGTTGACCATAGTCCACATAGTCAAAACAATGGGTCACCAATAGTCATGTACAGATGTGAGATTTGGACTACAGAGAAGGGTGAGTACCAAAGAATGTATCCTTTTGACCTGTGGTGTTGTAAAAGTCTCTTGAAAGTTCCTTGAACTCAAGGAGATCAAACCAGTCAATCTTAAAAGCAATCAACCATGAATATTCTTTGTAAGGGCTGATGCTGAAATTGAAGATCCAATACTTTGGTCACCTGATGTGAAGAGCTGACGCTGGAAATGACCCTGAAGCTGGAAAAGATTGAAGGCCTAAGGAGAAGGGGGCAACAGAGGATGAGATGGTTGGGTGGCATTACCAACACAATGGACATGAGTTTGAGCAAACTCTGAGAGATAGTGAAGGACAAAGAAGCCTGGAATACTGCAATGGGCTCACAAAGAGTTGGACATGACTGAGTGACTGAACAACAAACAAGGTGAAGTTTATATAGACAGTTGAAGTTAAGTTGCTATCAGCTTAAAATGGACTGTTAAACCTATATTTTTTTGTAAACTGAATGGTAACACAAACCAAAATCCTAGAACAACTGTATAGAATATAAAGGAAAGATAGCATATCACCACAGAGAATCACCAATTTACAAAGGTAAGCAGAAACAGGGAAAATGTGAAACAAGGAAAGTATAAAATAATTAATAAAATGGCAACTATAAGCCTTCTCACATCAACAGAAACTCAATGTATATGGATTGAATTTAAGAATAAAATTCACAATGTGACTGAATGGAATAATAAATAAGATCCAAATATATAATTTCTACAAAAGCCTCCTTATAGACTCAAAGTAATGGGTGGAAAAAATATTCCATGTAAGTGAAAATACAAAGAAAGGAGAGAAATATGTACAACAGAAAAATTAGGCTTTAATCCAAAACCTGTAACAAGAGGGGTCAATTCATCAAGAAGATATAACAACTGTAAATATATATGCACCCCACATAGGAACAGCTAAACATACTAAGCAAGCACTAATAGTTGTAAAGTGAGAAAAAGACAAAGATATAGTAACAGTAAGGGACATCAGTACCCATTATCAACAATCGATACATAATTTTCCAGGCCAAATAATCAATGAAGAAATGATGGTTGAACCATATATTGGACCAAAATGAATTCAACAGATATTTTTAGAACATTCTGTCCATACAGAAAGTGGAATACAGGTTTTTCTCAAGTGTACTTGGAACATTCCCCAACACTGACCATAAGATAAGGCATTAAACAAGTCTTATGAAATTTAAAAATGTTAAAATAATATGAAACATCTTTTCCAATTACAAGGAACTGAAACTAAAAGTCAACAACTATAATAAAGCTGGCAAATCTACAAATATATTGAAATTAACACTCTCCTGAGCAACGAATGTATTAAAGAAAAAATCAAACCCATAATTTTTAAAATCTCAAAATAAATGGAAATGGAAGCAAAGCATACAAAATCCATATGTTTTTGCCTCAAAAAGCAGTTTTGAGAGGGAAGTATACAGTGATAAATGCATATTATTAGAAACTAGATATCAGAGGGGAAAAAAAAAATCCTAAATTTATACCTCAAGGGAATAAAAGCAGAAGAATAAACAAAGGCCAAGGTTAGCAGAAGGAATAAAGTAACAAAGATCTGGAAAGAAATAAATGAAATAGAGGCCAGAGAAAGCAACAGAATCAACAAAACTAAGAGCTTTTTAAAAATATATTAAAAAAATAATCAAAATTGGTAAGCCTTTTTCTACCATAAGAAAAAAAGACTCAAATAAAATCATAAATGAAAAAGAAGACATTACACTGATACTAGAGAGATACATAGAATCATGAGACTACTGTGAATATGTATATGCTGAAAAATTGGATAACTTAAAAGAAATGGGAAAAGCTCTAAAAACATACAACCCACCAAGATTGAATCAAGAAAAAAAAAAAAAGAAGCAGAATAGGGCAATAATAAGAAAGTCAGATGAACCATTTCAATGAAAATATAGACCAATATCCCTGATTAATATAGATGTAAAATTCTCAGAAACATTAGCAGACCCATGGGGCTTCCCTATAGCCCAGATGGTGAAAAATCTGCCTGCAATGCAATTCCACAACACATTAGAGGATACTTCCTCCTTAAGAATAAATGAAATAGAGGCCAGAGAAAGCAACAGAATCAATAAAACTAAGAGCTTTTTAAAAATATAATGAAAAATAATCAAAATTGGCAAGCCAAGGAGGACTTATCCCTGGGATATGAGGATGGTTAAAAATATGGAAATCAATCAATATGATAAACCACGTTGATAAAATAAAGGTTAAAAACATATGATCATTTCCATAGATAAAGAAAAAATATTTTACAAAATGCAATATTCTTTCATTATTAAGACACTCAGCAAATTAGAAAGAACATATCTCAGCATAATAAAGGCCATATATGACAAATCTACAGCTAAATTTATATTAATTGGTGAAAATTTTAAAATGTTTTCTCTAGGATCAGGAATAAAGCAGGACACTCACTCTTACCACTCTTGGTCAATATAGTATTGGAAAACTTAGCTAGAGCAATTGGGGCGAGGGAGAAATTTAAAAAAAAAAAAAAAAAAAAAAAAAAAAGTCTATTTCAAAAGAAAGAAGAACCAGCCCCAAGCATCCTGTATCTTGTATCGAACATAGACTGGCGTTTCATTTCTTACATGTGGTGCATGGGGATGATCCAGAGAGATGATATGGGGTGGGAGGTGGGAGGGGGATTCAGGATTGGGAGCTAGTATACACCCGTGATGGATTCATGTCAATGTATGGCAAAACCAATACAGTATTGTAAAATAAAATAACGTAAAAATAAAATTAAAAAATAAAAAGCAAAAGTCTTTATTTGAAGATGATTTTGTAGAAGGCAATAGCAACCCACTCCAGTACTCTTGCCTGGAAAATCCCATGGACAGAGGAGCCTGGTAGGCTGCAGTCCATGGGGTTGCGAAGAGTTGGACATGCCCCAGAGACTTAACTTTCACTTTTCACTTTCATGGTTTGGAGAAGGACATGGCAACCCACTCCAGTGTTCTTGCCTGGAGAATCCCAGGGATGGCAGAGCCTGGTGGGCTGCCGTCTATGGGATCGCACAGAGTCGGACACGACTGAAGCGAGTTAGCAGCAGCAGATGATGATTTGATCTTATATATGGAAAATCCGAAAGACTCAATCAAAGCCCTTGGAAATAATCAAAGAATTCAATAAAATATTATATATATAAATCAACTTACAGAAATCAGTGGTGGTTTTGTACACTAACAAGAAAACATGAAAAGTCATGTAAATAAATGTATCTCATCTATCATTCACAATATCATCAAAAGCAATAAAATACTTAGTATCAAATTTAACCAATGAAGTAAAAGATGTATATAATAAAAGCTATCAGAACAAAACCTTAATGTAAGAAATTGAAAAGATACAAACAAGTGGAAAGATACACCATGTTCATGGATCAGAAGAATTAATATCATAAAGTGTTCATACTATTCAAAGACTTCTAGTGATTCTGCGCAACCCCTATCAAAATTCAAATGGCAATCCTAAAATTTGTATGGAAATAAAAAAGATACCAAATAAATCAAAGAAATCCTGAGAAAGAACAATGCCAGAGGCATCATACTTCCTGATTTCAAACTGATATACTACAAATCTTTAGTAATTAAAATGATGTGATGCATGATAAAAATAGACCCTTAAACCAATGAAAAAGAATAAAAAGCCCAGAATTAACCTCCCACATATATGTTCAACAAATATTTGACAAAAAAGCCAAAAACACTCAGTGGTGAAAGTCCCTTCAACAAAAGGTGTTGGGGAAACTGCATAACGACATGCAAAAAAAAAAAAAAAAAAAAAGAAAGAAAGAAAGAAAAGAAAAAAGAGAAAATTAAATTGGACTCCTATCTTACCCTGGGGTTTCCCAGGTAGCATTAGTGGTAAAGAACCTGCCTGCCAATGCAGGAGACAAGAAAGGCAGGTTTGATCTCTGGGTCAGGAAGATCCCCTGGAGGAGGAAATGTATTTTTCCACTCCAGTATTCTTGCCTGGAGAATCCCATAAACAAAAGAGTCTGGTGGGCTACAGTCCACAGGGTGGCAAAGAGTTTGATACAACTGAAGTGATTTAGTATGCACATCTTACACTACTTATAAAAATGAAAAAAAAGAAATTCAAAATGAATTAAAGACTTAAACATAAAACCCTGATATCATAAAACTCCTAGAAAAAAAAAAAAAACAGGGAAGAAAATCGTCAACATTCTGTTCAGTTCAGTTCAGTTCAGTTCAGTCATTCAGTCGTGTCCAATTCTTTGTGACCCCATGAATCACAGCACGCCAGGTCTCCCTGTCCATCACCATCTCCTGGAGTTCACTCAGACTCACGTCCATCGAGTCCATGATGCCATCCAGCCATCTCAGCCTCTGTTGTCCCCTTCTCCTCCTGCCCCCAATCCCTCAAAGCATCAAAGTCTTTTCCAAAGAGTCAACTCTTTGCATGAGGTGGCCAAAGTACTGGAGTTTCAGCTTTAGCATCATTCCTTTCAAAGAAATCCCAGGGCTGATCTCCTTCAGAATGGACTGGTTGGATCTCCTTGCAGTCCAAGGGACTCCCAAGAGTCTTCTCCAACACCACAGTTCAAAAGCATCAATTCTTCGGCACTCAGCTTTCTTCACAGGCAATTATTTTTCAGATATAACACCAGAAATCTCAAAAAGCAAAAGCAAAAATTAACAATTGGGGCTAAATCAAAATTGAAAACTTCTTCATAGCTAAAGACACCATCAACAAAATGAAACAGCAACATGCAGAATGGGAGAAATATTTGCAAAATGTATATCGATAAGGGATTAATATAGAAAATATATAAAGATCTGTTGTTGTTGTTGTTTAGTCACTGAGTTGTGTCTGACTTTTTGCGATCCCAGTGGACTGTCACCCACCAGACTCCTTTGTCCATGTAATTTTCCAAGCAAGAATACTGGAAAGGGTTGTCATGTCCTTCTCCAGGGGGCTCTTCCCTTCTCAGGGATGGAACCCAGATCTTCTGCTTTGTCAGGCGAGTTCTTTACCACTGAGCTATCTGGGAAACCCCTAATAGCTGTGTGATCTTGTGCAAAAATTTAACTTCTTTGGTCAGAAACCAGTTTAAAACAGAAAAACGGATACGCTAGGCTATTAGGATAACAAGGAGTATCCTAATGTGTACCATATACTCAGAAGTATTTAGTAAAGGGGAAGATTTGTTAGAAGCTTTTTAATTCCCCATCTTGACAACATAAAATATTGAACCATGAAAATGACTATTTTGGAAGAGTTACATTTGCCATCACATGGGATGGTTTAATGCTCAAAGGCACCCCTTCCCCCCATCAAATCTTTAAGGCACGACCAACAACAGTGCTCATATATTACATTAAAGGCATTGGAGATGCAGAAAAAAAAAATCTTACAATTAAGTAGCAAACTATCTTATTGTTGGGACAAGTAGAATATTAGGGAAGATGTTATTTGAAGGGGGAATGAAAGCTTGTCTACAGTTCAGTATAACAGAGAAAGATAAATTTATTAAAGTTATCTTTCTGGAAGCTGAAGAGTCAAGATCTTTTTACAAACCTTTAAAAAATAATCATGGTTCAGAGTTTTATATTAGATTCTGGAGGGTAATTCTGCTCCTAGAATGTAAGGATATAAACATTTCTATGGTATATATATTTTTAAAAGTCATGAATTTTTTCGTTTTCCCACCCCAATCGCACCCCACCTTGGGGGAATTGTTCAGCACTTGTTCGAGCTCCCCTGGTAGCTCCTGCAATGCAGGAGACCCCAGCTCAGTTCCTGGGTCGGGAAGATCTGCTGGAGAAGGGATAGACTACCCACTCTAGTATTCTGGCCTGGAGAATTCCATGAACTGTATAGCCCATGGGGTCACAAGAAGTTGGACACAACTGTGAGCAATTTTCACTAGACTTCTGTTCCACTTTTGACCAGGAACTTTCTCTGGGCTCTCAAGCTCCTGACATGGTTCGTTTGTAATAGCTGGTTAGACAGGCAGCAGAACAGAACCATTCAATAACAAAAATAAGCAATCTGATTTTTAAAATGGGCAGAGGAACTGTTTTGCTTTAAGTTTTAACTTTTGTTTCCGGTCCAAAGGATTCATTAACAAAAGGCACCACTTACTATAAACAAATAAATACTTTCAGTATTTCATAGAAAATTACCTTAACTTTCTTTCAATATGCAGTAACTAAAAGAAAAGAGAAACAGAAACTGTAGACGAGAGTACATACATAACCTAATTGGGCCAATTCAAACACCATCCAGGCTCAAAGAGTGCTGGGAAGTCCCATGTAATGGCAATTTGGAGTCCCAGCTGGGAAAAGGACTTCCACAGGTAAAACTTCAAAATTGTCCTTTGGGGAGTTTTCACCTACAATCTCAGATTGCAAAACTGACAACCAGGTTGCTCTGGTTTTATGTTAATATTTTTACAATGTTGTTTGTTTTCTCTTGCAAATCTTGGAATGTTGTTAAGCACCAGACTTAGTTATCTAGACCCCCTCCAGGGGTTCAACAATTCCAAGATCTGCCCCTGTCTTATCTACAGTGCCTCTGGCTTACTGGTAACAATAGGTGCACTCAGGAGCAGTCATGTAATCAGGGCAGTGTCCACGGAGGTCATAAGTAAGGCCAGATACCTACTTACTTTCTTGTCTCTGAAGCCTGAACTACTTTAATTTAATTTCCCCAACAGGAATTAAATAGACATTTTACCAAAGAAGACATCCAAATGGCCAACATGTACCACAGTAAGATAGCATCTCACAACTATTAGAATGGCAGTCATCAAGAAGACAAGGGATAAAAAGTGTTGGCAAGAATGTGCAGAAAATGGAACACTTCTTCGTGGAAATGTAGGTTAGTTTAGCCTCTATGGAAAACGATATGGAGATTTGGGAGAAACTTAAAAATAGAAATATCATATGGTTTAGTGACTCCACATTTGGCTGTATATCCAAAGGAAATAAAGAGAGAAGTTTGAAGAGCTATAGTAAGCAAAGTCAGCCAGTCAGAGAAAGACAAATATCATATGATATCACTTTTATGTCGAATCTAATATACGACACAGATGAATTTACCTACAAAAGAGAAACAGACTCATAGACATGGAGAACAGACATGTCAAAGGGGAGGAGGAATAGGTAAGGGAAAGACTGGCAGTTGAAGATTAGCACATGCAAACTATTATTTAAAGTTGAAAAGAAAAACAAGGTCCTACTGTATAAGCCATAATAAAAAAATACAAAAAATGACATATAGATATACGTGAATCAGACAAAACTCAGGTATATCTATCTATATAGAGATATAATTTTATATTCATATAATTATACTTATATAAATTATAAATAAAGATATACCTATATAAATATGTAAATAGAAATTATATACATATGCTAGGAGACAGACACAGTTAAGCGAGTGAACAGCAACAATATCCAAATCACTTTTGTGTATAGCAGAAATTAACACATTGTAAATCAACTACACCTGAAAAAAACTTTTTAAAAATAGATATGAATACTTTGTCTTACTGGGTTTTGATGAAAATTATTAAAATAAGATACATCTCAGACACATGTGATGAGATATTAGAGTGGTCTTATACCCATAGGGAGTATTGTAGTGGTGTGTTTGTCAGCATATGTCCTCTCATGCTCAACAAACATTTTCCGCTTCATCCCACTTCCTCCAGATACAACATTGAAACAGGACTCTCATTTTTTTCTTTTTATGGTCAAAAATGTATGTTCAGCTAGGTGTCTCTGTGCTATTCTAAATTTTATTTTACTTTACAAAATGTTTATGAATACATATGATGCTATATTAAAGCAGAAATAAATTTCTATTAAAAATTATTACTTTTATTCTTTATTATCACTTACATAATTTAGAAAGCTGCAGTGATTTTCTTCTGCAGATTTTGCATGTATATTTATATGTAAACTTAAAATATAGGTAGCTTGAAAACTCAAAGTCATTATCTGTGTTTTACAAAGTAATAAAGAATTCACATTGAATTATGGGCAGTTCTCATATTCCATGACATATTTTCAAAAGTGACCATCTGTTCTTATAAACTATTGCTGCAGCATACAATTGTTGTTCACTCACCCAGTTGTGTCCAACCCTTTGGACACCATGGACTGAACAACAAAAGCAATTTCAATATCAGTTCAGTTCAGCTCACTCACTCAGTCGTGTCTGACTATGTGTGACCCCATAGACTTCAGCACAGCAGCTTTCCCTGTCCATCACCAACTCATGGAGTTTGTTCAAACTCATGTCCTTTGAATCAGTGATGCCATCCAAGCATCTTATCCTCCATTGTCCCCTTCTTCTCCTGCCTTCAATCTTTCCCAGCATCAGGATCTTTTCAAATGAGTCAGTTCTTCACCTCAGGTGACCAAAGTATTGGAGTTTGAGCTTCTGCATCAGTCCTTCCAATGAATATTCAGGATTGATTTCCTTTAGCATAGACTGGTTGGATCTCCTTGCAGTCCAAGGAACTCTCAAGAGTCTTCTCTAATATCACAGTTCAATATATGCAATATATAATGTATGGGGTTAAATTATATTCTTTCAAAATTTGTATAAATCAAGTATACTGACCTCTTTTAAATAAAGCCATATACTTTTAAATTATAAGTGGAATCTTAAAGATAACCAAAATTAGAGGCATGCTATGTATTAAAATTTTTTATTTAAATTTACTTATTTTAATTGGAGGCTATATACAATATTGTATTAGTTTAAAAAAAAAAACTATAGGGACTTCACACACACAGATTTTTTTTTTCAAGTTCCTTAACTATTTTATGGATTCTTTTCTCATTGTTCAGTATACCATTTTCTAAATTATGTACTATTTTATTTGTTTATATAAAACCTCTAAAGGAGATCAGTGCTGGGTGTTCTTTGGAAGGAATGATGCTAAAGCTGAAACTCCAGTACTTTGGCCATCTCATGCAAAGAGTTGACTCATTGGAAAAGACTCTGATGCTGGGAGCGATTGGGGGCAGGAGGAAAAGGAGATGACAGAGGATGAGATGGCTGGGTGCCATCACCGACTCGAAGGACGTGAGTTTGAGTGAACTCCGGGATTTGGTGATATGCAGGGAGGCCTGGCGTGCTGCAGTTCATGGGGTTGCAAAGAGTCGGACATGACTGAGCGACTGAACTGAATTCACTAATAGCATTACCAAAAAAAGTGATGAAGTGTAATTGATTTACAATGCTGTATTAACTTCAAGTGTTACAGCAAAGTGATTCTCTTATACATATACATATATTCATTTTTTTTCAAATTCTTTTCCCATATAGGTTTATCAATAGAGTTACCTGTGATATGTAGGTCCTTGTTGGTTATCTATTTCATGTAAAGTAGTGTTTGTATGTTAATTTTGAACTCTAAATTCATCCCCAACCCATATTTCTCCTTTAGTAGCCACATATATGTTTTCAAAATCTGTGAGTCTGTTTTTGTTTGTAAATAAGCTTATTTATATCATTTTCTTTTAAAAAATTAGATTCTATGTGTGAGTGACAGCATATGCTATTTGTCTTTCTTTCACTTACTTCTGATTTAGTATGATAATCTCTAGGTCTATCTATCTTGCTGCAAATATCATATTTCATTCTTTTTTTATGACTGAGTAGTATTCCATTGTATATATGTACCAAAATGTCATTGTCTTCTTTATTTATTTATTTAAATTTTATTTTCACTTTATTTTGCTTTACACTACTGTATTGGTTTTGCCATACATTGACATGAATAAGCCACGGGTGTACATGAGTTCCCAATCCTGAATCCCCCTCCCACCTCCTACCCCAAATCATCTCTCTGGATCATCCCCGTGCACCAGCACCAAGAATCCTGTATCCTGTATTGAACATAGACTGGTGATTCGTTTCTTACCTGATAGTATACATGTTTCAATGCCATTCTCCCAAATCATCCCACCCTCTCCCTCTCCCACAGAGTCTAAAAGTCCGTTCTATACATCTGTGTCTCTTTTGCTGTCTCACATAGAGGGTTATCATTGCCATCTTTCTAAACTCCATATATATGTGTTAGTATACTGTATTGGTGTTTTTCTTTCTGGCTTACTTCACTCTGTATAATTGGCTCCAGTTTCACCCACCTCATTAGAACTGATTCAAATGTATTCGTTTTAATGGCTGAGTAATACTCCATTGTGTATATGTACCACAGCTTTCTTATCCATTCATCTGCTGATGGACATCTAGGTTGTTTCCATGTCCTGGCTATTATAAACAGTGCTGAGATGAACATTGGGGTACATGTGTCTCTTTCAATTCTGGTTTCCTCGGAGTGTATGCCCGGCAGTGGGATTGCTGGGTCATCAGGCTGATCTATTTGCAATTTTTTAAGGAATCTCCACATTGTTCTCCATAGTGGCTGTACTAGTTTGCATTCCCACCAACAGTGTAAGAGGATTCCCTTATCTCCACACACTCTCCAGCATTTATTGTTTGTAGACTTTTGGATCGCGGCCATTGTGACTGGTGTCAAGTGGTACCTCATTGTGGTTTTTATTTGCATTTCTCTAATAATGAGTGATGTTGAGCATCTTTTCATGTGTTTGTGAGCCATTTGTATGTCTTTTTGGAGAATGTCTATTTAGTTCTTTGGCCCATTTTTTGATTGGGTCATTTATTTTTCTGGATTTGAGCTGCATAAGTTGCTTGCATATTTTTGAGATTAGTTGTTTGTCAGTTGCTTCATTTGCTATTATTTTCTCCCATTCAGAAGGCTGTCTTTTCACCTTGCTTATAGTTTCCTTTGTCATGAAGAAGCTTTTAATTTTAATTAGATCCCATTTGTTTATTTTTGCTTTTATTTCCAGTATTCTGGGAGGTGGATCATAGAGGATCCTGCTGTGATTTCTGTCAGAGAGTGTTTTGCCTATGTTCTCCTCTAGGAGTTTTATAGTTTCTGGTCTTATGTTTAGATCCTTAAACCATTTTGAGTTTATTTTTGTGTATGGTGTTAGAAAGTGATCTAGTTTCATTCTTATACATGTGGTTGACCAGTTTTCCCAGCACCACTTGTTAAAGAGATTATCTTTAATCCATTGTATATTCTTGCCGCCTTTGTCTAAGATAAGGTGTCCATAGGTGTGTGGATATATCTCTGAGCTTTCTATTTTGTTCCATTGATCTATATTTCTGTCTTTGTGTCAGTACCATACTGTCTTGATGACTGTGGCTTTGTAGTAGAGCCTGAAGTCAGGCAGGTTGATTCCTCCAGTTCCATTCTTCTTACTCAAGATTGCTTTGGCTATTTGAGGTTATTTGTATTTCTATACAAATTGTGAAATTATTTGTTCTAGCTCTGTGAAAAATATCACTGGTAGCTTGATAGGGATTGCATTGACTCTGTAGATTGCTTTAGGTAGTATACTCATTTTCACTATATTGATTCTTCTGATCCATAAACATGGTATATTTCTCCATCTATTAGTGCCCTTTTGATTTCTTTCATCAGTGTTTTATTATTTTCTATATATAGGTCTTTAGTTTCTTTAGGTAGATATATTCCTAAGTATTTTATTATTTTCATTGCAATGGTGAATGGAATTGTTTCCTTAATTTACTTTTCTACTTTCTCATTATTAGTCTATAGGAATGCAAGGAATTCCTGAGTGTTGATTTTATATCCTGCAACTTTACTATATTCATTGATTAGCTCTAGTATTTTCTGGTGGAGTCTTTAGGGTTTTCTCTGTCGAGGATCATTTCATCTGCAAACAGTGAGAATTTTACTTCTTCTTTACTTCTTCTTTTCCAATTTGGATTCCTTTTATTTCTTTTTCTATTTCTTTTTCTGTGTTGTCTGTTGTGATCTCTCCATTTTCATTTCTAATTTTATTGATTTGATTTTTCTCCTTTTGTTTGTTGATGAGTCTGGCTAATGGTTTGTCAATTTTATTTATCCTTTCAAAGAACCAGCTTTTGGCTTTGTCGATTTTTGCTATGGTCTCTTTTGTTTCTTTTACATTTATTTCTGCCCTAAATTTTAAAATTTCTTTCCTTCTACTAACCCTGGGGTTCTCCATTTCTTCCTTTTCTAGTTGCTTTAGGTGTAGAGTTAGGTTATTTGACTTTTTTCTTGTTTCTTGAGGTATGCCTGTATTGCTATGAACTTTCTTCAAGCACTGCTTTTATAGTGTTCCACAGGTTTTGGGTTGTTGTGTTTTCATTTTCATTAGTTTCTATGCATATTTTGATTTCTTTTTTGATTTCTTCTGTGATTTTTTTGGTTATTCAGATGTGTGTTGTTCAGCCTCCATATGTTAGAATTTTTAATAGTTTTTCTCCTTTAATTGAGATCTAAGCTTACTGCATTATGGTCAGAAAAGATGCTTGGAATGATTTTATTTTTTTTGAATTTATCAAGGTTATATTTATGGCCCAGGATGTTATCTATCCTGGAGAAGGTTCCATAAGCACTTGAGAAAAAGGTGAAATTCATTGTTTTGCTGTGAAATGTCCTATAGACATCAATTAGGTCTATCTGGTCTATTGTATCATTTAAAGTTTGTGTTTCTTTGTTAATTTTCTGTTTAATTTATCTGTCCATAGGTATGAGTGGGGTATTAAAGTCCCCCACTATTATTGTGTTGTTGTTAATTTCCCCTTTCATACTGGTTAGCATTTGTCTTACATATTGCAGTGCTCCTATGTTGGGTGCATATATATTTATAATTGTGGATTGATCTTTGATTGATCCTTTGATCATTATGTAGTGTCCTTCTTTGTCTCTTTTCACAGACTTTGTTTTAAAGTCTATTTTATCTGATATCAGTATTGCTACTTCTGCTTTCTTTTGGTCTCTATTTGCATGGAATATCTTTTTCCAGCCCTTGACTTTCAGTCTGTATGTGTCCCTTGTTTTGAGGTGGGTCTCTTTTACGCAGCATATTTAGGGGTCTTGTTTTTGTATCCATTCAGCCAGTCTTTGTCTTTTGGCTGGGACATTCAACCTATTTACGTTTAAGGTAATTATTGGTAAGTATGATCCCATTGCCATTTACTGTATTGTTTTGGGTTCTGGCTTATACCCCCTTTTTGTGTTTCCTGTCTAGAGAATATCCTTTAGAAATTGTTGGAGAGCTGGTTTGGTGGTGCTGAATTCTCTCAGCTTTTGCTTGTCTGTAAAGCTTTTGATTTCTCCTTCAGATGTGAATGAGATCCTTGCTGGATACAGTAATCTGGGCTGTAGGTTATTTTCTTTCATCACTTTAAGTTGTCTTGCCATTCCCTCCTGTCCTGAAGCGTTTCTATTGAAAGATCTGCAGTTATCCTTATGGGAATCCCCTTGTGTGTTATTTGTTGTTTTTCCCTTGCTGCTTTTAATATTTGTTCTTTGTGTTTGATCTTTGTTAATTTAATTAAATATGTTTTGGGGTGTTTTGCCTTGAGTTTATCCTGTTTGGAACTCTCTGGGTTTCTTGGACTTCGGTGATTATTTCCTTCCCCATTTTAGGGAAGTTTTCAACTATTATCTCCTGAAGGATTTTCTCATGGTCTTTCTTTTTGTCTTCTTCTTCTGGGACTCCTATAATTCGAATGTTGGAGCATTTCATATTGTCTTGGAGGTCTCTGAGATTGCCCTTATTTCGTTTAATTCGTTTTTCTTTTTTCTTCTCTGATTCATGTATTTCTACCATTCTATCTTCTACTTCACTAATCCTATCTTCTGCCTCCGATATTCTACTATTTGTTGCCTCTAGAGTGTTTCTGATCTCATCTATTGCTGTATTCATTATATATTGACTCTTTTTTATTTCTTCAAGGTCTTTGTTAAACTTTCCTTGCATCTTCTCAATACTTGTCTCCAGGCTATTTATCTGTGATTCCATTTTGATTTCAAGTTTTTGGATCATTTTCACTATTATTATTCGGAATTCTTTCTCAGGGTGATTCCCTATCTCTTCCTCTTTTGTTTGGTTTGGTGGGCTTTTCTCCTGTTCCTTTACCTGCTGGGTATTCCTCTGTCTCTTCAACTTGGTTATATTGCTGCGTTTGGGGTGGCTTTTCTGTATTCTGGGAATTTGTGGAGTTCCCTTTATTATAGAGTTTCCTCGCTGTGGGTGACATTGTATCAGTGGCTTGTCAAGGTTTCTTGGTTAGGGAAGCTTGTGTCGGAGTTCTGGTGGGTAGAGCTGGATTTCTTCCCTCTGGAGTGCAATGAAGTGTCCAGTAATTAGTTATGAGATGTCTATGGTTTTGGAGTAACTTGAACTGCCTGTATATTGAAGCTCAGGGGTGTGTTCCTGTGTTGCTGAAGAATTTGTGTGGTATGTCTTGTTATGGAACTTGTAGGCCCTTGGGTTGTGCTTGGTTTCAGTGTAGGTATGGAGACGTTTGATGAGCTCCTACTGATTAGTTATCCCTGGATTCAGGAGTTCTCTGATGTTCTCAGGATTTGGACTTAAGCCTCTTCCTTCTGGATTTCAGTTTTATTTTTACGGTAGCCTCAAGACTTCTCCATCTATACAGCATCAATGATAAATCATCTAGGTTAAAGGTGAAAAGTTTCTCCACATTGAAGGACACCCAGAGAGGTTCATTGAGTTACATGGAGAAGAGAAGAGGGAGGGTGTAGTTAGAGGTGACTGGAATGAGATGAGGTGGCATCAAATGAGGAGAGAGCAAGCTAGCCAGTAATCAATTCCTTATGTGCGCTCCTCAGTCTGGACTGCTCAGAGATGTTCACAGAGTTATACAGGGAAGAGGAGAGGGAGGAAGTAGACAGAGGTGGCCAGGAGAATAAAGGAGGGAAATGAAAAAGAGAGAAACAGATCCAGCTAGTAACCAGTTCCCTAAGTGTTCTCTATCGTCTGGAACACACAGAGATTCACATAATTGAGTAGAGAAGAGAAGGGTGAGGGAGGGGACAGAGACAACCTGGTGGAGAAAAGGAAGAGTCCAAAGGAGGAGGGAGTGGTCAAGCCAGTAATCTCGCTCTCAGGTAAACTTGGGTACTGAAGATTGGGTTTTTAAATGTACAAAATTGACAACAAATACCAAAAAGCAAAGATTAAAAATCTAGAGTAGAGGTTGGATTTTCAAAAATACAATATTAAAGAAAAGAAGAACAAGAAAAAAAAAAAAGTCACAAGAATTATTAAACAACAACAACAGCAACCACACACAAAAAAAATGTATATATATATACAGCGTTTGCTTTAAAAAATAGGGTCTTTTTTTTTTGAAAAGTGATAGTAGGTTATAAAAATTAAAATTAAAGGAGAAATAGAGGACTTGAAAATTTAAAAAAGTTAAAAAAAAGGAGAAGAAAAAGAAAAGAAGAAAAACAATCAAACAACAACATCAACAATAACAACAAAAAAAGAGAATGGTGGTAAATATAGTAGATACTTCTAGGACTTTCTCTGGTGTTGTGGGCAGTGTGAGGTCACTTCCAAGGCGGTTCCCTCTGTTTAGCTTCTTCTGTTTGCTGGTCTCTTCAGTGTCTGATTTCCACCCTGATACAAGGGGGGTGGTGATGGACAATTTTTTTTTTTTTTTTTTTAAGGCTCACTTGTTCAGTTGCACTGTGGGGAGGGAGGGATGCTGCAAAGAAATAACACTGGCATATGCTCGCAGTGTCTCAGCCATGCTGGGCATGCCCATGCACACAGTGCACACCACTCAGGCTCTACGTTGCTCTGCTGGGAAACATCTGAGCCTGACCCTAGGCTGCATGCACTTCCCCAGTCTAAGCAGCTCAGGCTCAGCTCTCAGGTAGCCCTCAGAGGAGCAGATTCGGTTGGGCCTGCGTTTTGTGCCCTTCCCAGGACCGAGTAGCTCAGGTGTTTGGTGAGTGTGGTCTCTGTGACTTATCGCTTTTCCCTGCTGCTCAGTTTTCTGGGTGTACCGCTGGCGTCCCTTGTCAGGCAGATGGTGACTGTCCAGAACCCCAAGAAGTCTTAGTTAGCAAAGAAGCCTGCTTTCAGTTTTGTAGGTAAAGTCTCTCTGGGGCTGCGATTGCCCCCTTCCAGCCCTTACAGCTCTGGCTGCCTGTCACCAGTGGGGGATGGTCTGCAGCTGGCTATTTCTGTTTTGTCCTTTGTTCTGTGTGTGATCCTGGTGGTGTCTTATGTTAGAGCTTTTTGTGTGGTAGCTATCCCACAGTCTGGTATGCTAGCCCAAGTTAGTTCGCTCTGGTTACATTCAGGGAATTCTGGCCTGATTCTTAAAAAGCACTGCAGCCCGCACCTCCCTGCCCAGCCTCACTTGCTAGTGGCGGATTCAGGCATCTGCGCTGCTTTTCCACTGGGGGATTTACTATTGGGCTCATAATCTGTTGGTTTTAATTATTTGTTTATTTTTCTTCCCTGTTATGTTGCCCTCTGTGCTTCCAAGGCTCGTCACAGATCGGCAGTGAGAGTGTTTCCTGGTGTTTGGAAACTTCTATCTTTTTAAGACTCCCTTCCTGGGATGGGACTCCCTTCCCAGGACAGAGCTCCCTCCCTACCTCCTTTGTCTCTTTTTTCATCTTTTATATTTTTCCTACCTGTTTTTGAAGACAATGGTCTGCTTTTCTGGGTGCCTGATGTCCTCTGCCAGCATTCAGAAGTTGTTTTGTAGAATTTACTCAGCGTTGAAATGTTCTTTTGATGAATTTGTGGGGGAGAAAGTGGTCTCCCCATTCTATTCCTCCGCCATCTTCTGAATTCCCCTGTCTTCTTTTTTTAAATTGTTATTGGATATAATTGATTTGCAGTGTTGTGTTAGTTCAAACTTTAAGAAGAATGACTCTAACATAAGGTTTGTAAATATAACTTTATGCTTGCTTTAATACTAAATTCTCATCATTTGAATTATGCCTGGCTGATAAATAGTTTATATTTGTTGAATGCATGAAACAAATGTTTACATAATTTAAAAATTCTGCAGATCCTGCAAAGAAAGTCAACGCTCCATTTATACTAGTACAAAAGAGTTGAATAAAATGTTTCAAGCTTACTTCTTTATTTTACATCACTTCTGAAATAATAAAAAAAGCCAAATAAGTGAAATAATGAAACACGAGTATTTTTTCATGCTCCTGAAAGTGTGATTTTAAATATTATTTAATCTTAGAAGTTTTTCATCTTGTTCATGTCCTAACATTCCAAGTTCCTATGCAATATTGCTCTTTACAGCGTCAGACCTTGCTTCTGTTACCAGTCACATCCACAACTGGGTGTTGTGTTTGCTTTGACTCCATCTCTTCATTCTTTCTGGATTTATTTCTCCAGTGATCTCCAGTAGCATATTGGGCATCTGCTAACCTGGGGAGTTCATCTTTCAGTATCCTATCTTTTTGCCTTTTCATACTATTCATGGAGTTCTCAAAGCAAGGATACTGAAGTGGCTTGCCATTCCCTTCTCCAGTGGATTACATTTTGTCAGAATTCTCTACCATGACCCGTTCATCTTTGGTGGTCCTACATGGCATGGCTCATGGTTTCACTGAGTTGGTCAAGGTTATGTTCAATGTGATCAGATTAGTTAGTTTTCTGTGATTGTTGTTTTTAGTCTGTCTGCCCAATGATGGAGAAGGATAAGAGGCTTATGGAGGCTTCCTGATGGGAGAGACTGACTGAGGGGGAAACTGGGTCTTGTTCTGATGCTGGGCTGAATGAAGCACAGGCTAGAATCAAGATTGCCAGCATCAATATCAATAACCTCATATATGCCAATTACTCTTATGGCAGAAAGTGAAGAAAAACTAAAAAGCCTCTTGATGACAGTGAAAGAGGAGAGTGGAAAAGTTGGCTTAAAACTCAACATTCAGAAAACTAAGATCATGGCATCTGGTCCCATCACTTCATGGCAAATAGACGGGGAAGCAGTGGGAACAGTGACAGACTATTTTGGCGGTCTCCAAAATCACTGAAGATGGTGACTGTAACCACGAAATTAAGAGAATCTTGCTCCTTGGAGTAAAAGCGATGACCAATCTAGACAGCATATTAAAAAGCAAATACATTGCTTTGCCAACAGAGGTCCATCTCGTCAAAGCTATGGTTTTTCCATTAGTCATGTATGGATGTAAGAGTTGAACTATAAAGAAAGCTGAGCACTAAAGAATTGATGCTTTTGAACTGTGGTGTTGGTGAAGACTCTTTAGAGTCGCTTGGATTGCAAAGAGATCCAACCAGTCCATCCCAAAGGAACTCAGTCATGAATATTCCTTGGAAGGACTGATGCTGAAGCTGAAACTCCAATACTTTGGCCACCTGATGCAAAGAACAGTCTAATTGGAAAAGACCCTGACGCTGGGAAAGATTGAAAGTGGGAGAAAAACAGAACGACAGAGGATGAGGTGGTAGGATGGCATCACCAATTCAATGGTCTTGAGTTTGAGAAGCTCCACCAGTTGGTGATGGACAGGGAAGCCTGGAGTGCTGCAGTTCACGGGGTTGCAAAGAGTCAAACACATCTGAGCAGCTGAACTGCAACAAACTTATGAAAAATGTCATGAGTATTTTGAAAGGTAGCACATTAAATCTCTAGACAGCTTTGGGTATTATGGCTATTTTAAAGTATTAACTCTTCAAATTCAAGAGCATAATATTTTCAATTTATTTGAATTATGTTTAATTTCCTTTCTCAGTGTTTTATATTTTTAAGGGTATACTTCTTTCAACTTAGTTGTGTCTAATGCTAGGTATTTAAATTTGTGTGTGTGATATTAAATTCATTTTTCTTTATATTTCTGATATTTATGAAATAAATTAACAGATTTCTACATGTTTAATTTTATCTTACTACCTTGCCGAATGTATTAGTTCTAATAATTTTCATTTGGAAGTTTGGAGTTCTCTATAAAGTATCATGTCATCTGTAAATAGTGATTTTACTGCCTTTCGCTCCAGCTGGTATAACCTCTACTTATTTTTCTCTGATTGTTGTGACTAGGATTTCCAATACTATTTGAACAGAAGTGGTGAGAATGGGTGGGCTTCCTATTTACCACTCAGTTGCAGTTTAGTCACTCAGTCGTGTCCGACTCTGTGACCCCATGAATCGCAGCATGCCAGGCCTCCCTGACCATCACCAACCCCTGGAGTTCACACAGACTCACGTCCATCGAGTCACGATGCCATCCAGCCATCTCATCCTGGGTCGTCCCCTTCTCCTTCTTCCCCCAATCCCTCCCAGCATCAGAGTCTTTTCCAATGAGTCAATACTTCGCATGAGGTGGCCAAAGTACTGGAGTTTCAGCTTTAGCATCATTCCTTTCAAAGAAATCCCAGGGCTGGTCTCCTTCAAAATGGACTGGTTGGATCTCCTTGCAGTCCAAGGGACTCTCAAGAGTCTTCTCCAACACCACAGTCTAACAGCATCAATTCTTTGGAGCTCAGCCTTCTTCACAATCCAACTCTCACATCCATACATGACCACAGGAAAAACCATAGCCTGGACTAGACAGACCTTAGTCGGCAAAGTAATGCCTCTGCTTTTGAATATGCTATCTAGTTTGGTCATAACTTTTCTTTCAAGGGGTAAGCGTCTTTTAATTTCATGGCTGAAATCACCATCTGCAGTGATTTTGGAGCCCCCCAAATAAAGTCTGACCCTGTTTCCACTGTTTCCCCATCTATTTCCCATGAAGTGATGGGACCGGATGCCATGATCTTCATTTTCTGAATGTTGAGCTTTAAGCAAACTTTTTCACGCTCCACTTTCACTTTCATCAAGAGCCTTTTTAGTTCCTCTTCACTTTCTGCCATAAGGGTTGTGTCATCTGCATATCTGAGGTTATTGATATTTCTCCCAGCAATCTTGATTCCAGCTTGTGTTTCTTCCAGTCCAGCGTTTCTTATGATGTACTCTGCATATAAGTTAAATAAGCAGGGTGACAATATACAGACTTTGATGTACTCTGTTTCCTATTTGAAACCAGTAGTATGTGGTAAAAATGCTGCCTGCCAGTGCAGGAGATGCAGGTTGGGAAGATCCCCTGGAGGAGGGGATAAGCAACCCATTTCAGTATTCTTGTCAGGAGAATCTCATCAACAAAGGAGTCTGGTGGGCTACAGTCCATAGTGTTACAAAGAGTTGAACACGACTGAAGTGACTTAGCATGCATGCACAGTGAGAGTTGGCATCCTTGTCTTGTTTTTGAATTTATCAGAAAGGCCTTCAGCTTTTCACTGTTGAGTATTATGTTGATGGTAGGTTTGTTGTGAATGGTTTTTATTATATGTTCCTTCTATATTCACTTTAGTGAGAGTTTTTATCATCAGCAGATGCTGTATTTTGTCCAATGCTTTTTCTGTATCTAGTGAGATGATCATGTGGCTTCTGTTTTTCCTTTCATTGGATGATTTGCATTTGCTGAGCCATCCTTCTGACCCTGGGACAAATCCGATTTGATCATAGTGTATGATTCTTTTAATATATTATTTAATTCCATTTGCTTAATATTTTGTTGAGCATTTTGAGATCTATATTCATCAATTATATTGGTGTATATATATATATATATATATTTTTTTTTTTTTTTTCTTGGTAATGTCTTTTCTGGCTTTGGTATCTTGGCTGTTTGGATAGCGACTTCATAGATTGAATTTGAGAATGTGTTCTCCTCCGTGCTTCTTTGGAGTAATTTGAGCAGAGTCAATGTTAAATCTTTTTTAAATATTTTGTGATCTCAGACATTCTGACTGGTGTGAAGTGGTACCTCACTGTGGTTTTGATTTGTATTTCTCTAATAATGAGTGATGTTGAGCATCTTTTCATGTGTTTGTTAGCCATCTGTATGTCTTCTTTGGAGAAATGTCTATTTAGTTCTTTGGCCCATTTTTTTATTGGATCTTTTATTTTTCTGGAGTTGAGCTGCATAAGTTGCTTGTATATTTTTGAGATTAGTGTTTGTCAGTTGCTTCATTTGCTATTATTTTCTCCCATTCAGAAGGCTGTCTTTTCACCTTGCTTATAGTTTCCTTTGTTGTGCAGAAGCTTTTAAGTTTAATTAGATCCCCTTTGTTTATTTTTGCTTTTATTTCCAGAATTCTGGGGGGTGGATCATAGAGGATCCTGCTGTGATTTATGTCGGAGAGTGTTTTGCCTATGTTTTCCTCTAGGAGTTTTATAGTTTCTGGTCTTATATTTAGATCTTTAATCCATTTTGAGTTCATTTTTGTGTGTGGTGTTAGAAAGTGATCTAGTTTCATTCTTTTGCAAGTGGCTGACCGGTTTTTCCAGCACCACTTGTTAAAGAGATTGTCTTTACTCCATTGTATATTCTTGCCTTCTTTGTCAAAGATAAGGTGTCCATAGGTGTGTGGATATATCCCTGGGCTTTCTATTTTGTTCCATTGATCTACATTTCTGTCTTTGTGCCAGTACCATACTGTCTTGATGACTGTGGCTTTGTAGTAGAACCTGAGATCAGGCAGGTTGATTCCTCTAGTTCCATGCTTCTTTCTCAAGATTGCTTTGGCAATCGCCAGTCTATGTCCAATGCAGGATACAGGATACTTGGTGCTGATGCACAGGGATGACCCAGAGAGATGTTATGGGGAGGGAGGTGGGAGGGGGGTTCATGTTTGGGAACGCATGTACAACCGTGGTGGATTCATGTCAATGTATGGCAAAACCAATACAGTATTGTAACGTAAAATAAAGTAAAAAAAAAAAAAAAAAAATTAAAAAAAAAATAAGTTTGGTGAAATGTTCCAGTGCAGCCATCCTGTCCTGCACCTTTGCTTGGAGGGAACTTTTTCTTTCTCTTTTTTAAAAAATACAGACTCAGTTTCATTTTTAGTGATCAGTTTATCTGTTTTACCTTGACTCAGTTTTAGCAGGCAGTATGCTTCTAGACTTCCCTATTTCTTTTATTTTTTTATTTTTTTAAATTTATTTTTATTTATTTATTTTATATATTATTTATTTATTTATTTATTTATTTTAATTTTAAAATCTTTAATTCTTACATGTGTTCCCAAACATGAACTCCCCTCCCACCTCCCTCCCCATAGCATCTCTGTGGGTCATCCCCATGCACCAGCCCCAAGCATGCTGTATCCTGCGTCAGACATAGACTAGCGATTCAATTCTTACATGATAGTATACATGATAGAATGCCATTCTCCCATATCATCCCACCCTCTCCCTCTCCCTCTGAGTCCAAAAGTCCGTTATACACAGCTGCGTCTTTTTTCCTGTCTTGCATACAGGGTCGTCATTGCCATCTTTCTAAATTCCATATATATGTGTTAGTATACTGTATTGGTGTTTTTCTTTCTGGCTTACTTCACTCTGTATAATCGGCTCCAGTTTCATCCATCTCATCAGAACTGATTCAAATGAATTCTTTTTAACGGCTGAGTAATACTCCATTGTGTATATGTACCACAGCTTTCTTATCCATTCATCTGCTGATGGACATCTAGGTTGTTTCCATGTCCTGGCTATTATAAACAGTGCTGCAATGAACATTGGGGTACATGTGTCTCTTTCAATTCTGGTTTCCTCGGTGTGTATGCCCAGCAGTGGGATTGCTGGTCATAAGGGAGTTCTATTTGCAATTTTTTAAGGAATCTCCACACTGTTCTCCATAGTGGCTGTACTAGTTTGCATTCCCACCAACAGTGTAGGAGGGTTCCCTTTTCTCCACACCCTCTCCAGCATTTATTGCTTGCAGATTTTTGGATCGCAGCCATTCTGACTGGTGTGAAGTGGTACCTCATTGTGGTTTTGATTTGCATTTCTCTGATAATGAGTGATGTTGAGCATCTTTTCATGTGTTTGTTAGCCATCCGTATGTCTTCTTTGGAAAAATGTCTATTCAGTTCTTTAGCCCATTTTTTGATTGGGTCGTTTATTTTTCTGGAATTGAGCTGCATAAGTTGCTTGTATATTTTTGAGATTAGTTGTTTGTCAGTTGCTTCATTTACTATTATTTTCTCCCATTCAGAAGGCTGTCTTTTCACCTTGCTGATATTTTCCTTTGTTGTGCAGCTTTTAATTTTAATTAGATCCCATTTGTTTATTTTTGCTTTTATTTCCAGAATTCTGGGAGGTGGATCATAGAGGATCCTGCTGTGATTTATGTCTGAGAGTGTTTTGCCTATGTTCTCCTCTAGGAGTTTTATAGTTTCTGGTCTTACATTTAGATCTTAATCCATTTTGAGCTTATTTTTGTGTGCAGTGTTAGAAAGTGATCTAGTTTCATTCTTTTACAAGTTGTTGACCAGTTTTCCCAGCACCACTTGTTAAAGAGATTGTCTTTACTGCATTGTATATTCTTGCCTCCTTTGTCAAAGATAAGGTGTCCATATGTGTGTGGATTTATCTCTGGGCTTTCTATTTTGTTCCATTGATCTATATTTCTGTCTTTGTGCCAGTACCATACTGTCTTGATGACTGTGGCTTTGTAGTAGAGCCTGAAGTCAGGCAAGTTGATTCCTCCAGTTCCATTCTTCTTTCTCAAGATTGCTTTGGCAATTCGAGGTTTTTTGTATTTCCATACAAATCTTGAAATTATTTGTTCTAGTTCTGTGAAAAATATGGCTGGTAGCTTGATAGGGATTTCATTGAATTTGTCAATTGCTTTGGGTAGTATACTCATTTTCACTATATTGATTCTTCTGATCCATGAACATGGTATATTTCTCCATCTATTAGTGTCCTCTTTGATTTCTTTCATCAGTGTTTTATAGTTTTCTATACATAGGTCTTTAGTTTCTTTGGGTAGATATATTCCTAAGTATTTTATTCTTTTCGTTGCAATGGTGAATGGAATTGTTTCCTTAATTTCTTTTTCTACTTTCTCATTATTGGTGTATAGGAATGCAAGGGATTTCTGTGTGTTGATTTTATATCCTGCAACTTTACTATATTCATTGATGAGCTCTAGTAATTTTCTGGTGGAGTCTTTAGGGTTTTCCATGTAGAGGATCATGTCATCTGCAAACAGTGAGAGTTTTACTTCTTCTTTTCCAATTTGGATTCCTTTTATTTCCTTTTCTGCTCTGATTGCTGTGGCCAAAACTTCCAGAACTATGTTGAATAGTAGCGGTGAAAGTGGACACCCTTGTCTTGTTCCTGACTTTAGGGGAAATGCTTTCAATTTTTCACCATTGAGGATAATGTTTGCTGTGGGTTTGTCATATATAGCTTTTATTATGTTGAGGTATGTTCCTTCTATTCCTGCTTTCTGGAGAGTTCTTATCATAAATGGATGTTGAATTTTGTCAAAGGCCTTCTCTGCATCTATTGAGATAATCATATGGTTTTTATTTTTCAATTTGTTAATGTGGTGTATCACATTGATTGATTTGCGGATATTGAAGAATCCTTGCATCCCTGGGATAAAGCCCACTTGGTCATGATGTATGATCTTTTTAATGTGTTGTTGGATTCTGATTGCTAGAATTTTGTTGAGGATTTTTGCATCTATGTTCATCAGTGATACTGGCCTGTAGTTTTCTTTTTTTGTGACATCTTTGTCAGGTTTTGGTATTAGGGTGATGGTGGCCTCATAGAATGAGTTTGGAAGTTTACCTTCCTCTGCAATTTTCTGGAAGAGTTTGAGTAGGATAGGTGTTAGCTCTTCTTGAAATTTTTGGTAGAATTCAGCTGTGAAGCCGTCTGGACCTGGGCTTTTGTTTCCTGGAAGATTTCTGATTACAGTTTCAATTTCCGTGCTTGTGATGGGTCTGTTAAGATTTTCTATTTCTTCCTGGTTCAGTTTTGGAAAATTGTACTTTTCTAAGAATTTGTCCATTTCTTCCACGTTGTCCATTTTATTGGCATACAACTGCTGATAGTAGTCTCTTATGATCCTTTGTATTTCTGTGTTGTCTGTTGTGATCTCTCCATTTTCATTTCTAATTTTATTGCTTTGATTTTTCTCTCTTTGCTTCTTGATGAGTCTGGCTAGTGGTTTGTCAATTTTATTTATCCTTTCAAAGAACCAGCTTTTGGCTTTGTTGATTTTTGCTATGGTCTCTTTTGTTTCTTTTGCATTTATTTCTGCCCTAATTTTTAAGATTTCTTTCCTTCTACTAACTCTGGGGTTCTCTAATTCTTCCTTTTCTAGTTGCTTTAGTTGTAGAGTTAGGTTATTTATTTGACTTTTTTCTTGTTTCTTGAGGTATGCCTGTATTGCTATGAACTTTCCTCTTAGCACTGCTTTTATAGTGTCCCACAGGTTTTGGGTTGTTGTGTTTTCATTTTCATTAGTTTCTATGCATATTTTGATTTCTTTTTTGATTTCTTCTGTGATTTGTTGGTTATTCAGAAGTGTGTTGTTCAACCTCCATATGTTGGAATTTTTAGTAGTTTTTCTCCTGTAATTGAGATCTAATCTTAATGCATTATGGTCAGAAAAGATGCTTGGAATGATTTCAATTTTTTTGAATTTATCAAGTTTAGATTTATGGCCCAGGATGTGATCTATCCTGGAGAAGGTTCCATGAGCACTTGAAAAAAAGGTGAAATTCATTGTTTTGGGGTGAAATGTCCTATAGATATCAATTAGGTCTAATTGATCTAATGTATCATTTAAAGTTTGCGTTTCTTTGTTAATTTTCCGTTTAGTTGATCTGTCCATAGGTGTGAGTGGGGTATTAAAGTCTCCCACTATTATTGTGTTATTGTTGATTTCCCCTTTCATACTTGTTAGCATTTGTCTTACATATTGCGGTGCTCCTATGTTGGGTGCATATATATTTATGATTGTTATATCTTCTTCTTGGATTGGTCCTTTGATCATTATGTAGTGGCCTTCTTTGTCTCTTTTCACAGCCTTTGTTTTAAAGTCTATTTTATCGGATATGAGTATTGCCACTCCTGCTTTCTTTTGGTCTCTATTTGTGTGGTATATCTTTTTCCAGCCCTTCACTTTCAGTCTGTATGTGACCCTTGTTTTGAGGTGGGTCTCTTGTAAGCAGCATATAGAGGGGTCTTGTTTTTGTATCCATTCGGCCAGTCTTTGCCTTTGGTTGGGGCATTCAACCCATTTACGTTTAAGGTAATTATTGATAAGTATGATCCCGTTATCATTTACTTTATTGTTTTGGGTTCGGGTTTATACACCCTTTTCGTGTTTCCTGTCTAGAGAATATCCTTTAGAATTTGTTGGAGAGCTGGTTTGGTGGTGCTAAATTCTCTCAGCTTTTGCTTGTCTGTAAAGCTTTTGATTTCTCCTTCAGATGTGAATGAGATCCTTGCTGGGTACAGTAATCTGGGATGTAGGTTATTGTCTTTCACCACTTTAAGTATGTCTTGCCATTCCCTCCTGGCCTGAAGAGTTTCTATTGAAAGATCAGCTGTTATCCTTATGGGAATCCCCTTGTGTGTTATTTGTTGTTTTTCCCTTGCTGCTTTTAATATTTGTTCTTTGTGTTTGATCTTTGTTAATTTGATTAATATGTGTCTTGGGGTGTTTCACCTTGGGTTTATCCTATTTGGAACTCTCTGTGTTTCTTGGACTTGGGTGATTATTTCCTTCCCCATTTTAGGGAAGTTTTCAACTATTATCTCCTCAAGGATTTTCTCATGATCTTTCTTTCTGTCTTCTTCTTCTGGGACTCCTATAATTCGAATGTTGGAGCGTTTCATATTGTCCTGGAGGTCTCTGAGATTGTCCTCGTTTCTTTTAATTCGTTTTTCTTGTTTCCTCCCTGATTCATTTATTTCTACCATTCTATCTTCTATTTCACTAATCCTATCTTCTGCCTCCTTTATTCTACTATTTGTTGCCTCCAGAGTGTTTCTGATCTCATTTATTGCGTTATTCATTATATTTTGACTCTTTTTTATTTCTTCTAGGTCCTTGTTAAACCTTTCTTGCATCTTCTCAATCCTTGTCTCTAGACTATTTATCTGTGATTCTATTTTGATTTCAAGATTTTGGATCATTTTCACTATCAATATTCAGAATTCCTTCTCAGGTAGATTCCCTACTTCTTCCTGTTTTGTTTGCTTTGGTGGGCAACTCTCCTGTTCCTTTACCTGCTGGGTATTCCTCTGTCTCTTCATCTTGGTTATATTGCTGCGTTTGGGGTGGCCTTTTTATATTCTGGTAGTTTGTGGAGTTCTGTTTATTATGGAGCTTCCTCACTGTGGGTGGGGTTCTATCAGTGGCTTGTCAAGGTTTCCTGGTTAGGGAGGCTTGTGTTGGAGTTCTGGTGGGTGGAGCTGGGTTTCTTCTCTCTGGAGTGCAGTGGAGTGACCAGTAATGGGTTATGAGACATCAAGGGTTTTGGAATAATTTTGAGCTGCCTGTATATTGAAGCTCAGGGGAGTGTTCCTGTGTTGCTGGAGAATTTGAGTGGTATGTCTTGTTTTGGAACTTGTTGGCCCTTGGGTGGAGCTTGGTTTCAGTGTAGGTATGAAGGCATTTGATGAGCTTCTATTGCTTAATGTTCCCTGAATTCAAGAGTTCTCTGTTTTCAGGCTTTGGATTTAAGCCTCCTGCTTCTGGTTTTCAGTTTTATTTTTACAGTAGCCTCTAGACTTCTCCATCTATACAGCACCGATAATAAAACATCTAGGTTAAAGATGAAAAGTTTCTCCACATTGAGGGACACTCAGAGAGGTTCACTGAGTTACAAGGAGAAGAGAAGATGGAGGGGGTAGTTAGAGGTAACTGGAATTAGATGCGGTGAGATCAAAAGAGGAGAGAGCAAGCTAGCCAGTAGTCACTTCCTTATGTGTGCTCTATAGTCTGGACCGCTCAGAGGTATTTACGGAGTTATACGGGGAAGAGGAGAGGGAGGAAGTAGACAGAGGTGACCAGGAGGATAAGAGAGAGGAATGAGAAGGAGAGAGACAAATCCTGCCAGTAACCAGTTCCTTAGGTGTTCTCCACCGTCTGGAACACACAGAGATTCACAGAGTTGGATAGAGAAGAGATGGGGGAGAAAAGAGACAGAGGCCACCTGGTGGAGAAAAAGGAGAGTCCAAAGGAGGAGAGAGTGGTCAAGCCAGTAATCTCGCTCTCAGGTAAACTTGGGTAGTGAAGTTTGGGTTTTTAAATGTACAAAACTGACAACAGAAACCTAAGAGCAAAGAATAAAAATCTAGAGTAGAGGTTGCATTTTAAAAAATACAATTTTAAAGAAAAGAAGCAGAAGGAAAAAGGAAGAAAGAAAAAAAACAAGAATTATTTAAAAAACAAACAAACAAACAAACAAAAAACAAAAAAAAACAAAAAGCCACCAACAACCATCCAAAGGCTATATATGGTGTTTGACTTTAAAAAAAAAAAAAAAGACTTTTTTCTATAACCTATAATAGTAGGTTATAGAACTAAAAATTAGAGGAGAAATAGAAGACTTAACAATTAAAAAAAAAGTTAGAAAAAAAAAAGAAGAAGAGAAAAAAAAAAGGAATGATTTTAAAATTATTAAAAATATATCTGGCCCTTCTCTGATGTTTTGGGCCGTGTGGGATCACTTCCAAGGTGGTTCCCTCTGTTTAACTTCTTCTGTTTGCTGGTTTTTTAGGCTCACTAGTTCAGTCGCGCTGTGGGGAGGGGGGATGCTGCAAACAAATAGCACTGTCGTGTGCACAGTGTCTCAGCCCTGCCTGACCTGTCCCTTCTGGCGGTGCACAAACTGCTCCGGCTCTACGGCTCTATGATGCTCAGCCGGGAACCGTCTGGGGCCGGCCCTAGGCTGCGTGCACTTCCCCGGTCCAAGCCGCTCAGGTTTGGCGCTCAGGCCGCCCTCAGAGGCACAGATTCGGCTGGGACTGCATTTTGTGCCCTTCCCAGGTCCGAGTAGCTCAGGAGTTTGGCGAGCGCAATCGCCATGGCGTGTCACCTTTTCTGCCGCTGCTGCTCAGCTTTCTGGGTGGACCGCTGGCATCCCCTGTGAGGCAGATTGTGAGTGTCCAGCACCCCCAGAAGTCTTAGCAAAGAGGCCTGCTTGCAGTTAGGTAAGTAAAGTCTCTCCGGGTCTGCAATTGCCCCTTTCCAGTCCTTACGGCTCTGGCTGCCTGTCCCCGGCGGGGGATGGTCTGCAGCCGGCTTTTTCCATTCCGTCCTTTGTTCTGTGCTCGGTCCTGGCGGTGTCTTATGTTCGAGCTTTTCGTGCAGTAGCTATCCCACAGTCTGGTTTGCTAGCGCAAGTTAGATCGTTCTGGTTGCGCGTGGGGCGTTCCTGCCCGATTCTTACAAAGCACTGCAGCCTGCGCCTCCCGCGCGTCCCTGCCCTGCCCCCACTTCCCAGTGGCGGATGCAGGTGTCTGTGCTGCTTTTCCGCTGGGGGAGTTACTGTTGGGCTTGTAATCTCTTGGTTTTAATTATTTGTTTATTTTTCCTTCCTGTTATGTTGACCTCTGTGTTTCCAAGACTCGCCACAGACTCGGCAGGGAGAGTGTTTCCTGGTGTTTGGAAACCTCTCTTCTTAAAGTTCCCTTCCCGGGACGGGCTTCCCTTCCCGGGATGGAGCTCCCTCCCCACCTCCTTTGTCTCCTTTTTCGTCTTTTATATTTTTTCCTACCTGTTTTTGAAGACAATGGTCTGCTTTTCTGGTTGCCTGATGACCTCTGCCAGCCTACAGAAGTTGTTTTGTGGAGTTTGCTCGGCGTTGAAATGTTCTTTTGAGGAATTTGTGAAGGAGGAAGTGGTCTTCCCGTCCTATTCCTCCGCCATCTTTATCCCGTCCCCTCCCTATTTCTTTTAGGCTGTCCAATTTGTTGGCATATAACTGTTCATAGTTTCTCTAATGATTTTTTTTTTGTAATTCTATAGTATTCATTGTTAATTTTTTCTCTTTCATTTCTTGTCTTCTTTATTTGTATTCTCTCTTTTTTCTTCCTTGTAAACCTAACCAGAGTTAATCTTTACAAACATCCAACTCTTGGATTTCTTGGTTATTTCTTTTGTTATTTTTTATTTTGTTTATTTCCTAAGTAAAGAAATATTTTGTTTATTCTTTTTATTTTTTAATATGACTTTATTTATTTTAATTGGAGGTTAATTACTTTACAATATTTTATTGGTTTTGCCATACATCAGCATGAATCCACCACAGGTATACACGTTTTCCCCATTCTTGCTCTTCAATCCTTTTATATATTTGCCTTTCCTATTGTGACTTTCTCTTTCCCATTAATTACTGCTTCTTTGCTATTCATAGATGATCTTCAGTATTTCTTTTAAGTTAGTTTTAGTTTTGCTGAATTATGTTAGAAATTATTTATAAAGAGAGATATTCTTTATGTCTCCTATTCTAAATGATAGTCTAGCTGGGTAGAGTATCCTAGGTTGTAGATTTTTCCTCTTCAGGACTTTGAATATGTTATGTCACTCCTTTCTGGCCAGCATAATCGCTACAGAGATATCAGCTGATAGCCTTATGAGAGTTTCCTCGTTTTGTGATTTTCATTATGATATGCCTTGGTGAAGTTCTTTTGGGGTTCATCTTGTTGAGGGCCCTTTGTGCTTCCTGTACCTCAATGTTTCCTAATTTAGTTTGGGAATTTTTAGATAATTTCTTCAAATACATTTTCAATCTCCTTTTCTTTCCCTTCTTCTTGAAGCTCTATTATATGTTGGTTGGCACACTGTATTTTATCCCATAGATCTTGTATGTTTTTTTTTTTTTTCTAGTTTTACATGCATTCCTGTGTGGGTGATTTCCTTTATTTTACATTCTAGATTTTTTTTTTTTTTTTACTATTTAATTAGAACATTTTTATTTTTATTTTTATTTTTTTTAGTTTATTTTACTTGACAATACTCTATTGGTTTTCCATACATTGACATGAATCCACCACGGGTGTATACAAGCTTCCAATCCTGAATCCCCCTCCCACCTCCCATCCCATATCATCACTCTGGATCATCCCCATGCACCAGCCCCAAGCATCCTGTATCCTGTATCGAACATAGACTGGCTTTATTTTTTTTCAGTGTAATCTAGTCTGGTCTTCATTGTTTCTAGATTGGTTTTTATCTCAGCAATGGAATTGTCTGAATTTGGTTCATCTTTATTGTTTCTACTTCCTACTTACAGTGATCTGAATTTCTATAGATATTTCTTTTTTAATTCTTTTAACATTTTATTGTCTCCTTTTTGAAGTTCAGTTCAGCCACTCAGTCATGTCCAACTCTTTGTGACCCCATAGGTTGCAGCATGCCAGGCCTCCCTGTCGATCACCAACTCCCAGAGTTTACTCAAACTCATGTCCATTGAGTCAGTGATGCCACCCAACCATCTCATCCTCTGTCGTCCCCTTCTCTTCCTGCCTTCAATCTTTCCCAGCATCAGGGTATTTCCCAAAGAGTCAGTTCTTTGCATCAGGTGTCCAAAGTATTGGAGTTTCAGCTTCAGCATCAGTCCTTCCAATGAATAATAAGAACTGATTTCCTGTAGGATGGATTGGTTGGATCTCCTTGTTGTCCAAGTGACTCTGAAGAGCCTTCTCCAACACCACAGTTGTAAAGGATCATTTCTTCGGTGCTCAGCTTTCTTTATAGCCCAACTCTCACATCCATAAATTCCATACTGGGAAAACCATAGCTTTTTTTTTACTTCATATATTGTTTATTAAACATTAATGTTTCAACTTTTCTTTTACGAATTTCATAATATTCTCTCATTATCCATGTTAATTTTATGTCATGCTACATAGGACCTAATTCTCTAAAATAAGTGGCTCAAATAAAATTATATCTGCCTTGGGAATTCCCTGGTTATCCATTGTTTATTTTTATTTTTTATTTTTTTAATATAAATTTATTTATTTTAATTGGAAGCTAATTACTCTACAATACTGTATTGGTTTTGCCATACATCAATATTAATCCACCACAGTATACATGTGTTCCCCAACCTGAAACCCCCTCCCACCTCCCTCCCTGTAGCATCCCTCTGGGTCATCCCAGTGCACCAGCCCCAAGTATCCAGTATCATGCATTGAACCTGGACTGGTGATTCGTTTCATATATGACATTATACATGTTTCAATGCCATTCTCCCAAATTATCCCACTCTCTCCCTCTCCCATAGAGTCCAAAAGACTGTTCTATACTGCAAAGGAGGGTTATTGTTACCGTCTTTCTAAATTCCATATATATGTGATAGTATACTGAATTGGTGTTTTTCTTTTGGCTTACTTCACTCTATATAATCGGCTCCAGTTTCATCCACCTCATTAGAACTGATTCAAATGTATTCTTTTTAATGGCTGAGTAATACTCCATTGTGTATATGTACCACAGCTTTCTTATCCATTCATCTGTTGATGGACATCTAGCTTGCTTCCATGTCCTGACTATTATAAACAGTGCTGAGATGAACATTGGGGTACATGTGTCTCTTTCAATTCTGGTTTCCTTGGTGTGTATGCCAAGGAGTGGTATTGCTGGGTCATAAGGTAGTTCTAGTTCATTTTTTAAGGAATCTCCACACTGTTCTCCATAATGGCTGAACTAGTTTGCATTCCCACAAACAGTGTAAGAAGGTTCCCTTTTCTTCACACCCTCTCCAGCATTTATTGCTTGTAGAATTTTGGATCACAGCCATTCTGACTGGCTGTGAAATGGTACCTCATTGTGGTCTTAATTTGCATTTCTCTGATGAGTGATGTTGAGCATCTTTTCATGTGTTTGTTAGATATCTGTATGTCTTCTTTGGAGAAATGTCTATTTAGTTCTTTGGCCCATTTTTTTTTTTGATTGGGTCATTTATTTTTCTGGAATAGAGAGCTGCAGGAGTTGCTTGTATATTTTTGAGATTAGTTGTTTGTCAGTTGCTTCATTTGCTATTATTTTCTCCCATTCTGAAGGCTGTCTTTTCACCTTGCTTATAGTTTCCTTTGTTGTGCAGAACCTTTTAATTTTGTAATCCTAATTAAAATTAAAACCATAGCTTTGACTGGACAGACCTTCGTTGACAAAGTAATGTCTCCGTTTTTTGCCAAGTAAACTGGTGAGGTCTTTTTCATTCTTCCAGGGATTTTTTTTTCCAGTTGTTCCTCTGTTTTTTTATTTTAGTAAACTTTGTCTGTGTCTATGAATTTAGGAGGAACAGTTTTCGAAATGGTGATTTTATGTGGCAGGATCCCTGTGTAGAATGTTGTGCACCCAATATTTTTAGTATAAATTCTGGTTTTATTTTGGGTCCCAACCTATATTTCCTCAGAATGTGCTAGCCAATATCTCCTTGATAGTGAGTGTGATTGATGTTATGCTATTCAGAGTCTGTGCTGGAAATGAAGTGGGATTTCCCCTTTGATCCATGGCTGTCATTGCCTTGTTGGGATTAAGGTTTTCTCTCCAGTTATTGAAATAGAAGTCTTGAGAGTCAGGTTCCAGCAGGTTCCATTGCCATGGTGTGCCCTGCTGCTAAGGAGGTGACCACTGAAACAAATGAGGCTTATGCAGACATAGAGAACAGATGCACCATCCATATAGGCATCCACAGTTCTGCCCAGAAGCAGCACAAGGTTGCATCTCATTGTCCTTTGTGTTCACTCCAAATTTAGTGCAAGGCTATGGTGTGGAGTGGGCTCAGACTAGGGGCTGGGGCACACTGGCTGCAGGAGTCAATGTGGCCATGCTGCTGCCTGGGACCTGGACTGACTCTCTGGCAAACTTCTCCCGGGACCTGAATGCCACAGATTCAGCACGAAGCTGTGATGTGAAATGGATAGATCTGGGCCACTTCAGCTGGGAAATGATTCACTCCATACTCCTGACCAGGGCCTATCTGGCAGAGAACAATCCCCGCCATGTGCAAGCTTAAAATATGAGCTGTGGCTAGAGTTACCACTGTTGTGTACACATTAATGATAGACTTCACAAGTACTCTTGACTACATACCCCTAGGCTGTCACCACTCAGCTAGGCCAAGTGATCTGCGAAGGTCTGTCTGAGATTAAGTGCTTATCCACTGCACATTCTTGTGGTGCTACCCAGTTTGTTCACAGACGACACCTGACTGGTACAATCCTTCTGCCCACACACATGTACTGACAGTAGTTTCCATTGTTCCACCCAGATCACAGCCGTGGTGCCTCAGTCTGTATTCATAGCTATATGAAATCCCCGCCCTGATCTTGGACCAGGCTGTGGTGTGGAGTGAGTAGGACTGAGTGCTAACCTCTTCAGACTGGGGAGTTCAACAAGGTGGCAATCACTAGCACAGGTTTCTTCCCACCTTGACATAATGCAAGATGGCATGCAAACACTCCTCAGGAGTGAAATGTAAGCTTCTTCAGTCCCTCAGTCCATCCTAGTAGACTTCCCAGCAGGGAAGGGCGCCCCCCAGATGAAGGGCTGCCTACATGGACCTTCTCCTTACAGATCCCTCCCAGGGATGCTGATCCTGACCTGATGCCTTCCTCCCGTTATACCCAGTTATGTGGAAATCTTTCTTGCAGCTTTGATTGTATAGGAGACCTTCTGCCAGTTTCCAATTAGTTTTCCCTGAGAAAATTTCCACATTTAGATGTACTTTTATATATTTGTGGGGGCACATGAACCTCACATCCTCCTACTACATTTTGAGTCATCTTCTCAAGTTCAGAGTAGTTTTTGTTCCCTGATATGTTTTCTTTTGGTCATACAAGACATAAATCAGTGACAAAAGCAATTAATGTGTCATATCATGAAAGTCATTGTTTTCTTTTCCAACGTTACATAGCAGAGGATTTTGTTTTAAGATACATTATGAGATCACTGATTCCCAGGTGGCTCAGTAGTAAAGAATCTGCCTGCCAACGCAAAAGACATGGGTTTGATCCCTGGGTCACAAAGATTCTCTGAAGGAGGAGATGGCAACTGACTCCAGTATTCTTGCTAGGAAAATCCCATTCACAGAGGAGCATGGTGGACTACAGTTTGTGGCATCACAGAGTCAGACACGACTGATCAACTGGCCACAAATGAGATCACTATTTGCTTATAACTATAAATATAAAGCTACACAAATTTTTGACCAGTATTCATTTGTAATAAAACTAGAGAAATATTATATCCAACAAACTTTTAATGCAATATTAGTAGAACATAGTAGTTGGATAAAAGGCTAAAGTGTCTGTCAATATAGCAGAAATAGATGTTTTTCTGGAACTCTCTTCCTTTTTCCATGATCCAGCAGATGTTGGCAATTTGATCTCTGGTTCCTCTGCCTTTTCTAAATCCAGCTTAAACATCTGGAAGTTCACGGTTCACGTGTTGCTGAAGCCTGACTTGGAGAATTTTGAGCATTACTTTACTAGCGTGTGAGATGAATCCAATTGTGCAGTAGTTTGAGCATTTTTTGGCATTGTCTTTATTCGGGATTGGAATGAAAATTGACCTTTTCCAGTCTTGTGATCACTGCTGAGTTTTCCAAATTTGCTGGCATATTGAGTGCAGCAATTTCACAGCATCTTCTTCCAGGATTTGAAATAGCTTAACTGGAATTCCATCACGTCCACTAGCTTTGTTTGTAGTGATGCTTCCTAAGACTCACTTGAATTCATATTCCAGGATGTCTGGCTCTAGGTAGTGATCACACTATCGTGATTATCTTGGTCATGAAAATCTTTTTTGCACATTTCTTCTGTGTATTCCTGCCACCTCTTCTTAATATCTTCTGTTTCTGTTAGGTCCATATCATTTCTGTCCTTTATCGAGTCTATCTTAAAGCCTTAACTGTGTGGGTCACAATAAACTGTGGAATATTCTGAAAGAGATGGAAATACCAGACAACCTGACCTGCCTCTGGAGAAACCTATATGCAGGTCAGGAAGCAACAGTTAGAACTGGACATGGAACAAGGGGCTGGTTCCAAATAGGAAAAGGAGTACAGCAAGGCTGTATATTGTCAACCTGCTTATTTAACTTATATGTAGAGTACATAATGAGAAAAGCTGGGCTGGAAGAAGCACAAGCTAGAATCAAGATTGCTAGAGGAATATCAATAACCTCAGATATGCAGCTGACACCACCCTTATGGCAGAAAGTGAAAAGGAACTAAAAAGCCTCTTGATGAAAATGAAAGAGGAGAGCGAAAAAGTTGGCTTGAAGCTCAACATTCAGAAAACGAAGATCATGGCTTCTGGTCCCATCACTTCATGGGAAATAGATGCGGAAACAGTGGAAACAGGGTCAGACTTTATTTTGGGAGCTCCAAAATCACTTCAGATGGTGATTGCAGCCATGAAGTTAAAAGACACTTGCTCCTTGGAAGGAAACTTATGACCAAATTAGATAGAATACTCAAAAAACAGAGACATTACTTGGCCAACAAAGGTCCGTCTAGTCAAGGCTATTTTTTTTTCCTGTCGTCATGTATGGATGTGAGAGTTAGACTGTGAAGAAAGCTGAGCACCAAAGAATTGATGCTTTTGAACTGTGGTGTTGGGGAAGACTCTTGAGAGTCCCTTGGACTGCAAGGATATCCAAGCAGTCCATTCTAAAGGAGATCAGTCCTCGGTGTTTATTGCAAGGACTGATGCTGAAGATGAAACTCCAATACTTTGGCCACCTCATGAGAAGAGTTGACTCATTGGAAAAGACTCTGATGCTGGGAGGGACTGGAGACAGTAGGAGAAGGGGATGACAGAGGATGAGATGGCTGGATGGCATCACTGACTAGATGGAAAAGAGTTTGGGTGAACTCCGGGAGTTGGTGATGGACAGGGAGGCCTGGCGTGCTGCAATTCATGGGGTCACAGAGTCGGACACGACTGAGTTACTAAACTTAAACTGAACTGAACAATGTTAAACTATGATGTTCTGTGCACACCAATGGTGTTTTTTTTTTTTTAAAGAACTACATCAAAAGCAACTTCTTAGAGGCAAGTAGTTTTATGCAACAAACTTACTTTGTTGAATTCCTGAACTTAACTCTGGTTATGGTAAACTTTTACGTGTTAAAATCCAATTTGTTTTTAAAATTTCTGATGCTTGGGGCTTCCCTGATGTCTCAGTGATGGAAAGTCTGCCTGCCTATACAGGAGACATGGATTCCATCTGTGATTTGGAGGGATCCTACTTGTCCCAGAGCAACTAAGCCCATGTGCCACAACTACTGAACCTGTGTGTGGTGTGACTACTGAAGCCCATAGATCCTAGAGCCTGTGTTTCACAACAAGAGAAGCCACCATATGCAAAACTGATGCACTACAACTAGAGAGTAGCCCCCTCTCACCACAACTAGAGAAAAACTCACACAGCAACAAAGACCCAGCACATTAAAAATAAATAAATGAACTGATAAAATGGTTTAAAATCCTTGCTATAAAAACTGGACAACTGCTTGTAAAAGAATGAAACTAGAACACTTCCTAACACCATACACAAAGATAAATTCAAAATGGATTAAAGATCTAAATGTAACACCAGAAACTATAAAACTCCTAGAGGAGAATATAGGCAAAACACTGTCCGACATAAATCACAGAAGGATCCTCTATGACCCACCTCCCAGAATATTGGAAATAAATGCAAAAATAAATAAATGGGACCCAAATAAAATTAAAAACTTTTGCATAACAAAGGAAACTCTAAGCAAAGTGAAAAGACAGCCTTCTGAATGGGAGAAAATAATAGCAAATGAAGCAACTGACAAACAACTAATCTCAAAAATATACAAGCAACTCCTACAGCTCAATTCCGGAAAAATTAACGACCCAATCGAAAAATGGGCCAAAGAACTAAACAGACATTTCTCAAAAGAAGACATACAGATGGCTAACAAACACATAAAAAGATGTTCAACATCACTCATTATTAGAGAAATGCAAATCAAAACCTCAATGAGGTACCATTTCACGCCAGTCAGAATGGCTGTGATCCAAAATTACTCTTGGTGGGAATGCAACCTAGTTCAGCCACTATGGAGAACAGTGTGGAGTTTCCTTAAAAATCTGGAAATATATCAGCCTGATGATCCAGCAATCCCACTCCTGGGCGTACACAGTGAGAAAACCAGAATTGAAAGAGGCACGTGTACCCTAATGTTCATCTCAGCACTGTTTATAATAGCCAGGACATGGAAGCCACCTAGATGTCCATCAGCAGATGAATGGATAAGAAAGCAGTGGTACATATACACAATGGAATATTACTCAGCCATTAAAAAGAATACATTTGAATCAGTTCTAATGAGGTGGATGAAACTGGAGCCAATTATACAGAGTGAAGTGAGCCAGAAAGAAAAACACTAATTCAGTATACTAACACCTATATATGGAATTTAGAATGATGGTAACGATAATCCTGTATGTTAGACAGCAAAAGAGACACAGATATATAGAAATGTATTTTGGACTCTGTGGGAGAGGGAGAGGGTGGGATGATTTGGGAGAATGGCATTGAAACATGTATAATATCATATATGAAACGAATCGCCAGTCCAGGTTAGATGCAGGATACAGGGTGCTTGGGGCTGGTGCACTGGGGTGACACAGAGAGATGGTATGGGGAGGGAGGTGGGAGGGGGTTTCAGGATGGAGAACACGTGTACACTCGTGGCAGACTCATGTTGATGTTTAGCAAAACCAATACAATACTGTAAAGTTATTAAACTCCAATTAAATAAATTTATATTTTAAAATAAATGAAAGCAAACAAAAACCCCTCATACTCTAATTTAAAAGTAGCATTACACTGAACATTTCTGAAAAAGTGAAGCGAGTTCAGTTCAGTTCAGTCGCTCAGTCATGTCCAACTCTGACACCATGAATCACAGCACACCAGGCCTTCCTGTCCATCACCAACTCCCGGAGTTCACTCAAACTCAGGTCCATCTAGTCAGGGATACCATCCAGCCATCTCATCCTCTGTTGTCCCATTCTCCTCCTGCTCCCAATCCTTCCCAGCATCAGAGTCTTTTCCAATGAGTCAAATCTTCTCATGAGGTGGCCAAAGTATTGGAGTTTCATCTTCAGCATCGGTCCTTCCAAAGAACACCCAGGACTGATATCCTTCAGAATGGAGTGCTTGGATATCCTTGCAGCCCAAGGGACTCTCAAGAGTCTTCTGCAACACCACAGTTCAAATGCATCAATTCTTCGGCACTCAGCTGTCTTCACAATCCAACTCTCACATCCATACATGACTACTGGAAAAACCATAGCCTTGAATAGATGGACCTTTTTTAGCAAAGTAATGTCTCTGCTTTTGAATATTCTATCTAGGTTGGTCATAAATTTCCTTCCAAGGAGTAAGCGTCTATTAATTTCATGGCTGCAATCACCATCTGCAGTGATTTTGGAGCCCCCAAAAATAAAGTCTGACCCTGTTTCCACTGTTTCCCCATCTATTTCCCACGAAGTGATGGAACCAGAAGCCATGATCTTCGTTTTCTGAACGTTGAGCTTCAAGCCAACTTTTTCACTCTCCTCTTTCACTTTCATCAAGAGGCTTTATAACTTCTCTTCACTTTCTGCCATAAGGGTGGTGTCAGCTGCATATCTGAGGTTACTGATATTTCTCCTGGCAATCTTAATTCCAGCTTGTGCTTCTTCCAGCCCAGCTTTTCTCATGATGTACACTGCATATAATTTAAATAAACAGGATGACAATATACAGACTTGAGGTACTCCTTTTCCTGTTTGCAACCAGTCTGTTTTTCAATGTCCATTTATAACTGTTGTTTCCTGACCTGCATATAGGTTTCTCAAGAGGCAAGTCAGGTGGTCTTGTATCCCCATCCCTTTAAGAATTTTCCACAGTTTATTGTGATCCATGCAGTCAAAGTCTTTGGCATAGTCAATAAAGCACAAATAGATTTTTTTTTTTTTTTCTGGAACTCTCTTGCTTTTTCCATGATGCAGTGGATGTTGGCAATTTGATATCTGGTTCCTATGCCTTTTCTAAATTCAGCTTGAACATCTGAAAGTTCATGGTTCACATGTTTCTGAAGCCTGGTTTGGAGAATTTTGAGCATTACTTTACTAGCATGTGAGATGAGTGCAATTGTGCGGTAATTTGAGCATTCTTTGGCATTGCCTTTCTTTGGGATAGGAATGAAAGCTGACCTTTCCAGTCTTGTGGCCACTGCTGAGTTTTCCAAATTTTCTGGCTGTGAAAGTGCAGCACTTTCACAGCATCATCTTTTAGGATTCGAATTAGCTCAGCTGGATAAGTGAATAAGTGAGTAAATTTCCCAAATGAGCCTAATTGAAAGAAAGCCTGGCATTAGTCAAGAATACAGGTTAAGACTTAGCCATTTGTGATGAATATGGGCTTTATGGACTGATAATAGGTCAGGCAAATTTACAAAGTAAACAAACCAGAAAAAACTTAATAAGATTTAAGATATAGTGTTTAATATACTACCTTTAAGATATAGTTTTTAATATACTACCTTCTTCTTTTTATTTTTCATGAGAAGCATAAAATGCTGAATAATTCCTTTTTAAAGAAAATCCAAGGTTTTAATCTGTAATGAAAAAATGACAATAACTGAAATAGGTAAATTATTATCTGCTTGTAAGAGCATCTATCATGCAAAACTTTTCAAAAATTGCAAGAGATTTGAAGCTGTGATCATAGTGTACTCACATACCATTTCAGCCATAATTTTGCAGTAAATAAATGTGGACAGTTCAGTTCAGTTCAGTCACCCAGGCGTGCCGACTCTTTGCGACCCCATGAATCACAGCACACCTGGCCTCCCTGTCCATCACCAACTCCCAGAGTTCACTCAGACTCATGTCCATCGAGTCAGTGATGTCATCCAGCCATCTCACCCTCTGTTGTCCCCTTCTCCTCCTGCCCCTAATCCCTCCCAGCATCAGAGTCTTTTCCAATGAGTCAACTCTTCTCATGAGGTGGCCAAAGTACTGGAGTTTCAGCTTTAGCATCATTCCTTTCAAAGAAATCCCAGGGCTGATCTCCTTCAGAATGGACTGGTTGAATCTCCTTGCAATCCAAGGGAATCTCAAGAGTCTTCTCCAACACCACAGTTCAAAAGCATCAATTCTTCAGTGCTCAGCTTTCCTCCCAGTCCAACTCGCACATCCATACATTACCACAAGAAAATCATAGCCTTGACTAGACAGACCTTAGTCAGCAAAGTAATGTCTTTGCTTTTGAATATACTATCTAGGTTGCTCATAACTTTTCTTCCAAGGAGTAAGCATATTTTAATTTCATGGCTGCAGTCACCATCTGCAGTGATTTTGGAGCCCCCCAAAATAAAGTCTGACACTCTTTCCACTGTTTTCCCATCTATTTCCCATGAAGTGATGGGACCGGATGCTATGATTTTCGTTTTCTGAATGAGCTTTAGGCCAACATTTTCGCTCTTCAGTTTTACTTTCATCAAGAGGCTTTTTAGTTCTTCTTCACTTTCTGTCATAAGGGTGATGTCATTTGCATGTCTGTGGTATTGATATTTCTCCCAGCAATCTTGATTCCAGCTTGTGTTTCTTCCAGTTCAGCGTTTCTCATGATGTACTCTGTATGTAAGTTAAATAAGCAGGGGGACAATATACAGCCTTGATGTACTCCTTTTCCTATTTGAATCCAGTCTGTTGTTCTGTGTCTAGTTCTAACTGCTGCTTCCTGACCTGCATACAGATTTCTCAAGAGGCAGGTCAGGTGGTCTGGTATTTCCATCTCTTCCAGAATTTTCCATATTTTATTGTGATCCACAGAGTCAAAAGCTTTGGCATAGTCAATAAAGCAGAAACATATGTTTTTCTAGAACTCCCTTGCTTCTTCCATGATCCTGCAAGTATTGGCATTTGATCTCTTGTTCCTCTGCCTTTTCTAAAACCAGCTTAACATCAGGGATTTCACGGTTCACATATTGCTGAAGCCTGGCTTGGAGAATTTTGAACATTACTTTAGTAGCATGTGAGATTAATGCAATTGTGCAGTAATTTGAGCATTTTTGGCATTGACTTTCTTTGGAATTGGAATGAAAACTGACCTTTTCCAGTCCTGTGGCCACTGCTGTTTTCCAAATTTGCTGACATATTGAGTGCAGCACTTTCACAGCATCATCTTTCAGGATTTGAAATAGCTCAACTGGAATTCCATCACCTCCACTTTCTAAGGCCCACTTGACTTCAGCAAAAGAAGTTAAAAAAAAAGGGAGTTATGAAAGCAATCCTAGAACCATTAACAGAGTTGCAATAAGTACATACATATCAACAATCGCTTTAAATGTGAGTGGATGCAATTATTTAATCAAAAGACATAGAGTGGCTGAATGCATAAAATAACAAGACCATGTATATACTACCTCCAAGAAACTAAATTCAAATCTAAAGACACAGACTGAAAATGAGGGGATGGAAAAAGTAGTCCATGCAAATGGGAATGACGAGAAAGGGTAGAGGTACTTATATCAGACAAAGTAGACTGTAAAATAAAGACCATAACAAGAAACAAAAGAAAGACTACATAATGGTAAAGGTATTGATCAAAGAAAATATAAAAACAACAAATGTGTATCCACCCAATATTGGAACCCATTACACACCAAATATCAATAAACTTAAAGAAATTAACTGTAACACAATGGTAGTAGGGGGTTTTAACACCCCACATACAAAAATGGGCCGATCATTCATTCAGGAAATTGACAAGGAAAAACTGTCCTCACACACAACATATTATGTTACATGCACTAAATAGATTTACAGAGAGCATTCCATCCCAAAGCAGCAGAATACACATTCTTTTCAAGCGCACATAAAACATTCTCCAGGACAGATCACATGTAGACCACAAAACAAAATCTCAGTGCATGTAAGAAAACTGAAATTATACTGGGCACTTTTTCAAACACAATGCTATGAGATTAGATATCAACAACAAGCAAAAACCTAAAACAACAACAACAACAACAATAAAGCACAGAAGCTAAATAATATAGTTCTACACAGTCAGTGGATCCATGGATCCTGAAGAAATCAAAGAAGAAACTTAAAAATATCTGCAGACAATTGAGTACAAAAATACAATGATCCAAAATTTATGCATGCATACTTAGTTGCTCAGTTTTATGTGACTCTCTGCAACACTTTGTACTGTAGTCTGCCAAGCTACTCTGTCCATGAGATTTTTCAGGCAAGAATATTAGAATGGGTTGCCATTTCCTCCTCCAGGGGAACTTCCTGACACAGGGAGAAAACCCACATTTCCTGTGTCTCCTGTACTGCATCTCCTCTGTCTCCGGATTTTTTACCTGCTGAACCACTGGAGGAAGATCCCAAACTCTATGACATACAGCAAAACAGTTCTTGATGGAAGAGTATAGCAATAGAAGTCTACCTCAGGAAACAAGAAAAATGTCAAATTAAAAACCTGAACTAATACCTAAGGGAACTAGAAAAGGAAGGAAAAAAACAAAAGTCAAAGATATAGACTGGAATAAACCATAAATCAGAGTAGAAGTAAATAAAATAAGATAAAATAAATAGAAAATGTTTATGAAATGAATAAGTGGTTCTTTGAAAAGAAAAACAAAATTGAAACACTTTTAGACAGACTCTTTAAGAAAAAGTAGAGAGGACCCAAATAAGTATAAATCAGAAATTAAAAAGAAGTTACAATCAATAGGACATAAATGCAAAGATTATAAGATATTATGCAAATAACTATACACTGATAAACTAGAAGCCCTGGACAAATTCCTTGAAATGTAAAATCTCACAAGATTAACAAGGAAGAACTAAAAGATGCAAACACACAAATTACTGGTAATGGAATTGAATTCATAATTTAAAAACAAATAAACAAAAAGACTCAACAGACACAAATTCAAAATCAGATGACTTCATAGATGAATTCTACCAAATATTTACAGTGGAGTTAACATCTATTTTTGTCAAATATTCTGAAAAATTTGACAGGCAAGAACACTCTTGAGCTCATTCTATGAGGCAAATATCACCCTGATTTTAATACCAGAATACTAGTCAAAGAGATGAAAAAAAGTTACATATCAGGTCAATATCACTGATAAACATGAATGTAGTCATCAGCAAAATATTAGCAAACTGATACTCCAACAATACATTAAAGGATCATACAACATGATCAAATGAGATTTATTCCAGTAATGCAATGATGGGTCAGTGTCTGCAAATCAATGAAAGTAACATCATATTAACAAATTGAAAAATAAAAATCATATAATCATCTTAATCGATACACAACTTTTTTTTTTACAAAATTCAACAGCTATTTATGATAAAACCTCTCGAAAAATAGGTACAGAGGAATATACCTCAATGTAATAAAGACCATATATGACAACCCACAGTTAGCGTCATCTCAATGGTTTAAAACTAAAAGCATTTCTTCTAAGATTAAGAGCAAGACAAATCCAATCTCAAACATTTATTCAACATAGCATTAGAAGTACTAGACACAGTAATTAGAAAAGGGAATAAAATATATCTAAATTATATAGAGAGTATTAAAACTCTCACTTTGCAGTTGATAGGATAATATACATAAAAAGTCAGTAGATAAAGAAAATGTATAGCTATATAATGAAATATTACTCAGCAATAAAAAGGAATTTGCCATTTGCAAAAACATGGATGGACATAGAGGATATTACACTAACTGAAATAAGTCAGATGGAGAAAGACAAATACTGTATGATTTTGGTGTGTAAAACATCAAAAATCTATTAGAACTCATTAAAAACTTCAGTATAATTGTAGAATATAAAACTAAAATACAGAAATCTGTTGCATTTCTATACATCAAAACTGAAAAAAAAAAACCCGAGAAATTAAGTAAACAATCCCACTTACAATAAACTCAAAAAGAACAAGACATCTAGAAATAAGATTATAAGATATTGATGAAAGAAACTGAAGGTGACACAAAGAGTTGGAAAGATATTCTGTGTTCATGGATTGCAAGAATTAATATTTTTAAAATGATCATACTGCTGAAGGCAATCTCTAGATTCAAGGCTGCTGCTGCTGCTGCTAAGTCACTTCAGTCTTGTCCGACTCTGTGCAACCCCATAGATGGCAGCCCACCAGGCTCCCCCGTCCCTGGGATTCTCCAGGCAAGAACACTGGAGTGGGTTGCCATTTCCTTCTCCAATGCATGAAAGTGAAAAGTGAAAGTGAAGTAGCTCAGTTGTGTCTGACTCTTAGCGACCCCATGGACTGCAGCCTACCAGGCTCCTCCATCCATGGGATTTTCCAGGCAAGAGTCCTGGAGTGGGTTTTCATTGCCTTCCGTGATAGAGTCAATGCGATCTCCATCAAATTACAATGGCTTTTTTTGTTTATTTAGAACATAAAATATTAAAAGTTGTACAGACACACAAAGGACTTTGAGTAGTCAAAACAATCTTGAGAAAGAAGAACAAAGCTAGACTTACCATGGTCCTAGACTTTAGTCTATATAACAAGCTAAAGTAGTCCACAAAGGATGGAACTGGAACAAAGAGGCAATTAGATTAATGGAACAGAACTGGACACCCAGAAATGTATCCACACTTATTTGGGCAATTAACCTAAAACAAAGGAGGCAATAATATACAGTCAGTAAAAGAGCATCTCTTCAATAAATGGTGTTGGGGAAACTAGACAGCTACATATAAAATAATGAAGCTAGACTACTCACTCTGGAGAAGGCAATGGCACCCCAGTCCAGGACTCTTGCCTGGAAAATCCCATGGACGAAGGAGCCTGGTAGGCTGCAGTCCATGGGGTCGTGAAGAGTCGGACACGACTGAGCATCTTCACTTTCACTTTTCACTTTCATGCATTTGAGAAGGAAATGGCAACCCACTCCAGTGTTCTTGCCTGGAGAATCCCAGGGACAGGGGAGCCTGGTGGGCTGCCGTTTATGGGGTCACACAGAGTCGGACACGACTGAAGTGACTTAGCAAACTACTCTCTCACACCATTCACAAAAATACATTCAAAATGGATTAAAGACTTAAAAGTAAGACTTGAAACCATAAAACCTCCAGAAGTAAACAAAATCAGTAAACTCTTTAGTTTTAGTATATTTATTTTGAGTGTATCCTCATGCAGTGGAAGCACAAGCAAAAGTAAACAAAGGAGACCACATCAAACTAAAAAGATTTTGCAAAATTAAAGAGACTCTCAGGAAAATGAAAAGGCCACCTACCGAATGGCAGACTAGATTTAAAATTGATATATCTGATAAGGGGTTAATATTCAAAGTATGCAAAGAACTGATACAAATTAAAAATGAAAATAAAATAAATGACCTGATTAAAATATAGGCCGAAATTCTGAAAAGACTTTTTTCCTCAGAGAAGATACACAGATGGCCAACAGGCACATGAAAAGACACTTGCCATCTTTAATCATCAGAAAAATTCAAATAAAAAAAAAAGTGAGATATCTCACACCTGTCAGAATGGCTATTATCAAAAATATACAAAATTACAAGTGTTAGTGAGAATGTGGAGAAAAATGAAATCCTCATAATCTGTTGGTGGGAATGTACATCGGTGCAGCCACTACAGAAAACAGTATGAAGATTACTCAAGATATTTTTTTTAACTACCATTTTATCCAACAATTACACTCGTGTGTTTATCTAAAGACAATAAAACTAATTTTCAAAAAAAAAAAATGCACTTGTATGTTCATTGTAGCCTTATTTGTAATTATCAAGATACAGAAGCAATCTAATTGCCCATGCATGCTAAGTCACTTCAGTTGTGTTCGACTTTTGGCAACTCTATAGACTGTAGCCCAACAGGCTCCTCCATCCATGGGATTCTCCAGGCAAAAGAATACTGGAGTGGGTCGCGATGTCCTCCTCTAGGGGATCTTTCTGACCTAGGGATCAAACCCGTGTCTCTTACATCCCCTGCATTGGTAGGCAGGTTCTTTATCACCAGTGCCACCTGGGAAGCTATCTAAGTGCCCAACAATAGATAAATAAATAAAGAATATGTATAGATATATAATGAAATATTACTCAGTCATGAAAACAGAATGAAATTTTGGCACTTGCAAATACATGAATGGACCTAGAGGATATTATGCAGACTGATATAAATCAGATAGAGAAAAAACAAATACTGCCTAATTTCACTTACACGTGGAATCTAAAAAAACAAAACAAATGAACAAACATAAGAGAAACAGAGTTATAGACACAGAGAAGCAACAGGTGTGGGATGGGAGAAAGAAAAAAAAATAGGTGAGGGTGATTTCAGAGATACAAACTTTCGGTTGCAAAATAAGTGACTCATGGGCATGAAATACAGAGTTAACATCATAGTAACATCGTAGTAACTTTGTATGGTGACATATCATAACTTGACTTTCTGTGGTGAACATTTTGAAATGTAGAGAAATATTGTCTATGTGACATATCAGGAAGTAACATTGTGTTCTAGGTTAATTATATTTCCAAAACAAATAAACAAACTCATAGAAGTGATCAGATTTGTGACTACCAGAAGCAACAGGTGCCTGAGGGTGAATTGGAGGAACGTAGGAAAAAAGTATAAGCTTCCAGTTATAAACAAATACTTAAGATGTAACATACAATATAATGCACATAATTTACACTGTTATATGTTATATATGAGAGTTACTAAGAGACTAAATACAAAGAGTTCTCCTTACAAGGAAAGACTTTTTTACATTTATTTAATCTTTTACCTATAATTGATGATGATCACTAGACTTATTTTATCTAATGATGTGTATAAGTCAAATTATCATGCTGCACACCTTAAACAGAACTGTATGTTGATTACATCTCAATAATACTTGAAGGAAAACAGTGCCAAGGCCACTCAAGAACACCTGCAACTTGTCACAATACTGGACTTCTACCTCCCTCTAGTGATAGCTTTTAGCAACCAACCATATACAGATAAGCACAGCTTTAGTTTGCAGCACCAACCATAATCTTTTGAAAAGAAATTTTGCCATGTTGCAGTTTTTTTCCTTGGTCCTTATAAACTCCTGCCTTTTCTCTGCCAATTAGCATATTCTTTGATTTTGCTTTTTTCTAGCAGTGTCAGTATTATGAATTACTTTAATTTTCAAAATATTTCACAAGTTTCTCCAATAAAATTTACGTTGTTTTGTCATATAAATGTTTATTGAGCAAATAATGTGTTATATTTCATGACCTTAATCATGAAAAAGACTTTTTTTAACTTATTTTTTAACTGAAAGATAATTGCTTTGCAAAATTTATGGTTTTCTGTCAGACATCAACAAGAATCAGCAATAGGTACACCCATGTCCCCTCCTCCCGAAACTCCCTCCCATTTCCCTCTCCTTCCCACCCTTCTAGACTTTCATAGAGCCTCTGCTGTTTTAGCTCCCTGAGTCATACAGCAAATTCCCATTTTACATATGCTATTGTAAATTTCAATGTTACTGTACCAATACATCTCACCCTCTCCCTCCTCCAATCCCCCTGTGTCCATATATCTGTTCTCTGTGTCTATTTCGCCATTGCTGTCCTAAAAATAAATTCATCAGTATTTGGACTTCATACATATATGCATCAATATACAATACTTTTCTTTCTCTTTCTGACTTACTTCACACTGTATAATAAGCACTAGATACCTAAAAAGAAACAAAGATACATAAAGCAAAAATCAGATGAAATATAAGGGAAAAGAAAAAGATACAAAATCATAGTGAGACATATTAACATTTAATATTCCTGAGAATATTTTATAAACTGCAGAAAAATAAGAATAGGAATATCTTGAATGATGTCATTAATACTTTAGATATAATAAATTTATATATATTAATATATATTACTTTTATCCTACACAAATACATTTAAAATTTTGTATCTCATACATTGCTTCAGCTGTCCATTCAGTTCAGTTCAGTCGCTCAGTCATAACAGAATCTTTATGACCACATGGACTTCAGCACACCAGGCTTTCCTGCCCATCACCAGTTCCTGGAGCTTACTCAAATTCATATCCATTGAGTCAGTGATGCCATCCAACCATCTCATCCTCTGTCATTCCCTTCTCCTCCTGCCTTCAATCTTTCCCAGCATCAGGGTCTTTTCCAATGTGTCAGTTCTTGACATTGGGTGGCCAAATTATTGGGGTTTCAGCTTCAGCATCAATCCTTCCAATGAATATTCAGGACTGATCTCCTTTAAGATGGACTGGTGGGATCTCCTTGCTTTCCAAGGGACTCTCAAGAGTCTTCTTCAACACCACAGTTCAAAAGCATCAATTCTGCCGGGCTCAGCTTTCTTTTTAGTCCAACTCTCACATCCATACATGACTACTGGAAAAACTATAGCTTTGACTAGATGGATCTTTGTTGGCAAAGTAATGTCTGTGCCTTTTAATATGCTATCTAGGTTGATCATAACTTTTCTTCCAAGGAGCAAGCTTCTTTTCATTTCATGGCTGCAGTCATAATCTGCAATTTTGGAGCCCTCCCCCCAAAAAAGTTTGTCACTGTTTCCATTGTTTCCCCATCTATTTGCCATGAAGTGAGGGGATAGGATGCCATGGTCTTAGTTATTTGAATGTGGAGTTTTAAGCCAATTTTTTTGTCTCCTCTTTTACTTTCATCAAGAGGCTCTTTAGTTCTTCTTCAGTTTCTGCCATAAGGGTGGTGTTATCTGTGTATCTGAGGTTATTTATATTTCTCCTGACAATCTGGATTCCAGCTTGTGCTCCATCCAGTCCAGCATTTCTCATGATGTATTTTGCATATAAGTTAAATAAGCAGCGTGACAATATACAGCCTTGACGTGCTCCTTTCCTGATTTGGAACCAGGCTGTTGTCCCATGTCCTTTTCTAACTGTTACTTCCTGACCTGCATTCAGATTTTTCAGGAGGCAGGTCATGTGGTCTGATATTCCCATTTCTTTGAGAATTTTCCACAGTTTGTTCTGATCCACACACTCCACACAGTTAAAGGACTCTTGAGAGTCCCTTCTATTGCAAGGAAATCCAACCAGTGCATCCTAAAGGAAATCAATCCTGAATATTCGTTGGAAGGACTGATGTTGAAGCTGAAACTCCAATACCTTGGCCGCCTGATGCAAAGAGCTGACTCATTTGAAAATATCCTGATGCTGGGAAAGATTGAAGGTGGGAAGAGACAGGGACGACAGAGGATGAGATGGTTGGATGGCATCACCGACTCAATGGACATGAGTTTGAGTAAACTCCGGGAGTTGATGATTGACAGGGAGGCCTGACATGCTGCAGTCCATGGGGTCACAAAGAATTGGACAGCACTGAGCAACTGAAATGAACTGAACACAGTCAAAGGCTATGGCATAGACAATAAAGAAGAAGCAGATGTTTTTCTGAAACTTTCTTCCTTTTATTTAATTTGAATATCTTGCAGATACTGACTGGCCCTTTTGAAGCATATCTATATTAGTAATTTATCTTAGAACATCACCAGCATGATACATATTTTTCCTGTCCTAAGATAATCACAGAAACATTTACATCAGTTGTTGCAAAACAAAAACATTAAGTGTCTTTCTTGTACAAACATACAAGTAATTATAGATGACTGCTCTATGTCCTTTAGGAAATTGTGGGTTGCCAGGAAAGATCTCTCTCTATTTTGTGGATTTTATGTTAAGACTTTTAAAGAGTGCAAATGTAAATAAGGGGAAAAATGTAATAGTCATCCAAAGGCGAAATGATAAAGCTATTCTTCATAAATGGAGATACTACTACTTTCTACTCATCATTTGTAATATTTCCCTATTAGTAGTGATTGATATGAGTCAATATATATCTACACTGGATGGGAATAGTCTTATTTGTGTTAATTTAACAACTCAACACATATTTATTGAATGAATACTGTATTGCTGATCCTGTTCACAGCACCAATTGTCTCACTCTTTACAGTGTCCACACTGTTCATTTAACCCAGGGTAGGCAAGGCTTGAGCTAAGGGGCTTGGAGGAGACTAGCGAAGTCATAGGAACTACAAGCACATTTATTCTCTCCTGGCTGGCACAGTGGCCATAGCATTATTTGCTCCTGGCTGATGTAGCAGCCATACCAGTAGTGAAGTCGCTCAGTCGTGTCCAACTCTTTGCGACCCCGTGAACTGTAGCTCGCCAGGCTCCTCTGTCCATGGGATTCTCCAGGCAAGAATACTGGAGTGGGTTGACATTTCCTTCTCCAGGGGATCTTCCCGACCCAGAGATCAGACTCAGATCTCCCGCATTGCAGTCAGACGCTTTAACTTCTGAGCCACCAGGGAAGCCCATAGCAGTAGACATGCTATACTCTGTACTCTCTTGAATGACCCAACTGTGATGCAGCAGTAAATGCCACCACTTTCTAAGTGAGCTGATATATGCTTACAGCCCAAAGTCGCTCATGACCAAGTGAGTACCTCCTGATGTGCATGTGCAGTGCTACAAATGATCTCAGCTGTCACATAGTCATTACTTGCCAATGTGGGACAAGAGAGCCTGGACTCAACATCTTGGTTAATTTGCTCTATCCCTGCAAATACTCTGTGGGGGACACTATGATAAGTACCACAAGGCAACAAAAAAAGTGATTAACTTTCTTTTCAGGAACTTAAATTCTGAAAAGAGAAAATTATAGAAAAATAAATAGGGTATATGTTTAGATATCCACAGTTGCAGTGAGAAGAAAACAATGGGCTATTAAAATTCAGAGGGTAGAGAGTTACTGTGCTCAGTGATAAGGAATCTGCTTGCACTGAAGAAGCTATAGGAGATGTGGGTTCAATCCCTGGGTGGGGAAGATCACTGGAGGAGGGAACCAAAACCCTCCTATTCTAGCCCTCATATTCTAGCCTGGAGAATCCCATGGAGAGAGAAGACTGACAGGCTACAGTCCATAGCACCACAAAGAATCTTGTATGACTGAAGAGACTTAGCATGCACGGAGGGTTACCATATGCTTGGTAGGAGTAGGAAAATCTCTTGAAATTATGTAATTTAAATGGCCTTTTGAAGTCAGTAGCATTTTAACAGATGGAAATAGGACAAGAAAAGGGAATTCAGGAGACTGGAGGCTCTAAAGACATGCACCTGCCCTTCCATGCCTATTCTAGCCATTTGCTGTAGGACATGCACATACATACAAAGGGACAAGATGAAACAAAACTTTCTTGCCTCCGGTGGGATGCTTGAGCTCTTGAGTCGTGAGTATAAAGATGACTAAAGCTAAATTTTTACAAGCTTGGCAGAGGAACAATAGCTTAGGTGCTGGAAAAAAAGACGCCTGCGGCAAATATCATTCATCTCCCAGTTACAGACCCAGGTGGATACCAGAATAAAAAGCTGGGACCAGGCACTGCCCATTGCTGCATTGAGAAATTCTAACTGTGATGTTAATTCTTAATCTACCAGAGGAGAGATGAAGATAAGATGCTAACTCAAGGAAATCTTCTCTCCACACCCGAACAGTTATGAGTGTTCATGTGTAATTTTTATAGAATAGTTGGAAGATGAACTTATAGAAGTCTCCCTTTACTAAAACAAAAAGAGTAAGAGGTTTCATATAGGAGACAAAGATAAAATTAATGCACCAATCCAGAAGATCCAACATTTCACTAGTAGGAGCTTAAGAAATTGAAAACAAAAATGAAGCACTTCCCAGAACTGGAGAGCATAAGCTTCCAGATGGAAAGAGCTTATTAAGTACCCAGCACAAGGAGTGAAAGGAAGTGAACATATGAACACAGAATTGGAAAATTTCAGAACATTAGAGAAAGTATCTAGAAAGGGGAAATAATGAAATGAGACAAAATGAAACTAGGTAACATACAAGTAGCAGGAATCCCCAGCATCACATGTATATAATGATAGAATACATTGAATCAAAGAAAGGGAAATTTTGAATGAAAATAATTCTCAGCTTAAACGATTTTTTTTTTGTCATGAGATGTGGCATGAAGGGTCTTCTCCAACCAGGAATTGAACCCATATTCCACGTATTAGGAGCACAAAGTCTTAGCCACTGGACCTCCAGGGAAGTCCCATGCTTCTCCTAGTAAAAGATTTATCCTCAGTCAAAACTCCCAGTATAAGTTTAGTACTCAGCCAGTCAGATGTAAATCTAGAATTTTTAATTTTGTAAATGTTCAACACAATATCACAGATGTAGTATTCTTTCAAAAATATCCAGTTGGAATATAATTATGAGACTAATCAGGCAAATTAAGAATGTTGGACAGTCTTAAAAACAACTTATCCAGAATACTCAAAAATTAGTGCTACAGAAAATAATAAAAGGCTGGAGACTATGCTTGTTCCAAAAAAACTAAATAGATATAGTGACTAAATACTATTCATAAATTTTGATTGGATTTTGATCTTTAAAAAATACTTGTGAAAGGTTGCTTCCATGTTCTAGCTATTGTAAATAATGCTGCAGTGAGAAATGGGATACCTGTGTCTTTCAATTTTGGTTTCCTCAGGGTATATGCCTAGGAGTGGTATTATTTACAATAGCTAGAACACGGAAGCAGCCTAGATGCCCATCGACAGATGAATGGATAAGAAGTTGTGGTACATATACACAATAGAATACTACTCAGCCATAAAAAGGAAAACATTAGAGTCAGTTCTGATAAGGTGGATGAACCTAGAACCTATTATACAGAGTGAGGTGAGTCATAAAGACAGATAAATATTGTATTCTAAAGCACATATATGGAATCTAGAAAAATGGTACTGAAGAATTTATTTATGGAGAAACCGACATAGAGAATAGACTTATGGACATGGGGAGGGGGGAGTGAGGGGAGGAGGGGATGAGATGTATGAAAAGAGTAACATGGAAACTTATATTACCATATGTAAAATAGATAGCCATGGAGAAATTGCTGTATGGCTCAGAAAACTCAAACAGGGACTCTGTATCAACCTAGAGGGGTGTGTTGTGGAGGGAGATGGGAGGAAGTTTCAAAATGGAGGGGATACATGTATATATATGGCTGATTCATGTTGAGGTTTGACAGAAAGCACCAAAATTATGTAAAGCAATTATCCTTCAAAGGAAAAAAAAAAAAAAAACCTGTAAAAGAAAGCCCTGTTTTTGAAAATAACAGAATTTTAACTACACACAGTAAATGGTATCAAAGTAAATGGTATTATTAAATTATTGTGAGCAATTATGAGGGAGTAATAGTACTGTATCTATGTTGGGTAATATACTCAGGAGTTGGAAGCTGAGATGTTAAATGATGAACTGTCATATTCCCGGAGTAGACTTGTGAATGGTTTAGTGTATATTGAGATAATACAGCTGGGACAAAATTGACATATCTAGATGAAGAGTAGATGAGTTCATTGTACTATTATTTAACTTTTCTATGTAATTAAAGTTTTTAATGTCAAGAAAAGTAAAATAAAAAAGCTAGGTATGGAGGGAATATAAAACTAAAAAGGAGAGAAAGAGAGAGAAAATATAGATATTTCTCTCCTATATACCTCTTATCAGAGTTTACTGAAAGCGATGTTTCAGGAAGAAATGAGAACAAGCAGAAGATAGAATGTAGTAAAATGGAACTCCACATGAACTATAGGGGTGGGGGAGGTTTGAGAAAAAGTACTCTGCCTTCCGGCCTAGGAGTTCAACAGTCTAGACCAGTGCAATAATCTGGTCGTGAAGAAGGTGATCTCCATGGAGAAGAAAAGGATATGAGAGATTATCTGATACTTGGGAATATGTGAAAATAGTATTGCTATATTTGTGTAACTATTGGAACAATTGAAGTAAAACAATTCTAAACATATAGAAAAATAAAACAATAAAGTGAATGAGCAATTATTAACTTTAGAAGAAACAAAAAGATATGAAAATAAGGTAGAAATATTATAAATTATTTGTCTCATTTGTAAATAATAATTAGTTATTACTCAGTAACAAGGAACATTTAATGAAAAGATATGATGAAATTATATTAGGAAGACATGTTTGGTGGAGTCTATCAGTTCAGTTCAGTTCAGTCACTCAGTCGTGTCCGAGTCTTTCCGACCTCATGAATCACAGCACGCCAGGCCTCCCCGTCCATCACCAACTCCCGGAGTTCACTCAGACTCGCGTCCATCGAGTCAGTGATGCCATCCAGCCATCTCATCCTCTGTCGTCCCCTTCTTCTCCTGCCCCCAATACCTCCCAGCATCAGAGTCTTTTCCAATGAGTCAACTGTTCTCATGAGGTGGCCAAAGTACTGGAGTTTCAGCTTTAGCATCATTCCTTCCAAAGAAATCCCAGGGTAAAGTTCTAAAGAATTATTGTAAAGAATGAATAGCCAGTCAAGAGAAAGATGACTAACATTCATAAATCAAGCAGCATAAATTTAAACATATTATTTAACACAAAAATAAACAAAATCACATTTATGGATGTGAGAGTTGGACTGTGAAGAAAGCTGAGTGCCGAAGAATTGAAGCTTTTGAACTGTGGGGCTGGAGAAGACTCTTGTGAGTCCCTTGGAGTGCAAGGAGATCCAACCAGTCCATCCTAAAGGAGACCAGTCCTCGGTGTTTATTGCAAGGACTGATGCTGAGGCTGAAACTCCAATACTTTGGCCACCACATGCGAAGAGTTGAGTCATTGGAAAAAACCCTGATGCTGGGAGGGATTGGGGGCAGGAGGAAAAGGGGACGACAGAGGATGAGATGGCTGGATGGCATCACCAACTCGATGCACATGAGTTTGGGTGAACTCCAGGAGTTGGTGATGCACAGGGAGGTCTGACGAGCTGCAATTCATGGGGATCCCAAAGAGTTGGACACAAGTGAGCGACTGAACTGAACTGAACTGAAATACTAAAATACTACTAAAACAATAGGTGAAAACCTAAATGAGAACTGGAAGTTGGAGAAGGATAAGAAAAGTAGGTATTGCGTTTTGGAAAAAAAAAATCCTTTGGCCCTATTTTAAAACAATCTGTATGCAATATTTTATATACAAACATTATTTTTTTTTAATTTAATAGAAACAATTAGGAATTTGAAAGATCAAACTAAGCAACTGGTGCATACTTCAGAACATAAATAAGATGAAATCGAAATCATTAACAGAAAAATACAAGAAAGGTACAAGAAAATAGAAATAATTGAGGTCAGACTCAGGAAAAAACCAAAATATTATTATATATGAGTAAATCAAATGGGGGAGTAATAAAGAAGTAATGTTTTAAAAACATGCTTTGTTGATGAAAAAGAGTAGCTCTCATATTCAGTTCATTTCAGTTGCTCAGTTGTGTCCGACTCTTTGCGACCCCATGAACTGCAGCACGCCAGACCTCCCTGTCCATCACCAACTCCCGGAGTTTAATAAAACTCATGTCCATTGTGTCGATGATGCCATCCAACCATCTCATCCTCCGTCGTCGCCTTCTACTCCCACCTTCAATCTTTCCCGGAATAAAGGTTTTTCAAATGAATCAGTCCTTCACATTAGGTGGCCAAATTATTAGAGATTCAGCTTCAGCATCAGTCTTTCCAATGAATATTCAGGACTGATTTCCTTTAGGATGGACTGGTTGGATCTCCTTGCAGTCCAAAGGACTCTCAAGAGTCTTCTCAGACATCACAGTTCAAAAGCATCAATTCTTTGGTGCTCAGCTTTCTTTATAGTCCAACTCTCACATCCATATATGACTACTGGAAAAACTACAGCTTTAACTAGATGGACCTTTGTTGGCAAAGTGATGCCTCTGCTTTTTAATATGCTGTCTAGATTACCATAAGTTTTCTTCCAATGAGCAAGTGTCTTTTAATTTCATGGCTACAATTACCATCTGCAGTGATTTTGGAGCCCGAATAAATAAAGTCTATCACTGCTTCCACTGTTTCCCCACATTTTGCCTTGAAGTGATGGGACCAGATGCCACAATCTTCATTTTCTGAATGTTGAACTTTAAGCCAACTTTTTCACATCCTCTTTCATTTTCATCAAGAGGCTCTTTCTACCACAAGTGTAGTGTCATCTGCATATCTGAGGTTATTGATATTTCTCTAGGAAATCTTGACTCCACCATTTTTCATGATGCTTTCTGCATATAAGTTAAAAAAATCGGGTGACAATATACAGCCTTGACATACTATTTTCCTATTTGGAAACAGCTTTTGTCCCATGTCAAGTTATAACCGTTACTTCCTGACGTGCTTACAGATTTCTCAGGAGGCAGGTGAGGTGGTTTGGTATTGCCATCTCTTGAAGAGTTTTCCACAGTCTGTTGTGACCCACATAGTCAAAGGCTTTGGCATAGTTAATAAAGCAGAGATAGATGTTTTTCTGGTACTCTCTTGGTTTTTCAATGATCCAGCAGATGTTGTCAATTTGATCTGGTTCCTCTGCATTTTCTTTCTTTAAAAAAAATAAATTTATTTATTTTAATTGGAGGCTAATTACTTTACAATATTGTATTGGTTTTGCCATACATCAGCATGAATCTGCCATGAGTGTACATGTGTTCCCCATCCCGAACCCGCCCTCCCACTTCCCTTCCCATATCATGCCTCTGGGTCATCACAGTGCACCAGCCACAAGCCCCCTGTATCCTGCATTGAAACTCGACTCGTGGTTCATTTTATTTATGATATTATACATGTTTCAATGCCATTCTCCCAAATCATCCCACTCTCCCCCTCTCCCATAGAGTCCAAAAGACTGTTCTATACATCTGTGTCTCTTTTGCTAGCTCACATACAGTGTTATCATTACCATCTTTCTAAATTCCATATCTATGTGTTAGTATACTGTTTTGGTGTTTTTCTTTCTGGCTTACTTCACTTTGTATAATAGGCTCCAGTTTCATCCACCTCATTAGAACTGATTCAAATGTACTCTTTTTAATGGCTGAGTAATACTCCATTGTGTATATGTACCACTGCTTTCTTATTCATTCATATGCTGATGGACATCTAGGTTGTTTCCATGTCCTGGCTATTATAAATGGTGCTGAGATGAACATTGGAGTGCAATGTTTCTTTCAATTCTGGTTTCCTCGGTGTGTATGCCCAGGAGTGGGATTGCTGGGTCATAAGGCAGTTCTATTTCCAGTTTTTTAAGAACTCTCCATACTGTTCTCCATAGTGGCTGAACTAGGTTGCATTCCCACCAAGAGTGCAAGAGGGTTCCCTTTTCTCCACACCCTCTCCAGCGTTTATTGCTTGTAGACATTTGGATTGCAGCTATTCTGACTGGCGTGAAATAGTACCTCATTGTGGTTTTGATTTGCATTTCTCTAATAATGAGTTATGTTGAGCATCTTTTCATGTGTCTGTTAGCCATCTATATGTCTTCTTTGGAGAAATGTCTATTTAGTCCTTTGGCCCATTTTTTGATTGGGTCGTTTATTTTTCTGGATTTGAGTTGCAGGAGTTGATTGTATTTTTTTGAGATTAATTCTTTATCAGTTCCTTCATTTGCTATTATTTTCTCCCATTCAGAAGGCTGTCTTTTCACCTTGCTTAGAGTTTCCTTTGTTGTGCAGAAGCTTCTAATTTTAATTAGGTACAATTTGTTTATTTTTTGCTTTTATTTCCAATATTCTGGGAGGTGGGTCATAGAGGATCCTTCTGTGATTTATGTCAGATAGTGTTTGCCTATGTTCTCCTCTAGGAGTTTTATAGTTTCTGGTCTTATGTTTAGATCTTAAATCCACTTTGAGTTTATTTTTGTGTATGGTGTTAGAAAGTGTTCTAGTTTCATTCTTTTACAAGTGGCAGACCAATTTTCCAGCACCAATTGTTAAAGAGATTGTCTTTTCTCCATTGTATATTCTTTCCTCCTTTGTCAAAGATAAGGTGTCCATAGGTGCATGGCTTTATCTCTGGGCTTTCTATTTTGTTCCAGTGATCTATATTTCTGTCTTTGTGCCAGTACCATACTCTCTTGATGACTGTGGCTTTGTAGTAGAGCCTGAAGTCAGGCAGGTTGATTCCTCCAGTTCCATTCTTCTTTCTCAAGTTTGCTTTGGCTATTAGAGTTCTTTTTCTTTTCTTTTTTTTTTTTTTTAACAAATTGTGAAATCTAGCTCTATGAAAAATACTGTTGGTAGCTTGATAGGGATTGCATTGTATATATAGATTGGTTTGGGTTCAGTTCAGTTCGGTTGCTCAGTCGTGTTTGACTCTTTGTGACCCCATGAATCACATTACACCAGGTCTCCCTGTTCATCACCATCTCCCGGAGTTCACCCAGACTCACATCCATTGAGTCCGTGATGCCATCCAGCCATTTCATCCTTGGCCGTCCCCTTCTCTTTCTGCCTCCATTCCCTCCCAGCATCAGAGTCTTTTCCAATGAGTCAACTCTTCGCATGAGGTGGCCAAAGTACTGGAATTTCAGCTTTAGCATCATTCCTTCCAAAGAAATCCCAGGGTTGATCTCCTTCAGAATGGACTGGTTGGATCTCCTTGCAGTCCAAGGGACTCTCAAGAATTTTTTCCAACACCACAGTTCAAAAGCATCAATTCTTCGGTGTTCAACCTTCTTCACAGTCCAACTCTCACATCCATACATGACCACAGGAAAAACCATAGCCTTGACTAGACGGACCTTAGTCGGCAAAGTATTGTCTCTGCTTTTAAATATACTATCTAGGTTGGTCATAACTTTTCCTCCGAGGAGTAAGCGTCTTTTAATTTCATGGCTGCAGTCACCATCTGTAGTGATTTTGGAGCCCCCCCAAAATAAAGTCTGACACTGTTTCTACTGTTTCCTCATACTTCCCATGAAGTGATGGGACTGGGTGCCAGGGTCTTCGTTTTCAGAATGTTGAGCTTTAAGCCAACTTTTTCACTCTCTTCTTTCACTTTCATCGAGAGGTTTTTTAGCTCCTCTTCACTTTCTGCCATAAGGGGTAGTATACACATTTTCACTATATTGATTATTCTCATCCATAAACATGGTATATTTCTCCATCTATTAGTGTCCTCTTTGATTTCTTTTGCCAGTGTTTTATAGTTTTCTATATATAGGTCTTTAGATTCCTTAGGTAGATATATTCTTCAGTATTTTATTATTTTCATTGCAATGGTGAAAGAAATTGTTTCCTTAATTTCTCTTTCTACTTTCTCATTATTAGTGTATAGGAATGCAAAGGATTTCTGTGTGTTGACTTTATATCTTGCAACATAACTATATTCATTGATTAGCTCTAGTAATTTTCTGGTGGAGTCTTTAGGGTTTTCTCTGTAGAGGATCATGTCATCTGCAAAGAGTGAGAGTTTTACTTCTTCTTTTCCAATTTGGATTCCTTTTATTTCTTTTTCTGCTCTGATTGCTGTGGCCAAAACTTCCAGAACTATGTTGAATAGTAGTGGTGAAAGTGGGTACCCTTGTCTTGTTCCTGACTTTAGGGGAAATGATTTCAATTTTTCATCATTGAGGATAATACTTGCTGTGGTTTTGTCATAGATAGCTTTTATTATATTGAGGTATGTTCCTTCTATTCTTGCTTTCTGGAGAGTTTTAATCTCAAATGGATGTTGAATTTTGCCAAAGGCTTTCTCTGCATCTATTGAGATAATCATATGACTTTTATTTTTAAATTTGTTAATGTGGTGTATCACATTGATTGATTTGTGAATACTGAAGAATCCTTTCATCCCTGGGATAAAGCCCACTTGGTCATGGGGTATGATCTTTTTAATGTGTTGTTAGATTCTTATTGCTAGAAGTTTGTTAAAGATTTTTGCATCTATGTTCATCAGTGATATTAGCCTGTAGTTTTCTTTCTTTTTTTTTGTGGCATCTTTGTCAGGTTTAGTATTAGGGTGATGGTAGCCTCATAGAATGAGTTTGGATGTTTACCTTCCTCTGCAATTTTCTGGAGGAGTTTGAGTAGTATAGGTGTTAGTGCTTTTCTAAATTTTTGGTAGAATTCGGCTGTGAAGTTGTCTGGACCTGGGCGTTTGTTTGGTGGAAGATTTCTGATTACAATTTCACTTTCTGTACTTGCGATGGGTCTGTTAAGATTTTCCATTTCTTCCTTGTTCAGTTTTAGAAAGTTGTAATTTTCTAAGAATTTGTCCATTGCTTCCAAGTTTTGCATTTTATTGGCATATATTCTAAAACCAGCTTGAACATCTGGAAGTTTACAGTTCACATATTGCTGAAGCCTGGCTTCGAATTTTAAGTGTTACTTTACTAGCGTGTGAGACGAGTGCAATGGTCTGGTAGTTTGAGCATTCTTTGGCGTTGCATTTCTTTGGGGTTGGAATGAAAACTGACCTTTTTTCAGTCCTGTGGCCACTGCTGTTTTCCAAATTTACTGGCATACTGAGTGTAGCACTGAGTGTAGCTACACAGCATTGTCTTTCAGGATTTGAAATATCTCAGCTGGAATTCCATCACCTCCACCAGCTTTGTTTGTAGTGATGCTTCCTAAGGCCCACTTGACTTCACATTCCAGGATGCCTGGCTCTAGGTGAGTGATCACACCATCATGATTATCTGGGTCGTGAAGATCTTTTTCGTACAATCTGTATTCTTGCCACCTCTACTTAATATCTTCTGCTTCTGTTAGGTTCATCCCATTTCTGTCCTTTATCAAGCCCATCTTTGCATGAAATGTTCCCTTGGTAGCTCTAATTTTCTTGAATAGATCTCTAGTCTTTCCCATTCTGTTGTTTTCCTCTATTTCTTTGCATTGATCCCTGAGGAAGGCTTTCTATTTCTCCTTGCTATCCTTTGGAACTCTGCATTCAAATGGGTATATCTTTTCTTTTCTCCTTTGGCATTTGCTTCTCTTCTTTTCATAGCTATTTGTAAGACCTCCTCAAACAACCATTTTGCCCCTTTGCACTTCTTTTTCTTGGAGATGATCTCGTGTACAATGTCATGAACCTCCATCCATAGTTATTCAGGCACCCTGTCTATCAGATCTAATGCCTTGAATCTATTTGTCACTTCCACTGTATAATCATAAGAGATTTGATTTAGGTCATACATGGTCTAGTGGTTTTACATACTTTCTTCAATTTAAGTCTGAATTTGGCAATAATAAGTTCATGATCTGAGCCACAGTCAGCTCCCAGTTTTGTTTTTGCTGACTGTATAGAGTTTCTCCAACTTTGGCTGCATAGACTATAATCGATCTGATTTGGGTGTTGACCATCTGGTGACGTCAATGTGTAGAATCTTCTCTTGTGTTTTTGGAACAGGGTGTTTGCTATGGCCAGTCTTCCATTGGAAAAACTTTATTAGCCTTTGCCCTGCTTTATTCTGTGCTTGATTGCCAAATTTGCCTGTTACTCCAGTTATTTCTTTACTTTCTTCTTTTGTGTTCCAATCCCCTATCAAGTAGAGGACATATTTTTTTTGGTGTTAGTTCTAGAAAATCTTGTAAGTCTTCATAAAACTGTTCAACTTCAGCTTCTTCAGCATTGTTGGTTGGGGCATAGACTTGGATTACCATAATATTGAATGATTTACCTTGGAAACAAACAAAGATCACTCTGTCATTTTTTAGGTTGCCCCCAAGTACTGCATTTCAGACTCTTATTGACTATGATGGCTACTCCATTTCTTTTAAGGAATTCTTGCCCACAGTAGTAGATATAATGGTCATCTGAGTTAAATTCACTCATTCTAGTTAACTTTAATTCAATGATCCCTAAAATATCTATATTTACTCTTGCCATCTCCTGTTTGACAACTTCCAATTTGACTTGATTCATGGACCTAACATTCCAGATTCCTATGTAATATTGCTCTTTATAGCATTGGACTCTACTTCTATCAACAGTCATGTCCACAACTTAGTGTTGTTTTTTGCTTTGGCTCTGTCTCTTCATTCTTCCTTGAGCTAGGTCTCAACTGATCTCCAGTAGCATATTGGACACCTACCGACCTGGGGAGTTCATCTTTCAGTGTCCTATCATTTTATCTTTTCTTCCCATTCATGGGGTTCTCAAGGCAAGAATACTGAAGTAGTTTGCCATTCCCTTCTCCATTGGACCACATTTTGTCAGACCTCTCCACCGACCCGTCCATCTTGGTTGGCCCTACACAGCATGGCTCATAGTTTCAGTGAGTTAGACAAGGCTGTGGCCATGTTATCAGATTGGTTAATTTTCTGTCATTGTGATTTTCAGTCTGCTGCCCTCTGATGGAGAAGTATAAGAAGCTTATGGAAGCTTCCAGATGGGATAGATTGGCTGAAGGGGAAGCTAGGTCTTGATTAAATTTGTTTTCAGATTAAATGAACTCAGAAATCTTAGTCAAAATTAATGTGGAAAAATGCACATATTTTGGTTTAAATTTATGAATAAAATAAGGAGAGATTTGCAAGCCTCCAGACTGAAATGGAGTTATAAAATTGGTAGGGTGGGATGGAAGTACATTCTAAAGAAAGTGTTGCACCAACAAAGATACAAGGCAGAAAAAATAAAGGTTTTCTTAGAAGTTGAGAGTAATCGAGATGGATGGCAAGAGTTTTAAATAAAGTCAATGACTACAAAAGAAAACAAAACTAAATCACTAAAAGAACAATGTACAACTGGAGTATATAATTTGTATACATTGTACAGTTTTTCCTTTTCTCCTTTCATTTTTTGTTTTTTTAAAAACAATATTTACTGTACCTTTTTCTAACTAAAAGTTGAAGAATCCTGATTTCAGATTTAGTCTAATTATTATTATTATGGGAAGAAATAAATTCCAGTAGCATTGTAACAAATAGATAATTGTCACCATTAGGTTATCATAACTATTCATATTCTCTCATATCATTTAACAAAATATTATGATTTTTTAATTTGTCTTGATCAAAATTCTAAATAAATCCATGAATAGGCATTGATGCTTCAATGATATGTTGAGTTTGGATATTATATATTAAAATTTGGACCATGAAATATTACTCAACATTGCATACAAATTGTTTATCTAGTAAAATATGATGTAAAGTGACTAAACAAACATAAAAACTAAGTTAAGTTCTCATTAATGAAAAACAGATTAATCAGTTAAACTATTTGCTAATATATCTTTTTATCATTTTTGCCTCAGGGTTATGATGATGGCTATGGGGGTGAATATGATGATGAAATCTATGAGACTTATGACAATAGCTATGCCATCCAAGCACAAAGGTAAGGCATACTTTGTCTAAAGCATCCTTCTCAGGATGATTTCTTATCTTGGTATTTTGTTTCTTTTATCTGAATATTAGCTACATTTTGTGAAAGTTTCTAGCAGTGGATTTAATTTATTGTCCTTCTAAATTATCAAATTATTTACTAGACTGTGAGAAATATAATGATCTTGCAATTGGTAATAATGAACTAGTAGTATGTAGTTTTAAGACTAGGTGCTTATCATAACTAATCAATTCATTATGTGAGTTTATATTTTAAAAATACTGTTAATATTAGAAATTTTTAGTGAATTCATAATTAAGACAATAACAAAAACAAATCTCTTGTCCAGTGGGGCTATATTGCCAGAAATTTAATTTATTTTTAAGACAAAACATAGGAAAATATTAGTGTTCTGAAAAGAGAAAAATTCTTAAAACATCTTATGGAATCAAGAATTTATTTCTTTTAACTGATTTTAAAATTTCCAACAAACAAAAGTACAAGAACAGATAGCTTCACAAACAAACTCTAAAAAACATTTAGAAGAGAATTAACACCTGCCCTTCTGAAATCATTCCAAAAGTCTCAGAGAAAGCAAAACTCCAAAACTCATTCTAGGAGGCCACTAGTACCCTGATACCAATACCAGACAAAGATACTGCAAAAAAAAAAAAAAAAAAGAAGAAAAGAAAGAAAGAAAAGAAAATTACTGGCCAATATCACTGATGAAAATAGATGAAAAAACTCCTGTACAAAATACTAGCAAGTTCCGTTAAATCATCATACACTATGATCATATGGTATTTATTCTAGGGATTCAAGGACTTTTCAATATCAACAAATCAATGTGTGATACACCACATCAACACATTGGAGAATATTAACCATATAATTATTTCAAGGGATACAGAAAAAGCTTTTTACAAAATTCAACACTCAGTTATGACAATAACTCTCCAGAAAGTGGGCATATAAGGAGCATACCTCAACATAATAGAGGCCATATATGACTAATCTACAGCTAACATCATACTCAATGCTGAAAAACTGAAAGGATTTTCTCTAAGATCGGTAACAAGACAAGGATTTCCACTCTTGCACTTTTATTTAGCATAGGTTTGGAAATCTTAGGTTTAGAAATCAGAGATAAAAGAACAGAAATAAAGGGAACACAAATTGGGAACAGGGGAGTGAAACCATCATTGTTTGTATATAATATGATATTATACATAGAAAATCCTAAAGATGCCACCAGACAGCTCAGTTCAGTTCAGTTCAGTCACTCAGTTGTGTCTGACGTTTTGCAACTCCACAGACTTCAGCACACCAGGCTTTCCTCTCCATAACTAACTCCTGGAACTTACTCAAACTCACGTCCATTGAGTCTGTGATGCCATCCAAACATCTCATCCTCTGCTGTCCCCTTCTCTTCCCACATTTAATCTTTCTTAGCATCAAGATATTTTCAAATGGGTCAATTCTTTGCACCAGGTGGCCAAAGCATTGGAGTTTCAGCTTCAAAATCAGTCCTTCCAATGAATATTCAGGACTGACTTCCTTTAGGATTACCAGGTTAGTTCTCCATGCAATCCAAGGGACTCTCAAGAGTCTTCTCCAGCACCACAGTTCAAAAGCATCAATTCTTCTGTGCTCAGCTTTCTTTATAGTCCAACTGTCACATCCATACAGGACTAATGGAAAAACCATCGCTTTGACTAGATGGTGACCTTTGTGGGTAAAGTAATGTCTCTCCTTTTTAATATACAGTCTAGGTTGGCAGTAGCTTTTCTTCCAGGGAGCAACCATCTTTTAATTTTATGGCTGCAGTCGCCATCTGCAGTGATTTTGGAGCCCCCTCAAATAAAGTCTGTCACTGTTTCCATTGTTTCCCCATCTATTTTCCATGAAGTGATGGGACCAGATGCCATGATCTAAGTTTTCTGAATGTTGAGTTTTAAGCCAAATTTTTCGCTCTTCCTTCTGCTTTTACCAAGAGGTTCTTTAGTTCTTTCTTTTCTGCTAGAAGGGTGGTGCCATTTGCTAATCAATGAATGTGGCTAACTGGTGTTTCAGGATGCAAAATTAACACGCAGAAGTCTGTTGCATTTCTACACATTAATAAAGATGAGAAAGAGAAACCAAGGAAACCATCCAATTACTGCAATAAATAAATGAATAAATAAATAAATAAATAAATATAATATCCTGGTATAAACCTATCTAGGGAGGCAAAATACTTTTACTCTGAAAACTACAAGAGACTATAAGAAAAATATAAGAAAGAAAGAATGAAAGGAGAAAAGAAAGAAATGGTTACACAAATGGATGGAGTAAAAATATATCATGTTCTTGGATTGCAATAATCAATATTGTCAAAATGACTATAATACCCATGGGAATCTACAGATTCAATGGTAATCCAATGCCATTTTTCACAGAACTAGAATTTTTTAAAATCTTGAAATTTCTGTGGAGACGCAGAAGACTTCAAATAGTTAAATAAATATTCAAACAAAAATGGAGCTGGATAAATCAGGCTGCCTGAATTCAGACTATACTACAAAGCTACAGTCATCAAAAGAGTGTGATACTGGCACAAAAACAGAAATAAAGATCAATAGAACAGGGTGGAAAGCCCAGAAATAAACTCACACATCTAGGTTCAATTAATCTATGACAAGGGAGGCAAGAATATATAATAAAGAAAAGACAGTCTCTTCAATAAGTGGTGCTGAGAAAACTGAATAGCTACATGCTAATGCCATACACAAAAATAAACTCAAAATTGATCAAAGATCTAAATTTAAGACCCGATATTATAAAATTATTAGAGGAAAATATATGTAGAATTCTATTTGACATAATACATATCAATGTACTTTCCCTTCTGTCTCTTAGAGTAAGGGACACAAAAATGAAAATAAACAAATGGGACCTAATCAAAATCAAAATCTTTTGCACAGATAAAGAAACCTAAGCAAAGGAAAAGACAATCCACAAAATGGGTGAAAATATTTGCAAATTATGTGACCAGCAAGGGATTAATCTCAAAAATTTACAAACAGGTCACACAGCTCAATATCATAAAAGAGGCAATGCAAAATGGGCAGAAGATGCTCTTAAACAGACGTTTCTCTGAAGAAAAAAACAGATGGCCAATAGGTGAATGAAAACGTGTTCAACATCACTAATGATTCAGTTCAGCTCAGTTCAGTCCCTCAGTCGTGTCCGACTCTTTGCGACCCCATGAATCACAGCACGCCAGGTCTCCCTGTCCATCACCAACTCCCGGAGTTCACTCAAACTCATCTTCATTGAGTTGGTAATGCCATCCAGCCATCTCATCCTCGGTCGTCCCCTTCTCCTCCTGCCTCCAATCCCTCCCAGCATCAGAGTCTTTTCCAATGAGTCAACCCTTCACATGTGATGGCCAAAGTACTGGATTTTCAGCTTTAGCCTCATTCCTTCCAAGGAAATCCCAGGGCTGATCTCCTTCAGAATGGACTGGTTGGATCTCCTTGCAGTCCAAGGGACTCTCAAGAGTCTTCTCCAACACCACAGTTCAAAAGCATCAATTCTTCGGCGCTCAGCCTTCTTCACAGTCCAACTCGCACATCCATATATGACCACTGGGAAAACCATAGCCTTGACTAGACGGACCTTAGTTGGCAAAGTAATGTCTCTGCTTTTGAATATGCTATCTAGGTTGGTCATAACTTTTCTTCCAAGGAGTAAGTGTCTTTTAATTTCATGGCTACCATCACCATCTGCAGTGATTTTTGAGCCCCCAGAAATAAAGTCTGACACTGTTTCCACTGTTTCCCCATCTATTTCCCATGGAGTGATGGGACCAGATGCCATGATCTTCGTTTTTTGAATGTTGAGCTTTAAGCCAACTTTTTCGCACTCCTCTTTCACTTACATCAAGAGGCTTTTAAGTTCCTCTTCACCTTCTGCCATCAGGGTGGTGTCATCGGCATATCTGAGGTTATTGCTATTTCTCCCAGCAATCTTGATTCCAGCTTGTGCTTCTTCCAGTCCAGTGTTTCTCATGATGTATTCTGCATATAAGTTAAATAAGCAGGGTGACAATATACAGCCTTGACGTACTCCTTTTCCTACTTGGCAACAGACTGTTGTTTCATGTCCAGTTCTAACTGCTGTTTCCTGACCTGCATACAGATTTCTCAAGAGGCAGGTCAGGTGGTCTGGTATTCCCATCTCTTTCAGAATTTTCCACAGTTTATTGTGATCCACACAGTCAAAGGCTTTGGCATAGTCAATAAAGCATAAATAGATGTTTTTCTGGAAGTCTCTTGCGTTTTCCATGATCCAGCAGATGATGGCAATTTGCTCTCTGGTTCTTCTGCCTTTTCTAAATCCAGGTTGAACATCAGGAAGTTCATGGTTCACATATTGCTGAAGTATGGCTTGGAAAATTTTTAGTATCACTTTACTAGCCTGTGAGATGAGTACAATTGTGCAGAATTTTGCGCATTCGTTGGCATTGCCTTTCTTTGGGATTGGAATGAAAACTGACCTTTTCCAGTCCTGTGGCCACTGTTGAGTTTTCCAACTTTGTTGGCATACTGAGTGCAGCACTTTCACAGCATCATCTTTCAGGATTTGATATAGCTCAACTGGGATGCCATCTCCTAGACTAGCTTTGCTTTTAGTGATGCTTTCTTTTTTTCTTTTTCTTTTTTTTTTTTTTTTACTTTTTTTTTTTTTTAGTATTAAGTTTTTTATTTTTTTAATTTTAAAATCTTTAATTCTTACATGTGTTCCCAAACATGAACCCCCCCTCCCACCTCCCTCCCCATAACATCTCTGTGGGTCATCCCCATGCACCAGCCCCAAGCATGCTGTATCCTGCGTCAGACATAGACTAGCGATTCAATTCTTACATGATAGCATACATGATAGAATGCCATTCTCCCAAATCATCCCACCCTCTCCCTCTCCCTCTGAGTCCAAAAGTCCATTATACACAGCTGCGTCTTTTTTTCCTGTCTTGCATACAGGGTCGTCATTGCCATCTTTCTAAATTCCATATATATGTGTTAGTATACTGTATTGGTGTTTTTCTTTCTGGCTTACTTCACTCTGTATAATCGGCTCCAGTTTCATCCATCTCATCAGAACTGATTCAAATGAATTCTTTTTAACGGCTGAGTAATACTCCATTGTGTATATGTACCACAGCTTTCTTATCCATTCATCTGCTGATGGACATCTAGGTTGTTTCCATGTCCTGGCTATTATAAACAGTGCTGAGATGAACACTGGGGTACATGTGTCTCTTTCAATTCTGGTTTCCTCGGTGTGTATGCCAAGCAGTGGGATTGCTGGGTCATAAGGGAGTTCTATTTGCAATTTTTTAAGGAATCTCCACACTGTTCTCCATAGTGGCTGTACTAGTTTGCATTCCCACCAACAGTGTAGGAGGGTTGATGCTTTCTAAGGCCCACTTGACTTCACATTCCAGGATGTCTGGCTCTAGGTGACTGATCACACCATCGTGATTATCTGGGTCATGGAGATCTTTTTTGTACTAATGATTCACTTTAGTTCAGTGGCTCAGTCGTGTTCAACTCTTTGCGACCCCATGAATCGCAGCACGCCAGGCCTCCCTGTTCATCACCAACTCCTGGAGTTCACTCAGACTCATGTCCATCGTGTCACTGATGCCATCCAGCCATATCATCCTCGGTCGTCCCCTTCTCCTCCTGCCTCCAATCCCTCCCAGCATCAGAGTCTTTTCCAGTGAGTCAACTCTTCACATGAGGTGGCCAAAATACTGGAGCTTCAGCTTTAGCATCATTCTTTCTAAAGAAATGCCAGGGTTGATCTCCTTCAGAATGGACTGGTTGGATCTCCTTGCAGTCCAAGGGACTCTCAAGAGTCTTCTCCAACACCGCAGTTCAAAAGCATTAATTCTTCAGTGCTCAGCCTTCTTCATAATCCAACTCTCACATCCATACATGATCACAGGAAAAACCATAACCTTGACTAGATGGACCTTAGTCGGCAATGTAATGTCTCTGCTTTTGAATATACAAACTAGGTTGGTCATAATTTTTCTTCCAAGGAGTAAGCGTCTTTTAATTTCATGGCTGCAGTCACCATCTGCAGTGATTTTGGAGCTCCCAAAAATAAAGTCTGACACTGTATCCACTGTTCACCCATCTATTTCCCATGAAGTGGTGGGACCGGATGCCGTGATCTTCATTTTCTGAATGTTGAGCTTTAGGCCAACTTTTTCACTCTCCACTTTCACTTTCACCAAGAGGCTTTTTAATTCCTCTCCACTTTCTGTCATAAGGGTGGTGTCATCGGCATATCTGAGGTTATTGCTATTTCTCCCAGCAATCTTGATTCCAGCTTGTGTTTCTTCCAGTCCAGCATTTCTCATGATGTACTCTGCATAGAAGTTAAATAAGCAGGGTGACAATATACAGCCTTGACGCACTCCTTTTCCTCTTTGGAACCAGTCTGTTGTTCCATGTCCAGTTCTATCTGCTGCTTCCTGACCTTCATACAGATTTCTCAAGAGGCAGGTCAGGTGGTCTGGTATTCCCAACTCTTTCAGAATTTTCCACAGTTTATTATGATCCACACAGTCAAAGGCTTAAGGCATTGTCAATAAAGCATGAATAGATGTTTTTCTGGAAGTCTCTTGCATTTTCCATGATCCAGCAGATGTTGGCAATTTGATCTCTGTTTCCTTTGCCTTTTCTTAAACCAGCTTGAACGTCAGGGAGTTCATGGTTCATGTATTGCTGAAGCCTGGCTTGGAGATTTTTGAGCATTAATTTACTTGCATGTGAGATGAATGCAATTGTGTGGTAGTTTGAGCATTCTTTGGCATTGCCTTTCTTTGGGGTTGGAATGAAAACTGAACTTTTCCATTCCTGTGGCCACTGCTGAGTTTTCCAATTTGCTGGCATATTGAGTGCAGCACTTTCACAGCATCATCTTTCAGGATTTGAAACAACTCAACTGGAATTTCATCACCTCTACTGGTTTTCTTCATAGCGATGCTTTCCAAGCCCCACTTGACTTCACATTCCAGAATGTTTGGCTCTAGATGAGTGATCACACCTCGTGATTATCTGGGTTGTGAAAATCTTTTTTTTTACAGTTCTTCTGTGTATTCTTGCCACCTCTTCTTAATATCTTCTGCTTCTGTTAGGTCCAGACCATTTCTGTCCTTTATCGAGCCCATCTTTGCATGAAATGTTCCCTTGGTATCTCTAATTTTCTTGAAGAGATCTCTAGTCTTTCCCATTCTGTTCTTTTCCTCTATTTCTTTGCATTGATCGCTGAAGAAGGCTCTCTTATCTCTTCTTGCTATTCTCTGGAACTCTGCATTCAGTGCTTATATCTTTCATTTTCTTCTTTGCTTTCCACCTCTCTTCTTTTCACAGCTATTTGTAAGGCCTCCCCAGACAGCTGTTTTACTTTTTTTCATTTTTTTTCCATGGGGATGGTCTTGATTCCTGTCTCTTGTAAAATGTCACGAACCTCATTCCATAGTTCATCAGGCACTCTACCTATCAGATCTAGGCCCTTAAATCTATTTCTCACTTCCACTGTATAATCATAAGGGATTTGATTTAGGTCATACCTGAATGCTCTAGTGGTTTTCCCTATTTTCTTCAATTTCAGTCTGAATTTGGTAATAAGGAGTTCATGATCTGAGCCACAGTCATCTGCTTGTCTTGTTTTTGTTGACTGTATAGAGCTTCTCCATCTTTGGCTGCATAGAATGTAATCAATCTGATTTCAGTGTTGACCATCTGGTGATGTCCATATGTAGGGTCTTCTCTTGTGTTGTTGGAAGAGGGTGTTTGCTATGACCAGTGCATTTTCTTGGTACAACACTATTAGTCTTTGCCCTGCTTCATTCCACATTCCAAGGCCAAATTTGCCTGTTACTCCAGGTGTTTCTTGACTTCCTACTTTTGCATTTCAGTCCCCTATAATGAAAAGGACACCTTTTTTGGGTGTTAGTTCTAAAAGGTCTTGTAGGTCTTCAGTGATTAAAGAAATGCTAATCAAAACTACAAGGAGGTATCACCTCACATCAGTCAGAATCGGTATTACCAAAAATTACTTGTCAACAATAAATGCTGGAGAGGGTGTGGAGAAAAGGGAGTCCTCCTACACAGTTGGTGGGAATGTAAATTGGTGAAACGACTATTGAGTATAATAAGAAAGTCCCTTAAGAAACTGAAAGAGCTACCCTATTATCTAGCAATCCCACTCCCAGGCTTATATCCAGAGAAAACCGTGATTTGAATGGATGCATGTATTCCAGTGCTTATTGCAATAGCCAAGACATGGAAGCAACATGAATACCTATTGACAGAAAATAGATAAGTAAATAAAGAAAAATTCATACATATATGCAATAGAATATTACTCAGCTTAAAAAGAACCAAATGATCCAATTTGCATCAACACAAATAAATTGGAGATTATCATACTAAGTGAAGTAAGCCAGACAAAACAAACATCATATGAGACTGATTATACACACAATCTAAAATAAATTATACAAATGAATGTATTTACAATACGGAAACAGAATCACAGACTTAGAGAATGAATTTATGGTTACCAGGGGTGAAGAGTTAAGGGAGGGAGAGTTTGAAAATTTGGGATTGACATGTACGTATTGCTGTATTGAAAATGGATAACCAACATGAAGACTCTTGAGAGTCCCTTGGATTTCAAGGAAATCAAACCAGTCAATCCTAAAGGAAATCAATCCTGAATATTCATTGCAAGGACTGATGTTGAAGCTGAAGCTCCAATAATTTGGCCACCTTATGCTAAGAACCAACTCATTAGAAATGACCCTGATGCTGGGAAAGATTGAAGGCAGGAGCAGAAGGGGACAACAGAAGATGAGATGGTTGGATGGCGTCACTGACTCAATGGTCATAAGTTTGAGCAAGCTCTGGGAGTTGGTGATGGACAAGGAAGCCTGGCGTGCTGCAGTCCATGGGATTGCAAAGAGTCGGACATGATGGAATGGCTGAACTGAATTAAATGAACATGAACCTACTGTGTAGCACACGAAACTCTGTTCAATATTATATAATAACCTAAATGGGAAAAGAATTTGAATAATAATAGATGCATACATATGTATAACTGAATCACTTTTCTCTACACCTGAAAATAATGCAATGTTGTTAATCAACTCTAATATAATATGCTTTTAAGAAAGTGAATTACAGGCTCAATATATGAATTTTAGGATGCAAATAGTCAGTCTGTAGAAATTGTATTTCTTCAAGCCTTTCCCTTCATTTTTGTGTTCAAATAACCTGCAATTCTTACATAGAGAAAACGTATTTTCATAAAAATTTCGTATGAAGGAACTGGAGGGGTCATCAACAATAAAAGGGAATTACAATTAAAAAAAAAAAACAAGCAAAGAAAGAATTATTCCCTTTCTTAATGAATATCTTATAAATCTGTCTATATATACTCACAATCTGTGATAAAATTAATTTCTACTTTTTGAAAGTTTGACTTATTGAAGTATTATATTTACATATGATAAAATTTGTCCATCTAGGGTACAGTTGTTGTACAAGTTTGACCAATACAATCCATTATTATGCCAACATTATGATATAGGGCTTTTTAATCAACCCCAATATTTCCATAGTGGTCTTTAGGGTCAACATTTTCCACACCCGAGGCCCTGGGAACCATTATTCACTTTGTTACTCTAGTTTTCTAGAATGTCATATAAAAAGAACCAATAAAAAGTATAGAATTCTTAATCTGCCTTCTTATTCACTCCATATCTATTCATGTTGTTGTGTGTATTAGTGTTCTTTTTCTTTTTACTATTGTGTGGCATTTCACTGTAAGGATGTACCAGTGTCCTCATTCACCAGTTTAAGGACATTTGAGTTATTTCTATGTTTTGCAATTATGAATAAAGTTGGTATAAAACAAATACATCTTTAGAAAAGTTAATCATGTATTATTTTTTCTGAAAATAAATTACAAATTTCATGGGCAAGTAGGAATCCATGTGATTATTAGCTAAATGTTTCACCCCATATATGATTCACAGAAACACAATAGGACTAATTGTCATAAAATCATGATAACACTCATCATTTACTGATCAGTTTATTGGCACCCAAAAAGACTTGAATGCATTAAGTAATATTTGGAGGAGGGAAATGGCAAAGAAAGAAACCACTTTAAGTTCATTAAGTAGTGGAGGACATCTACATAGTGAATGTTTTATGGGCTGAGAGACAGCATAGTGAAAGGAATGACAGGGAATTCTACTCAGGGAAACCACTTTAGACAATTAGAAAAAAAAAAAAAAACTCATGTGAACATATGCCTGTAAAGCTCAATGTAATTTAAGATATCACTAAGGAAATGACCATTTTCAACTTTGAGTTCTTGATTACTTTGTAGCAGGGTAAATAAAAGAGGCATCATGAACCAAGAGCTACTGCTTCAGGTAATAACTTAATTGTTCCAATTACACATTGGAATTCAGCAGTTACTTAGCGTGGGGGAGAACCTTTGCATCACATCACAAACCCTAAATAGATTACTGTATGCAAACTGGCTATTTAAAATACTTGGTAATATCTTCAATCAAATTTATAATTCATCACTGTATATTAGTGCAAAAGAACAGTGATAATAAAGTTCTGTACCATGTTTCAGAAACTGTTGGCAGAAAACATAATTACCACATACTGTGAACACTGCTAAAATAGAGTAAAATGATTTCTTTATGTAGCTCTACAGTTACATTCAACTTGTAGAAATTTTGGAATGACTTTCTGCATCTTTATTCTGGTTAGATTTAATTGGATTTGGTTTACTCAAGAAGAAAAAAAATTGGAGATTATAATAACTTGTCTTGAATGTTTGAAAAGTGAATACTAGAATAATTAAATATAATTATGAATAAAATTTGGCTTCCCCAGTGTCTCAGCAGGAAAGAAACTGCCTGCAATGCAGAAAATGCATAAGATGTGGGTTCAATCGTTGACTCAGGAATATCCCCTGGAGGCGGGCAGGGCAACCCACTCCAATATTCTTGTCTGCAGAATCCCTTGGACAGAGGAGCCTGGTGGCCTACAGTCCATAAGATTGCAATGGGTCTGACTGAAGTAACTGAATACACACACACGTATAAAATTAAATGGCTATATAGAATAACCTGAAAATCACTTTGTATTTATGAAATGTAATTTATATGTAAAATATATTTTCTATGCACTCTACTACCTTCTCTTTTCCATTTCTTATCCATTCAATATTTTATGGGTAATTTATTCCCACATTCCTACACCAAGTTCAAAAACCAATACTTCTGAAGTCTTTTGTTAAATCTATATTTGTGAACAATCTGTTTCTATGCTGAATTTCTCAGCATCATATCTTTATTTCTTTACAACATTTCTCTCTCTGCCTTGTGCTGGGATTATTTATGTACCTGTCCCTTTTCACTCTAACTACTTGCCTATAATCCTAGTCTCATACATCCTCTTGTCTTTCACAACATCTATCTTTGAGCATTTCATGATGTGTGTGCTGAACAGATGATCATAGAAAGCATGGATGTGAGACCTGAGAGGTATCTACAAGATCGGGATAAAAAGCAAGAGCCTTATCCCTCAAAGAGAATACAATATTTGGAATTACATGTATCATTTTTACCAACAAAATATTTATGTATTTCTGAGATATCTTAGTGCTAAAGCAGAAAGAAAAAGGTCATGAAATTAACTACAGTGATATTAGTACTTTGTATTCAATAATAATTAAGCACTTGTTAAATGATTACTTGTGCCAGAGAGTATAGCCACCATACAGTGACAATATATATTTTTCAGTTTGTACATGTATTTTAACATTTTCTCCTAAGAATGTGTTGGAGAAGGAGTCATGTGCAAGCTGCATATATACGTAAATTACTATAAGTGAAACAACTATTATAGAATAAACCAATATTAAGAATTAGAAATAAAAGTTTACTTTCTACAAAAATCAGTTTGAAATTGGTTCTGTTTTCAGCTGGTGGTTCTTTAATTGGACTTTTTAAAGTATTGTTAGAAGGGCATTGAAACATGTATAATATCACATATGAAATGAGTCACCAGTCTAGGTTCGATGCATGATACTAGATGATTGGGGCTGGTGCACTGAGACGACCTAGAGGGAAGGTACGGGGAGGGAGGAGGAAGGGGGTTTCAGGATGGGGAACACGTGTATACCTATGGCGGATTCATGTTGATGTATGGCAAAACCAATACAATATTGTAAAGTAATTAACCTCCAATTAAAATAAATACATTTATATTAAAAAAATAAAGTATTGTTTAGATTTATGGAGACAAATGGAGAAAGCTTTTAGAGAAATATGTGATCGTAAAGCATCTCCATTATTTACAAATAATATGGATATTATTTTGACACTGTAGTGGTAAAATCAGAAGAAACACTGATTTAGAACTTTGAAGGTAAAACTATAGGTTTGTGTGACTGAGCAGAACTGTGATAAAAGGAAAAAAATATTTAGATAAAATGGGTTTTAATTGACTAGTTACTCAGCACAAGTGAATACAGAATTTGTGGAGATTATAAAATCAGATTTGGCAGCTGCCTAAATGGAATAATTATTTCATTTTTAGTAGAGAATCTAAAGGAAGTTCACAAAGTAACAGCCCTACAAATGTTAACCTGGAGTTCAGAAACTATAAAACATCAATTAGCCCCCAACTGTCTTGTAAGATGTTGTTAATTAGTTGTGGAAAATTTCAAAAGGATCATAAAAGGGGATTTACTAAAAATTCCTTAGGAGGCAGTTCAACTAAATAACATGTTAAAGTCTGATAAAGATGAAAGTGATATGGAGGGTTTCCAATCATCTTTTTCTCTTTTCCTGCATCTATGAGAAGGAAAAGTAAAGAAATAGATTTATAAGATTACTATACAAGTTTCAAATTGCAGGGCTAGTGTTGCAGTTTCCAGGGAAGCTCAATTACTTGAATTCTATGGCTTGAGACAAGCTACATCCTGTGATCAACACCTTTAATTAGATTAAATATTAAATTCTGTTTATGTTCTGATATTTTATTTTTTGTTACTCCTCAAAGTCATTAACATTTTCAGAATTCAGTCCTCCATAATTACATAAATTCACAAGTCTTTACCAACAATTTGTTTTTTTCCCCAACACAAACAAAACTCTACACCAAATCAAATAGATAGAGAAAAAAAGTAACTTTCATGTACTTAGGGGCAAATAGTAATTTTGCAAATGAAAGTCAAAAGACCAACTCTGATCTTTAATTCTTATAAGATTTTAACTTGAATGTGAAATGTTAAGATTTTGTATTCAACATATAAATTTTTATATATTTCTTTATAATAAAGATTATTTTTGGTAGCATTAAAAAAAGATTTTGTAATTTTTAAATATAAATTTCTAAGTGCAGAATTGTAATAGGCAAATATAAAAATGAAAGACTTTGCTTTCCTTGAAGTATGATCAAGTGTTTAATTCACACAAACTAGGAAAATAATCCTCTTTAGATTAATGGAGGAATATGCTAGGGAAGGAAAGATAAAGGTCCATCTCACATATATTAGACAATAGTTTCTAAAGTTTTCTAGAAATGAGACCCTCTTGGAATATTTACAACTGTCAGGTGAAAAATGAAGCAAATTATGAAAGTTTAAAGAGAGCTTATTGAGGAAACACTTTTTAGAGTATATCACGGGGCAAGGTGTTTACCACCAAAATCCAGGAATGGAAGGAAGATGGAAAACTGTCAGAGAGCTGTCCTAACAGAAAAGGCTCCTCTCCTTTGAATCAGAGTGGCAGCCATGGCCAACCAACATAGAAGAAGCTCAGGTGTTCATATCCTGACCTCACTTTGCTCCCATTGGCTGAACCCATTAGGAGGCAAAGGACAAGAAACTGAGTAGATGAAGTTGCCAGCAGTCATCTTGGGTATAGAACAGGGTGAAAGGAAGGGTAGAAAAAGGGGATGAAAATGGAAGAGACCTTACACAACATCCACAATGATTATCAAACTTTGATGACAGTTCATTGTATATATTAGTGTCAGTTGCTTGACGATATAATGACATGCATTTGCTATGGAAACAGCAGTGCTTTTAAATTTGTATTTTATTAATTATAAATAATTTATACTAAAAAAGTCACAATATACATGAACATAAAGCTATACATTTGTGAACTAATATCTTCTTGAATCCCCTGGCACAGGTTAGTTCCTTGAGAGTCAGGACATCCACGGTGGAGACCACTGTTCTGTTGTTCAGAGGCTGCTTGGAACTCATGATTCATGATAACTAGCATTAGTTTTGTGCTAGTTTCTATGCTAATTGTCTAGGACTTTATCTCATTTAATCCTTGCAATACCATGAGCAGAAAAAAAAAATGAATCTTAAAAATGTTAAATGACTTTCCCTTGTTCATGAAGTAGTGAATGTTGGCTTCAAAATCATATCTGCTAACTCCAGATGCTTGAGATATAAAGACTGATGAATACTGTCTGAAAAATCTAAATTGATTTATTGGTTCAGACTTGTTATATACCCAAATAATCCAGAGAGAACATGTTTTAATATAATAACAGTATAGTGAGCTATTTGCATGGTTTTCAATGGGCTCTGACCAAAGGATACTAATAAGCAGGAAAAAATAAAATTGCTTAGCTATTGTGTTTAGGCTATAAGTTTAATGTCAGCCATGGTATTTGATATTTCACAGGAATCTGCAGTGTTAGGTCTAGGAATTGGATGCGGTCACGTAGGAGATGGCAAGATTGAACATTGACATCTTAGGAATCACTGAACTAAAATGGACTGTAATAAATGAATTTAAGTCAGATTTACATTATATTTAATATTTTGTGCAAGAATCCCTTAAAAGAAATATTAGCCCTTAGAGTAGCCTTATAGTCAACAGGAGTCCAAAATGCAGTACTTGAGTGCAACCTCAAAAACAGCAGAATGACCTTGGTTCATTTCCAAGGCAAAGCATTCAGCATTACAGTAATCCAAGTCTATGCCCCAACCACTGATGCTGAAGAAGCAGAAGTTGACCAGTGCTGTGACGATATGCAACATCTTCTAAAATTAACACACACACACACACACACACACACACACACACACACACACCCTTTGGATCATAGGGGATTGAAATGTACAAGTAGGAAATCAAAATATACCCAGAATAACAGGCAAGTTTGGCCTTGTGGTACAAAGTAAAGCAGGGGAAAGGCTTACAGTTTTGTCAAGAGAACACACTGGTCATAGCAAACGCTCTTTCATTAAGACAAAAGATGACTCTATGCATGGACATCATCAGATGTTCAATACTGAAATCAAATTGATTATATTTTTTGCTGTTGAAGATGGAGAAGCTTTATACAGTCAGCAAAAACAAGACCTGGAGCTGACTGTAGCTCAGATCATGTGCTCCTCATTGCTACTTTAGGCATAAATCAAAGAAAGTAGGGAAAATCAATGGACCATTCAGGTATGGCATAAATCAAATTCCTATTATTATACAGTGGAGGTAATGAAGAGATTCAAGGGATTAGACTGGTATACAGAGAGCCTGAAGAACTATGCATGAAACTTAGTAACATTGTACAGGAGGATGTGACCAAAACTACATAAAAGAAAAAGAAATGCAGGAGGCAAAGTAGTTGTCTGAGAAGCTTTGCAAATAGCTGAGGAAAGTAGAAAGTGAAAGGAAAGGGAGAATGGGAAAGGTATACCCAACTGAATGCAGAGTTCCAAAGAACATCAAGGAGAAAGAAGGAGGCTTTTTTAAGTAAATGATGCAAAAAATAGAGGAAAACAATAGAATGGGAAAGACTAGAGATCTCTTCAAGAAAATTGGAGATATCAAGGGAATATTTCATGTAAGGATGGGCACAATAAAGAACAGAAATGGTAAGGACTTAATAGAAACAGAAGACATTAAGAACAGGTGACATGAATACACAGAAGAACTGCATAATAATAATAATAATAATAATAATAATAATAATGTCCCCTATTACCACAATAGTATGTTATTCCACCTAGAAGCCAGGAGTGTGAAGTCAAGTGGGCCTTGGGCAGAACAAAGCTAGTGGGGGTAGTGGAATTCCATCTAAGCTATTTAAAATCCTAAAAGTGAGGCTGTTAAAGTGCTGCACTCAGGACTAGGAAAGGTCAGTTTTAATTCCAAATCCAAGGAAGGGTAATGCCAAAGAATGTTGAAACTACAGTACAATTTCATTCATTTTACATACTAGAAAGGTCAGGCTCAGAATTTTTCAATCTGGACTTCAGCAGTCTGTGAACCAAAAACTGCCAGATATACAAGCTGGGTTTAGAGAAGGCAGAGGAACCAGAGATCAAATTGCCAACATTCACTGGATCATGGGAAAAAAAACAAAAGAATTCCAGAAAAACATCTACTTCTGCTTCATTGACTACTCTATAGCCTTAGACTGTGTGGATCACAAAAACCTGTGGAAAATTCTTAAAGAGATGGGAATACCAGACCACCTTACTTGTCTCCTGAGAAACCTGTATGCAGGTCTAGAAGCAACAAAACCAGACGTGGAACAACAGACTAGTTCAAAATTGGGAAAGTAGTGTGACAAGGCTGTATATTGTAACCTTGTTTATTTAGCTCACATGCAGAGTGCAACATGTAAAATACTGGGCTGGGTGAATCACAAGCTGGAATCAAGATTGCTGGAAGAAATATCAACAACCACAGTTATGCAGATGATACAACTCTAATAGCAGAAAGTGAAGAGGAACTAAAGAGTCTCCTGATGAGAATGAAAGACTCATCCTTATTTTGTAATTCAGTTCTTTTATGTCTTAAACTACAGTCAGCAATGAGTTTGAACTTACAGATTTTTTTTTTTTTTTGATTTTAGATATTTCCCCATTCATGGCTTTCTCACACATCTACAGACTTCTACACGGACAGTGGGTCTGGTGCTGTTTGAAAATATCTCACCAGAGGGGGAACCCAGATCTTTTTTTTTTTTTTTTTTTTACTTTATTTTGCTTTACAATACTGTATTGGTTTTTCCATACATTGACATGAATCCACCACGGGTGTACATGCATTCCCAAACATGAACCCCCCTCCCACCTCTCTCCCCATAACATCTCTCTGGGTAATCCCCGTAAAAGCAAAAATAAACAAATGGGATCTAATTAAAATTAAAACCTTCTGCACAACAGAGGAAAATATAAGCAAGGTGAAAAGACAGCCTTCTGAATGGGAGAAAATAATAGCAAATGAAGCAACTGACAAACAACTAATCTCAAATATATACAAGCAACTTATGCAGCTCAATTCTAGAAAAATAAATGACCCAATCAAAAAATGGGAACCCAGATCTTGATATACACTACTCTTCTGTTATTATCATATGACATATTCATGATGATGTGATCACTAATCTAGAACGAGACATCTTGGAATGTGAAGTCAAGTGGGCCTTAGAAAGCACCACTACGAACAAAGCTAGTGGAGGTGATGGAATACCAATTGAGCTGTTTCAAATCCTGAAAGATGATGCTGTGAAAGTGCTACACTCAATATGTCAGCAAATTTGGAAAACTCAGCAGTGGCCACAGAACTGGAAAAGGTCAGTTTTCATTCCAATCCCAAAGAAAGGCAATGCTAAAGAATGCTCAAACTGTCACACAATTGCACTCATCTCACATGCAAGTAAAGTAATGCTCAAAATTCTCCAAGCCAGGCTTCAGCAATACATGAACCGTGAACTCCTTGACGTTCAAGCTGGTTTTAGAAAAGGCAGAGGAAACAGAGATCAAATTGTCAACATCTGCTGGATCATGGAAAACGCAAGAGACTTCCAGAAAAACATCTATTTCTGCTTTATTGACTATGCCAATGCCTTTGACTGTGTGGATCACCATATACTGTGGAACATTCTGAAAGAGATGGGAATACCAGACCACCTGACCTGCCTCTTGAGAAATCTGTATGCAGGTCAGGAAGCAACAGTTAGAACTGGACATGGAACAACAGACTGTTTCCAAAGAGGAAAAGGAGTGCATCAAGGCTGTATATTGTCATCCTGCTTATTTAACTTCTATGCAGAGTACATCATGAGAAACGCTGGACTGGAAGAAACACAAGCTGCAATCAAGATTGCTGGGAGAAATATCAATAACCTCACATATGCAGATGACACCACCCTTATGCAGAAAGTGAAGAGGAGCTAAAAAGTTTCTTGATGAAAGTGAAAGAGGAGAGCGAAAAAGTTGGCCTAAAGCTCAACATTCAGAAAACGAAGATCATGGCATCTGGTCCCATCACTCCATGGGAAATAGATGGGGAAACAGTGGAAACAGTGTCAGACTTTATTTTTGGGGGCTCCAAAATCACTGCAGATGGTGATTGCAGCCATGAAATTAAAAGACGCCTACTCCTTGGAAGAAAAGTTATGACCAATATAGATAGCATATTCAAAAGCAGAGACATTACTTTGCTGACTAAGGTCCGTCTAGTCAAGGCTATGGTTTTACCTGCGGTCATGTATGGATATGAGAGTTGGACTGTGAAGAAGGCTGAGCGCTGAAGAATTGACACTTTTGAACTGTAGTGTTGGAGAAGACTCTTGAGAGTCCCTTGGACTGCAAGGAGATCCAACCAGTCCATTCTGAAGGAGATCAACCCTGGCATTTCTTTGGAAAGAATGATGCTAAAACTGAAAATCCAGTACTTTGGCCACCTCATGAAAAGGGTTGACTCATTGGAAAAGACTCTGATGCTGGGAGGGATTGGAGGCAGGAGGAGAAGGGGCGACTGAGGAAAAGATGGCTGGATGGCATCACGGACTCGATGGACATGAGTCTAAGTGAACTCCGGGAGATGGTGATGAACAGGGAGGCCTGGCGTGCTGCGATTCATGGGGTCAGAAAGAGTTGAACACGACTGAGTGACTGAACTGAACTGAACTGAATATTTATTTGAAGTATCTAAGATAACTGATATTTTTAGAAAAGAAGCAATGAGTTTTTTTAAGATTATTCATTATGTGTTTCTTATATTTTTGTTAATTTAATGTTAATGATATTGTAACTATTTGTCTAAATAGTTTGTATATAAATTATAGATTAAGGTGCATTTCATAAGACTCTAATAAGAATAAGAAAAATAATTTTCCCTGTTTATTTGAATAATAAGTTTCCCAAGAGGACTTAAGGAAGCATCCAGTTAGTACCTGAAACCTGCTTAATCAGTTGCTGAAATCAGCACATGTTAGCAAATTCATTTAGATTTATAGACACACCTCAACATGAATCCGGAGAATGCAATGGCAACCCACTCCAGTACTCTTGCTTGGAAAATCCCATGGGCAGAGGAGCCTGGTAGGCTGCCGTCTATGGGGTCGCTAAGGGTCAGTCAGACACGACTGAGAGACTTCACTTTCACTTTCATGCATTGGAGAAGGAAATGGCAACCCACTCCAGTGTTCTTGCCTGGAGAACCCCAGGGACCGGGGAGACTGGTGCGCTGCCATCTATGGGGTCGCACAGAGTCAGACACAACTGAAGCAACTCAGCAGCAGCAGCAACATCAATCAGGAATGTAGTAAGCAAACCATGTGCAATCAGAGCTTCAGAAATGTGTAATATGAGGTCAGCTTAGACTCTTGAAGAACCTCATATGTTTCGCAAGGCAAGTTAAAGAATCCAGGGTGAAATTCTGGCTTACATGGTAGATAAAGAAGTTTAGTTTCACCAATATATATATATATATATATATATATATATATATGTATTCAACAAATAGTTAATCAACATACTTAAGGGGTCATGGATGATCATGAATGTGTGTCATTGTCAAGGTGTAACAATAAACCTGTTGCAAACTGGAAAGAATGTACTCTGTCTAAAGCAACCATCTCCTGTTCAACTTTAGGATATTGTGGCCACGTGGTCCATGTATGGTAAAAGACTCAGTACTGTTCTTTATTTTTTCCAAAGAAAATCTGGAAGTCTAGTTTTTCTGGTTATTATTCCTACATAACAGACCTCTTCAAAACCAACTGGTACAAGTTTACCATCTTTATTATCTTGAGGATTTTTCACATCAGGAATATTAACAAGGCACAGGAGGTGAGTTCCTTCTACTTTCCTGTGTCTGGGACCTTATCTGGGAAGTCTAACAAGGTAAGACTGGGAGCTAGAATCATCTGGAGGTTCCTTTAGCAGTTGATGTTATATGTCTGTTGGTATCTTAATTGCGGCTGCTGTTTGAAATATTCACGTTTAGTGCTCTCCATGTCACTTAGGCTTCCTCATCATTTGGCAGCTCAGAGCTGCCAGATATGAATACCCCAGGAACAAAATAAAAGTTATATCATCTTTTGTGACTTAGCCTCATTCTGTTAGTTACAAGCAAGCCACAAGTGCAGCCAGATTCAAGAGAAGGTTTATTAGACATCACCATACAATGAGGACTGGCATGGATCAAGGATGAAAAATATCATGAGCCTTCTTGGAAAATATAACTTGACACATCAGTTTTTAAGTGCAATATTCTGAATTTTATATGATGAAAATTCTTTTTTAAATTAAATACTTTAGAGGATAGTGTTAGGTAGCCATACCCATGACCGTGTTTCCAAATTCTCCCTTACACACACACACACACACACACACACACAAATCAAAAAAGAGAAGAAGACATATACAGAAAATGCTTCCAAGAGCATCATAAAAAAAGGAGTCCTTCAGAACAGCTTTTGGAGGGCACTATACGGTCTGTTGAAGAATATTTTGAAATCCAAGGGTGGTTTATTTGCAGACAATTAAGGAAGGCAGACATGCAAATAAGTGCATAAGCATGTGATGAATACTATCCTAGGGTGTGCCAGAGGGTTTGAGGGTACATAGGAGGCCATCTAAGTAAGGTTAAGAGAAAGTACCAAAAATCTCCTCAGAAGAACTGATGCCTAGCTACTATTTAACCAGGGAAATAAAATTTAGCCAGGCAAGGGTATTCTCATGTGCAAAGAGAAAGAAATGAAAATATATTAGTAAAGAATCACATGTCCTTCAGCTGAATCAGATTATAACAGTGGCAGGGCATTTAGCTATGTAATAGAAAGAGAGCAGGAAAGCTTGTATACAGCACATAGAGGTAAGAAAAGAATGCTATTTGGATACAATCTGAGGTTGTTTTCAAGTCCAGAAGTTAGTCATCACTGGGGAAAACTATGGTTATCCTTTCTCCATATCAGGCAGATTTGGTCATTTGCATTAAGTTCTTAGTTGCTATTTGGCCCTTTCCTGAAAAAAAAAAAAAAATTCTTTCCTTTCTTTGCTTTCTTTCATTTCTTCGTCAATTTACACTAAAAAAACCAAAAAAACCTCCAGGTATTGTTTTTTTTGCACTTGCACACTGATAATGAAAGAGGAGAGAAATTTTTCTTGTAATACCATGGTCAAGATGGAAAATATAATCTGTGATCGTTTCAGTTTCATGGTGAGAATACGGAAAAAAAGACACTTTTGATGACTTCAGAAAAGGATATAGAATTTATCTTGGATGCATGTGAAATACAGTTATAACAAGATATAGATATTATTTGTTTTCCATGATTACTATAGTATTTGCAATATCTTATTTACAGTTTCAGTACATTAGTGTTTATTAAGAGTGCACTGTTTTCTACGTGATGGAAGTAGAAAACTAAATAATTTGGTGCACTTAAGCACAGGTTCACAATCTTATAATTGCAATAATGTGGACCAGATGTTTCATATTCAGATATGTTTGTATTTTAGAACAGCAATGCAACACAGGTACTGCATATCACTCCCAGTGGCATCTAAGCCAAAACTTGTCAATACTGTTGTATTGAAATATGAATAAATAAATTAAGCAGGTTATAAATGTCTATAATAGCTTCTTATTTTAGATCAGAATTTAGGTTACGTAATGAGAAATGCTGGGCTGGAAGAAGCACAAGCTGGAATCAAGATTGCCAGGAGACATAGCAATAACCTCAGATATGCACATAACACCACCTTTATGGCAGAAAGTGAAGAGGAACAAAAAAGCCTCTTGATGAAAGTGAAAGTGGAGAGTGAAAAAGTTGGCCTAAAGCTCAACATTCAGAAAACGAAGATCATGGCATCCGGTCCCATCACTTCCTGGCAAATAGATGGGGAAACAGTGGAAACAGTGTCAGACTTTATTTTTTGGGGCTCCAAAATCACTTCAGATAGTGACTGCAGCCATGAAATTAAAAGACGCTTACTCCTTGGGGAAAAGTTATGACCAACCTAGATAGCATGTTTAAAAGCAGAGACATTACTTTGCCAACAAAGGTCTGTCTAGTCAAGGCTATGGTCATTCCAGTGGTCACGTATGGATGTGAGAGTTGGACTGTGAAGAAAGCTGAGCACCGAAGAATTGATGCTTTTGAACTGTGGTGTTGGAGAAGACTCTTGAGAGTCCCTTGGACTGCAAGGAGATCCAACCAGTCCATTCTGAAGGAGTTCAGCCCTGGGATTTCTTTGGAGGGAATGACGCTAAAACTGAAACTCCAGTACTTTGGCCACCTCATGAGAAGAGTTGACTCACTGGAAAAGACTGATGCTGGGAGGGATTGTGGGCAGGAGGAGAAGGGGACGACCGAGGATGAGATGGCTGGATGGCATCACTGACTGAATGGACGTGAGTCTGAGTGAACTCCGGAAGTTGGTGGTGGACAAAGAGGCCTGGCATGCTGCAATTCATAGGGTCGCAAAGAGTCGGACACGACTGAGTGACTGAACTGAACTGAACTGAACTGAATGATTTTCCGTACTCAATTAAAGAGAAAATTTTGATGTCCAAGTTCTTGGATTTAGAATTCAAGTGTGATTCTAAACTTTTATTCTTATATTGATAATATTTAGCATATGTGTGTGTGTGTTAGTTGTTCAGTCATGTCCAACTTTTTGCAACTCCATGAATTGAAATCTCCAGGCAAGAATACCAGAGTGGGTAGCCATTCATTTCTGAATTATAGGTGAAAAACAAGAGAGGAATTTGAACAGAAAGTCAAAGGCTTCCCTGTGGCTCAGATGATAAAGAATCCACCTGCATTGCGGGAGAGCTGGGTTCAATCCCTGTGATGGGAAGATCCCATGGAGAAGGGCATAGCAACCCACTCCAGTATTCTTGCCTGGAGAATCCCAATGGACAGAGGAGCCTGGCAAGTGCTAGTCCGTATGGTCACACAGAGTCAGACATGACTGAGCTACTAAGCATACACAGTTAAGGAACACTCAACCATTCTTAAAGACTGTTAGACTCTAATAATAATAATGATAATGGCAGAGCAGTTGTTATGTGCAAATACCCATATTAGGTAGTTATTGAATGAGGGAGATACATTTATTTTCATATCATAAATAAAGAATCTCCAAGCCAAGCTTCAGCAGTACATGAACCATGAACTTAGAAAAGGCAGAGGAACCAGAGATCAAACTGCCAACATCAGCTGCATCATGAAAAAAGCAAGAGAGTTCCAGTAAAACATCGATTTCTGCTCTATTGACTATGCCAAAACCTTTGTCTGTGTGGATCACAATAAACTGTGGAAAATTCTGAAAGAGATGGGAATACCAGACCTCTTGAGAAATACCTCTTGAGAGACTGGTATGCAGGTCAGGAAGCAACAGTTAGAACTGGACATGGAAAAACAGACTGGTTCCAAATAGGAAATTGAGTACGTCAAGGCTGTATATTGTCACTTTGCTTATTTAACTTCTATGCAGAGTACATCATGAGAAATGATGGTCTGGAAGAAGCACAAGCTGGAATCAAGATTGCCGAGAGAAATATCAATAACTTCAGATATGGAGATGACACCACCCTTATTGCAGAAAGTGAATAGGAAATAAAGAGCCTCTTGATGAAAGTGAAAGAGGAGAATGAAAAAGTTTGCTTAAAGCTTAACATTCAGAAAACGAAGATCATGGCATCTGGTCCCATCACTTCATGGGAAATAGTTGGGGAAACAGTGGAAACAGCATCAGACTTTATTTCTTTGGACTCCAAAATCACTGCAGGTAGTGATTGCAGCCATGAAATCACTGAATTCTTGCCAGGTATTCTTGCCTCACTGATGCTGGGAGGGATTGGGGGCAGGAAGAGGAGGGGAAGACAGAGGATGAGATGGCTGGATGGCATCACTGACTCGATGGACGTGAGTCTGAGTGAACTCCAGGAGTTGGTGATGGACAGGGAGGACTGACGTGCTGCAATTCATGGGGTCACAAAGAGTAGGACACAACTGAGGGACTGAACTGGACTGAACTGAACTGAACTGTGGTATTGGAAAAGACTCTTGAGAGTCCCTTGGACTTCAAGGAGATCCAACCAGTCCATCCTAAAGGAGATCAGTCCTAGGTGTTCATTGGAAGGACTGATGCTGAAGCTGAAACTCCAGTACTTTGGCCACCTAATGTGAAGTGTTGACTCACTGAAAAAGACCCTGATGCTGGGAGGGATTGGGGGCAGGAGGAGAAGGGGATGACAGAGGATGAGATGGCCGGATGGCCTCACCGACTCGATGGACATGAGTCTGAGTGGACTCTGGGAGTTGGTGATGGACAGGGAGGCCTGGCGTGCTGTGATTCATGGGGTCACAAAGAGTCGGACACAACTGAGGGACTGAACTGAACTGAAGGCCTTGAATGGTACCTTTCCCAGGACTTTATAGCTTAATAGGCAAAATAACAAAGCTATGAACTAATTCCTATCCATTTTCAAAGACTGGGCCCATGTATTATTACCATATTGTTTCCTGTTAACTTTAACCATGCTTTTTAAAAATTTCAGCTTATTAGGAAACTTAAACAGAAATAACATCTCCTATTCTGTAATTTCTATTTATATACATTGATCAATAATTGTCTTTGTGAAGCTTCACAAAACAAATTTTTCTTCCACTTTCACCCTTTCTTTATGAAGATAATGTTCCTCTAATGATATCCAATCCAGAGTGTAGTACAGTACACTCTTGACTAAAATTCTTCATCCCTTCTGTGTTCACATCTTTTGCTGTGTGATTTTTTTCAGTCCTTTTCAAAACAAAAGTGCAAGAATATGTTTTCCTGATTCCTCACCATTGTGTGCCTTGCTTTGACTAATAGAATAATTACTTTTCTAAGCCTAGATTTTTGGTTAAGAGGACTATGTGTTTCCCACTTGCTCTTTTGTCATTGTCCTAGAAGAGCTTCCCCAGGTAATTGCTGTGCCCTTAGTCAGAGTTCCAGAGTAAATACAGTGAACAGATTGAACAAAGCCCAAACTTGAGCAAGGCCAAGAACAGCCCCACATAGAGCCTGGGACAGAGCCCCCAGCAAGCCCAGCCTCTGTCAGCATACTCCCAGCCAAGCCAAAATACATGAGCTAAATAATTGTTTATTTTTGTGTGAAGCTAATATTTTGTGATTGTTCATTAAGCAACATCATTGTACTCATAGCAAAACAATATCCAGGGTGAATGCACACCAGACAGGCATTATTTCCTCAATTGTTCTTTGTGTATCATGATTGTTATTTCACCAAATACCATAGTTGTTCTCTTCTAAAAGCATTCCTGTTGTTCAAGTGCTCATCTCAAAATGGCAGTGATCTTAAGGTACATTTTACTAGATTAGAGTGGACTGGCACAAAGAAAAGACATTACATCATCTGCTTCTTCCCTTAAAGTCCCTCAACATCATCTGACCATGCAGTTTTCCTTAATGACTATGTCACAATACTGGAGTTTATTGAATTTCTGTTAAACTGAAAATTTTGGTTCTTTCTAGATGAACTGCTGTTGAACCAGCTCTAAAACCATCCAGTGTCTTTAGAATTTTTTTTAAAATAAACACATGAATGTACATTGATCACTGTGAGGATTCACCTTGCTTTTAGCCTTCTGTGGTTGATTTTGAGCTATCTTTTTGGATATTAATTCTTTTTTTTTTTCTCCAGGATCCTTATTATTTTTTGTTTTTCTGTTTTTTCAACTTTACAATGTTGTGTTAGTTTCTGCTGTATAACACACGTTAGACACAATTATACATAAACCCCCTCCCTCTTGAGCTTCCCTCACCTCTATCCCACCCCTGTCATCACAGAGCATGTTTCATCGTAGAGCATGAGACTGGGCTCCCTGTGTTAAACAGCAATCTCTCACCAGCTATCCATTTTAAACATGATCGTGTACATATGTTGATGTTACTTACTCCATTAGTCACACTTTCTACCTCCCCTGCTATGTCCACAAGTCATCTCTAAATCTGTGTCTCCATACCTTCCATGCAAATAAGTTCATCACTATCATTTTTCTAGATTTCATATATATGTATTAATATATGATTTTCTTTTTCTTTCTTTCTTTTTTTTTAAGCAGCCATACGAGTTTATTTTGTAGTAACAAGCACCTGACAGGTCTCATTAGAAGAACCCACTGAAATACAAAGATATAGGCTGGTTTATTTCTACTGCATCATATTTACATGACCTCTCAGCAACATTAGAAAGACATCCTACTCTTGCTTTTAATCATTTGAATGGTGGAATGTCACGATCTCTTCCTCTTTGTTTCCAGGTTCTTTTTTTTTTATTAATTAATTTATTTTAATTCAGTTCAGTTTAGTTCAGTCACTCAGTCGTGTCCGACTCTTTGCAACCCCATGAATCGCAGCACGCCAGGCCTCCCTGTTCGTCACTGTCTCCTGGAGTTCACTTAGACTCACATCCATCGGGTCCGTGATGCCATCCAGCCATCTCATCCTCGGTCGTCCCCTTCTCCTCCTGCCCCCAATCCCTCCCAGCATCAAAATTTTCTCCAATGAGTCAACTCTTCTCATGAGGTAGCCAAAGTACTGGAGCTTCAGTTTTAGCATCATTCCTTCCAAAGAAATCCCAGGGTTAATCTCCTTCAGAATGGACTGGTTGGATCTCCTTGCAGTCCAAGGGACTCTCAAGAATTTTCTCCAACACCACAGTTCAAAAGTATCAATTCTTTGGCGCTCAGCCTTCTTCACAGTCCAACTCTCACATCCATACATGACCACAGGAAAAACCATAGCCTTGACTAGATAGACCTTACTCGGCAAAGTAATGTCTCTGCTTTTGAATATACTATCTAGGTTGATCATAACTTTTCTTCCAAGGAGTAAGCGTCTCTTAATTTCATGGCTGCAATCACCATCTGTACTGATTTTGGAGCCCCCCAAAATAAAGTCTGTCACTGTTTCCACTGTTTCCCCATCTATTTCCCATGAAGTGATGAGACCAGATGCCATGATCTTCGTTTTCTGAATGTTGAGCTTTTGGCCAACTTTTTCACTCTCCTCTTTCACTTTCATCAAGAGGCTCTTTATTTCCTCTTCACTTTCTGCCATAAGGGTGGTGTCATCTGCATATGTGAGGTTATTGATATTTCTCCCAGCAATCTTGATTCCAGCTTGTGTTTCTTCCAGTCTAGCATTTCTCATGTTGTACTCTGCATAGAAGTTAAATAAGCAGGGTGACAATATACAGCCTTGACGTACTCCTTTTCCTATTTGGAACCAGTCTGTTGTTCCATGTCCAGTTCTAACTGTTGCTTCCTGACCTGCATACAGATTTCTCAAGAGGCAGGTCAGGTGGTCTGGTATTCCCATCTCTTTCAGAATTTTCTACAGTTTATTGTGATCCACACAGTCAAAGGCTTTGGCTTAGTCAATAAAGCATAAATGGATGTTTTTCTGGAACTCTCTTGCTTTTCCCATGATCCAGCAGATGTTGGCAATTTGATCTCTGGTTCCTCTGCCTTTTCTAAAACCAGCTTGAATGTCAGGGAGTTCACGGTTCATGTATTGCTGAAGCCTGGCTTGGAGAATTTTGAGCATTACTTTAGTAGCATGTGAGATGAGTGCAATTGTGTGGTAGTTTGAGCATTCTTTAGCATTGCTTTTGTTTGTGATTGGAATGAAAACTGACCTTTTCCAATTCTGTGGCCACTGCTGAGTTTTCCAAATTTGCTGGCATATAGAGTGCAGCAATTGGAGGCTAATTATTTTACAATATTGTAGTGTTTTTTGCCATAAACTGACATGAATTAGCCAAGGGTGTGCATGTGTATGTGTTCCCCATCCTGAACCCCCCTCCCACCTCCCTACCCTTCCCATCCATCAGGGTCATCCCAGTGCACCAGCCCTGAGCACCCTGTCTGATGCATCGAACCTGGACTGGTGATCTGTTTTACATATAGTAATATACATGTTTCAATGTTATTCTCTCAAATCATCCCACCCTTGCCTCCTCCCACAGAATCCAAAAGACTGTTCTATACATCTGTGTCTTTTGCTGTCTCATATATAGGGTCATTGTTACCATCTTTCTAAATTCCGTATATATGTGCTAGTATACTCTATTGGTGTTTTTCTTTCTGACTTGCTTCATTCTGCATAATAGGCTCCAATTTCATCCATTTCATTAGAACTGATTCAAATGCATTCTTTCCAATAGCTGAGTAATATTCCATTGTGTATATGTACCACAACTTTTTTATCCATTCATCTGCTGATGGACATCTAGGTTGCTTCCATGTCCTGGCTATTGTAAACAGTGCTAAGATGAACACTGGGGGTACACATGTCTCTTTCAATTCTGGTTTCCTCAGTGTGTATACCCAGCAGTGAGATTGCTTGGTTGTATGGCAGTTCTATTTCCAGGTTTTAAGGAATTTCCACATTGTTCTCCATAGGGGCTGTGCTAGTTTGCATTCCCACCAGCAGTGTAAGAGGATTCTTTTTACTCCACACCCTCTCTAGCATTAACTATTTATAGATTTTTTGACAGCAGCCATTCTGAGCAGTGTGAGACGGTACCTCATTGTGGTTTTTGACTTGCATTTCTCTGATAATGAGTGATGTTGAGCATCTTTTCATGTGATTGTTGGCCATCTGCATGTCTTCTTTGGAGAAATATCTGTTTAGTTCTTTGGCCAATTTTTGATCAGGTCTCTTATATTTCTGGAATTGAGCTGCATGAGCTGTTTATATGTTTTTTAGATTAATTCTTTGTCAGTTCCTTCATTTGCTATTATTTTCTCCCATTTTGAAGACTGTCTTTTCACCTTACTTATAGTTTCCTTCGTTGTGCAAAAGCTTGTAAGTTTAATTAGGTCCCATTTGCTTATTTTTGCTTTTATTTCCGTTTCTCTTGGTGGTGGGTCATAGAGGATCCTGCTGTGATTTATGTCAGGGAGTGTTTTGCCTGTGCTTTCCTGTAGGAATTTTATAGTTTCTGGTCTTACATTTAGATCTTTAATCCATTTTATTTTTGTGTATGGTGTTAGAAAGTGTTCTAGTTTAATTATTTCACAAGTGGTTGACCAGTTTTCCCAGCAACACTTGTTAAAGAGATTTTCTTTTCGCCTTTGTATATTCTTGCCTCCTTTGTCAAAAATAAGGTGTCCATAGGTGTATGGACTTATTTCTGGCTTTGGATTTTGTTCCACTGATCTATGTTTCTGTCTTTGTGCCAGTACCATACTGTCTTGATGACTGTAGCTTTATAGAATAGTCGGAAGTCAGCAAGGTTGATTCCTCCAATTTCATTCTTCCTTCTCAAGATTGCTTTGGATATATAAGGTTTTTGTATTTCCATACAGATTGTGAAATTATTTGTTCCAGTTCTCTGAGAAATGCCATTGGTAGCTTGATAGGGATTGCATTGAATCTATAGTTTGCTTTGGGGAGTATACTCATTTTCACTATGTTGATTCTTCCAATCCATAAACGTGATATATTGCTCCATCTATTTGTGTCACCTTTGATTTCTTTTATCAGAGTTTTGTAGTTTTCTATGAAATTAAAAGACGCTTACTCCTTGGAAGGAAAGTTATGCCCAACTTAGATAGGATATTAAAAAGTAGAGACATTACTTTGCCAGCAAAGGTCCATCACGTCAAGACTATGGTTTTTCCAGTGGTCATGTATGGATGTGAGAGTTGGACTGTGAAGATAGTTGAGCGCTGAAGAATTGATGCTTTTGAACTGTGGTGTTGGAGAAGGCTCTTGACAGTCTCTTGGACTGCAAGGAGATCCAACCAGTCCATCCTAAAGGAGATCAGTCCTGGGAGTTCATTGGAAGGACTGATGCTGAACCTGTTACTCCAATACTTTGGCCACCTCATGTGAAGAACTGACTCACTGGTTAAGACCCTGATGCTGGGAGGGATAGGGGGCAGGAAGAAAGGGGGACGACAGATGGCTGGATGGCATCACCGACTCGGTGGACATGAATTTGGGTAAACTCCGGGAGTTTGGTAATGGACAGGGAGCCTGGGGTGCTGTGATTCGTGGGGTCGCAAAGAGTTGGACACGACTGAGTGACTGATTTTGTTTGTTTAGGTATATTTATTTTTGAGTATTTTATTCTTTTCATTGCAATGGTGAATGGAATTGTTTCCTTAATTTTGTTTTCTGTTTTCTCATTGTTAGTGTATAAGAATGCAAGGGATTCCTGTGTGTTAATTTTATATCCTGCAGCTTTACTCTATTCATTGATTAGGTCTAGAAATTTTCTGATGGTGTCTTTAGGGTTTTCTATGTAGAGGATCATGTCATCTGCAAACAGTGAGAGTGTTACTTCTTCTTTTCCAGTTTGGATTCATTTTATTTCTTTTTCTTCTCTGATTGCTGTGATTAAAACTTCCAACACTATGTTCAATAGTAGTGGTGACAATGGGCATCCTTGTTTTGTTCCTGACTGTTGGGGAAATGCTTTCAATTATGCATCATTAAGGATAATATTTGCCATGGGTTTATCATATATGGCTTTTATTATGTTGAGGTATGTTCCTTCTGTGCCTGCTTTCTGGAGGTTTTTTTAAATCACAAATGGATGTTGAATTTTGTCAAAGTCTTCTCTGCATCTATTGAGATAGTTATATGATTTTTATCTTTCAATTTGTTAATGTGATGTTTCACATTGACTGATTTGCGACTTTGAAGAATGCTTGCATTCCTGAGATAAAGCCCAGTTGGTCATGATGTATGATCCTTTTAATATGTTGTTGAATCTGTTTGCTAGAATTTTGATGAGGACTTTTGCATCTATGTTCATCAGTAATATTGGCCTGTAATATTCTTTTTCAGTTATATCTTTGTTTTGTCTTGGTATTGGGGTGATGGTCGGCTTGTAGAGTTTGGGAGTGTTCCTTCCTCTGCAATTTTCAGGAAAAAGTTTGAGCAGGATAGGTGCTAGGTCTTCTCTAAATTTTTAGTAGAATTCACCTGTGAAGCCAACTGGTCCTGGGCTTTTGTTTGTTGAAAGATGTTTGATTACAGTTTCGATTTACATGCTTCTGATTGGTCTGTTCATGTTTTTCGTGTCTTCCTGGTTCAAACATAAAAGTTTATACTTTTATATGAATTTGTCCATTTTTACAACTTGTCCATTTTATTGGCATGTAATTGCTTGTAGTAGTCTCTTTTGATCCATTATATTTCTGTGTTCTCTGTTTTAAGCTCTTTATTTTCATTTCTAATTTTATTATTTTGTGCATTTTCCCATTCTTTTTCTTTTATCCTCTCAAAAAAGCAGTTTTTAATTGTATTGATCTCTGACTTTTGCTTTCTTCATTACATATTCATTAATTTCTGCTCTGATCTTTATGACTTCTTTTCTTCTACTAACTGATTTTTTCCCTTTCTTTTTTTCTTTTTCTAGTTGTTTTAGGTGTAAGGTTAGATTGTCTACTTGATTTTTTCTCATTTCTTGAAAAAGGTTCTATTGCTCTAAAGTTTCCTCTTAGAACTGTTTTTACTTCATCCTATGAGTTTTGGGTCATCATATTTTCACTGTTAAGTAATTCTAGGTATTTCTTTTTAAATTTCCTCTTTGATTTCTTGTTTATTTAGAATCATATTTTTTAGCTTCCACTTTTTTTACAGATTTTTTCTTTTTTTATTTTTACTTTATTTTACTTTACAATACTGCATTGGTTTTGTATACATTGACGATTTTTTTCATATAAGTGATATTTAATAAACTAGTGTTATGGTCAGAACAGATGCTTATATGTTTCCAGTTTTGTTAAATTTACCAAGGCTTGGCTTGTGACCCAATATGTGATCTATCCTGCCGAATGTTTCATGTGTACTTGAGGAAAAAAAAAGTGTACTCTGCTGCTTTTGTATGAAATATCCTGTAGATATCAATTAGATCCATCTGATGTGATGTGGTTGCAAGCATTTGTCTTATATGTTGAAGTGTTACCATGCTGGGTGCATAAATATGTATATTTGTTATTTCTTCTTCTTGGATTCATCCCTTGGTCATTATTTTGTGTCCTTCTTTCTCTCTGTAATTGTTTATTTTAAAGTCTATTTTGTCTGATATGAATATTTCTACTCTAGCTTTCTTTTGATTTCCATTTGCATAGAATATCTTTTGCCATCCCCTCACTTTCAGGCTATATGTGTCCCTAGGTCTGAAATGAGTCTCTTGTAGACAACATATACATGGATCTTGTTGCTGCATTCATTCAAGCAATCTGTGTCTTTTGGTTGAGGCATTTTTTTTTCCCCATTTACCCTTAAGACAATTATTTATATGGGTGTTCCTGTTGCTATTTTCTTAATTGTTTTTGGTTTGTTTTCATGGTTCTTTTTCTTGCCTCGTGTTTCCTGCCTAGAAATGCTGCTTTAGCACTTTTCATACAGCTAGTTTGGTGGTGCTGAATTCTCGTAACTTTTGCTCGTCTGGAAAGCTTTTAATTTCTCTGCTAAATCTACATGAGTTCTTTGCTGGACAGAGTATTCTTGGCTGTAGGTTTCTTCCCCTTTCATCACTTTAAATATATTCGATCACTCCCTTCTGGCCAGCAGAGTTTCTGCTGAAAAATCAGCTGATCGCCTTATGTGAATTCCTTTGTATGCTGTTTTTGTTGTTGTTGTTGTTGTTTCCTTTCCTCATGCTGCTTTTAATATTTTTTCTTTATATTTATTTTTTGTTAGCTTTGCTAGCATGTATTTAGGTGTGTTTCTCCTAGGGTTTATCCTAAATGGAACTCTCTGCACTTCCTGAACTTGGGTGGTTATTTTCTTTCCCATGATAGGGGGATTTTCAACTATAATCTCTTCAAATATTTTCTCAAACACTTTTCTTCTTCTGGGACCCCTATAATTCTATTGTTTGTTTGTTTAATATTGTTTCAGAGATTTCTGAAACTCTTTAATTCTTTTCATTCCTTTTTCATAATTTTTTTTTTCTTCAGCAGTTATTCTGTCATTCCACCTTTCAACTCACTTATCTACTCTTCTCAGTAATTAGTTATTGATTCATTCTAGAGCATTTTTAGTTTCAGTAATTGTGTTGTTCATTGCTGTTTGTTTTTCATTTCTTCTAAATTCCTGTAAAATATGTTAAATGTTTCTTCCATTTTCTCCATTCTATTTTCAAAATTTTGGAACTTCTTTACTGCCATTACTCTAAATTCTTTTTCAGTTAAGTTGCCTACTTCCTTTTCATTTATTTGGTCTTATATGTTTTTACCTTGCTCCTTCATCTGTAGCACATTTTTTGGTCATTTTCTTTACTTATTTTTGATGAGTGGGACTGTTCCTATCTTACTAGTTGTTTGGCTTAAGGTTTCCAGCAGTGGAGCTTGCAGGCTGTTGGGTAGCATCAGGTCTTCATGCTGAGATGTAGAATTCAGGGATACCATACTCTGATTTATGGCCCCTGGGGCCTGATGTTCTCTGTTAGTGCAGCAGATCAGGCTCTCAGCACTCCTGCCATGGGAGCTTAGGCCTGGTCTCTGGCCCATGAATCAGAATCCTATAAGCTGTAGGGCACTGCAAAAAAAGAAAAATGAAAAAAAAAAAAAAAGCAGAGAAAAAGAATAAAATATAGTAAATTTAGAATTTGACAGACATGTTAGAGAAAATATGAACCTATGAAATAGGCACTAGACAGTAAAACTGAACTCCAATAGTAAAGAAAAAAATAATAATAAATAAAAGGGACCATAACAATATCAAAGAATAAAAATAAAATGAATTTAGAAAACTAACAGATACATTAGAAAATATAAAAGTCTATATGAAACAACCCCTTGAGGATGAAACCAGACTCCAATAGCAAAGAGAGGGAAATACATATATATTATAATATATATATATATAATAATTATATTAATATTATATATGTTATATATAATAGATAAAGACTAGAGGGATGAGACTAATAACAAAGATAAAAAATAAAATAACTTTAGAAAAATAGCAGAAAAAGAAAAAAAATAACAATAAATGTGAAACAACCACAGGAAGGTAAAATTGAACTCCACTGGCAAAGAGTTAAAAGAAAAAACAGGAAGTCAGAAAAATCTGTGGTTGTTGATGGTGGGTCTTAAATAGGAAAGGGCTTAGGCAGTGGTCAAGTTTACGTGGAGGAAGAGTCTAGGCAGGGGTGGGCTCCTGTTCATGACCCACACTTCAGGAAAATGTCTTATGTGGGCCTGGGGAAGTGGGGGCTAGGCTGAAACCAGCCACGGGGTCCTTCAGAGTGTCAGGCCCAGGGCACCAGGGGGCACCCCAGGGCTGAGTGGTGGGTTGACCCCTGATGAGTTCCTGTTCCTCCACACCTCTTTCCTGGTCAGGTGGCTCTTTATCCTCTCCTCTCCCTCTTGCATCTGCTAGACATATATGGGCAGAGGGTACCCTTTGAGGGAACCCTGGACGGCAGAAGGGGCCACAGAAGGCAGAAGGAGGATGAGTGACAGGAAGGTAGAGGGGGTCCCCAGAGAAAGGAAGGGTGTCAGAGGGCAGATGGGTCCCAAAAGGCAGAGGGGGTCCTGGCGGGCAGAGGGCTTTGACCTGAGGACTCAGTGCTACTCAGGGCCAAGTGGGAGGGGGAACACCAGGTGGCCCCCACTCCTCAAACCCTGAAGGAGCATCTCCCAGCGAGCCTGGCTTGTTTTCCTTCCCTCTTCCTCTCACACCCACAGGACCTATCCCTGGTAGAGGGTCCCTGAAGAATGGAGGGATCCCTGGAGGGCAGAAGACCAGGGCCAGGGCCTCTGGAGGCTCCTGGGGTTAAGTGTATGGGGAACTCCAGGCACTTCCTGCAATTGATCCTCCAACCCTTGAGGCTCTCCTCTTTCCTTGTCAGTCTCCTGGAAGCTAGTGTGCCTCTCCTGATACCTGAATTTCTCCCCTCCCTAGTCACCCCTCAGCCGCATTGATCCCCTCTGTCTTCAATTTCCCCTCTCCTCCTTGACACCTCATCCTACATGGTACCTGATTGCCTGGGGGTTTCTTTCTATCTTCCTGATTGTTGGAGGTCCCTCACCAAAGTCTGGTGAGTATCCTAGATGTGGGGGTACATGGACTCCATGTCTTTCCCCTCTGTTATCTTGGTTCCAGTCCCTGAGTAAAGCTTTGATAAGATGCTGACTGTGGAGCTGGATCTTGGGAAGAGGATGAACACCTTCCTATGTGAAGAAGTAGAGGAATTTTCATCTAGATAGAAGGATAACCATGGTCAGGGGGATGCAGCTGTGAAACGATTTGTAACTTTGGGACACATTCCACCATTTCAGGGTGTAGGGTATATTAATAGGGGAGTAATAGGGAAGAGGTTGCATAATTAGAACACAAATAGAAAAGGGACTAGTATGCTGTATTAAGGAAATATCACTCAGTCTAAGAATTAGAGAAAAGGAAGACATGAAAATACATGATTATAATTCAGTTCAAAGCATGATGCTACTCTGGTGGTGCATGGAGATAGCACCTGACTCACATTATATGCTTAGAGTCTCTGAATAAATGTAGCCTTGTTTCTTTTTTGGGGCTTCCTTGGTGATTTAGAAAGTAAAGAATCTACCTGCAACATGGGAGACCTGGGTTCGATCCCTGGATCAGGAAAATCCTTTGGAGAAGGGCATGGCAACCCACTTCATTATTCTTGCATGGAAAACCCATGAACAGAGGAGCCTGGAGAGCTACAGTACATGAGATTCCAAAGAGTCAGACTCAACTGCGTGATTAACACACTAAATAACTTATTTATTTGAAATTTCAAAGTCTAGAGCATGAAAATAACTCTTTAAAAAGTAGCAAGTTGTCTTGGGACATTACACAAAGCAGATGAGGTTTCATTTGTGATTTAAATGGAAAAGAATATAAATCACCATTATTAAGTAGACATAGTGCAGCTTGTACCAATGAATTTAGTCTCAAAGGCAACTAGATTAAGTATTAAAATAATTAGAAATTATACTGATTTTTACAGCACTGAAATCTTGATACTCACGAATTATGACTCAACCAAAGAAATGTGTGTACACAGTCAAAATTATGTCTATTTCAAGCTAGGGTTCAATAGCTTTGAACCCAGGTATTTGTACCAAAAGTGAGCAACAGTGCATTTATTAATGTCCTGTATTCCTGAACTTAATTAATCAGTCAGTTGAAGGTCTTTCTTATAGAAAATGATTGCTACTAGGTAATGATTATTCCACACAATGAAACAGAAGATTAATGTTTTATTTAAAAATTGTTCATTCCTCACTTGTGTAATAAAGCATCAAAGTAGGCAAAAAATATAACCTGAATTAGAAAAAATGATTAAAATGTTTATAAAAGGCTATTTGTATAAAGTTCTGCACAGTGCTGAATCATGAAAACAAAAGCATATCTAAATGTTTTTCTCTCTCATTTAGGGCATGAGGCTATACTCTCAACAGATCTATTTTCTATAAAGGGATTCATTGCAAAGCTGATCATAATTCTATACGACATGCCTTATATGTATCATTTATATTAATCCTTAGTCTATGAGAATAACAAAAATGTCACTTCCCTCATGAATAGTCATCCTATATTTCATCCTCTGAATATCAAAAACCATCAGTTGAAACTTAAGAGGGTATTTGTGGTTATTTCACATTTCAGCATATTTCAAGAAAAAAGATGGGAATCTCTCTATCAATACTGCAACATTTATGGATATAGAAAATAGGACCTCTATATCTATGACTTCAATGATAGACAGTTATCCATTATCAGTATTTATTGTCTGCTATATATTAAGCACTTATCATGGGCTGTCACAGATTCTTACTAATACTTGAGAGAAATATAATCATTGCCATAAAGGTGAAAAAATGGAGTTCAAAGAGATTTGTCCAAATAACAGTTCAATAAAAATTAAAGATAACAGCTCTCAAATTGCAGTCCAAATATCTTTTTGTGTGCGTGTGTGTATTCTGTATCATTTTTACAAGGCATGCTGATTTTCCTCTGCATGGATCAGACAAAGGATATCTTGAAATGGTGGACTTTATAATAAGTTACTTTTGAATGCAATACTCATAGCTTTGACTTTGGGAGAATGGCACTGAAACATGTATAATATCGTATATGAAATGAATAGCCAGTCCAGGTTCGATGCATGATACTGGATGCTTGGGGCTGATGCACTGAGATGACCCAGAGGGATGGTACGGGAGGGAGGAGGGAGGGGGGTTCAGTATGTGGAACACGTGTATACCTGTGGCGGATTCATGTTGATGTATGGCAAAACCAATACAATATTGTAAAGTAATTAACCTCCAATTAAAATAAAAATAATTTATATTAAAAAAAACTAGTCAGAAAAATATCCACAGAGCTTTGTTGTGTTATCTATCTGTATATCTATGTTTAATGTATTTAGTTTACTGATTAATTTCAGAAGAAAATATTTATGTTCTATTTATCCAAAAACATGGTTGTTCTATACCACAGTACTTTTTCTGTGATATGAATGGTTGAATGCAATGAATTAAAAAAAAAAGATAAAATGTAAATTTCAAAGATACTTTGAAACTATTTATGGGATCTTGATGAATTTTGAAGGAGTGTTTTAGAAATATAGAATCTAAATCATTTCTCTTTCCCCATGTTAGAAATCTCTGAAAACCACTGACAGTAGAGTACACAAACAGGTATTTATGTTTTAGCTAACACGTACACACCAAAAGGAACATATTTTAATTAACATTTTTTTCATTTTTATGAGGTAAAATTTATTATTCAACCATTAAGGTATCCCACATGAAATCTTGCGTAAAATACTTTTACAGTTACATTCTGGAAAGTAGATTTTTATTTTAACATTAAGACATCACTTAAATAACAGATTCAAATGTCCATTTGATCACCTTGCACATAGATTTTAGAGTCTGTAAGTAATTTCCCAACAAAGACCAGAACGAGACTGTCAACAAAAAAATGAACTATCTGAATAAAGAAAAAGAAGTAACAAGTCTTCGTTTCCCTGAACAAACAAAAGCCATGTGTGACTTTGTATTTTAACCCTGAGCAAAAGGACAAAGCTTATAACCTCTATGATATGAGTACCATCGGAAACAAAAAATTAAAATGTGTAAATCAAGATCTCAATTACTAATACATACTTACTTCCAACTTTAATATCTCTGCCTTATTATTTATGTTTTTTATTATTTTAACTAAATTCCCAATATTTTATATTCTTTCATTACATGATTTCTATGGAATAGAAAACTTTGATTATCTTACTTTTTTTCTGGTCTTATTTACCATAGAGTTTGGTTGATGTAACAAAAATAAATAGTAACAGAAAGGTCCAAAGCCCTGGCTTCAAAAACTAGCTTACTTCTTGACTATCTCTGGGATGATACATGAGAAATACACTGAATTGTTTTAAGCAAAAATTTTCACGCCATGTAACAGAGGATACATAACCTGTTGACATCAATATTATTAAGATAAACAGAATATATGAGAAACATCAGCCTAAAACAGGTGAGTCAATTCAGACTGTTCAAGTAAGTCTTATGGTATCCAGTCCCTGCAAAATGCAGCTCAGTAAAGGAAATATGCATGGTAGACAACTGTATAGTTTGTGAAAAGCAGATTAAGGAACATGGTTTCATATACTTCTAGCATCCCACTGCACTTCAGGCGTCTGACTTCGGATCAATTAATATTTTTTAACACATGCATAAAATTATCAACATACTTCAATTTTTGAATAAAATTATTCTTCAGTTTCATTTTCAAATCCATTTTAATTATTTTTGTACTAGAAATGTATGAAATAAAAGTTATACAGAAGAGTTCAAAGTTTTGATATGGTTTATACATTTTTAATATAAATTTATTTATTTTAATTGGAAGTTAATTACTTTACAATATTGTATTGGTTTTGCTATACCAAGTTTAGATAGTGAATACTAAACAAAGAAAACAGCTATACTTAAACACTAACTTCTAGTGAAGGAAAGTTAATTTATTTATTTTAATCCTCCTTTTGTCCTCAGAATAAGGCAAATTGCTAAGTGTAGAAATTCTTAAATAAAAAATGAAATTATAAAATACGTACACAATTGTGGCTAAGTAATTTAAGCTATAAATTTTTTCATATTTAAATCACTTATTAATTCCAATGATATTAGTCCCTATGATTTTAATTCTAAAAATGTGAGATTATGATCTTTGAATTATATATATGAATTCACTAATAATTGGCAATTACATGTAGTTATGTTTCCTTTCCTATGTTCTCTTTTGCTTTATGACTGGATATATCAAAAAGTGTTTCATACTTGTTCAGTCACTCAGTCGTGTCTGACTCTTTGCGACCCTATGGACGACAGCACACTAGGCTCCCCTGTCCTTCACTACCTCCTGGAGTTTGCTCAAACTTAAGTCCATTGAGTAGGTGATGTCATCCAACAATTTCATCCACTGTCATCCCCTGCTCCTGCCTTCAATCTTTCCCAGCATCAGGGTCTTTTCTGATGAGTCAGCTCTTCACGTAAGGTGGCCAAAGTATTGAAGCTTCAGCTTCAGCATCAGTCCTTTCAATGACTGTTCAGGATCAATTTCCTTTAGGATTGACTTGTTTGGTTTCTTCTCAGTCCAAGGGGCTCTCAAAAGTATTCTCCAGCACCACAGTTCAAAAGCATCAATTCGTTGGTGCTCAGTCTTCTTTATTGTCCAACTCTCACATACATACATGACTACTGGGAAAATAATGGCTTTGACTATATGGACATTTGTGGGCAAATAATGTCACTGTTTTTGAATATGCTATTAGGTTTGTCATTGGAGAAGGTGATAGCACCTCACTCCAGTACTCTTGCCTGGAAAATCCCATGGACAGAGGAGCCTGGTAGGCTGCAGTCCATGGGGTCGGGAAGAATCAGACACGACTGAGCGACTTCACTTTCGCTTTTCACTTTTATGCATTGGAGAAGGAAATGGCAACCCACTCCAGTGTTCTTGCCTCGAGAATCCCAGGGACAGGGGAGCCTGGTGGGTTGCCGTCTATGGGGTCGCAGAGTCGGACATGACTGAAGTGACTTAGCAACAGCAGCAGGTTTGTCATAGCTTTTCTTCCAAGGAGCAAGCATCTTTTAATTTTATGGATGCAGGCACCATCTTCAGTGCTTTTGGAGCCCACGAAAATAAATTCTCTGACTGTTTCCATTGTTTCCCATCTAGTGATCATGAAGTGGTGAAATCAGATACCATGATCTTTGTTTTTTGATGTTGAGTTTTAAGCCAGCTTTTTTTTTTTAATTTTTATTTTTACTTTATTTTACTTTACAATATTGTATTGGTTTTGCCGTAGATTGACATGAATCCACCACAGGTGTACATACCTTCCCAAACATGAACCCCCCCTCCCACCTCCCTCCCTTTAACATCTCTCTGGGTCATCCCCGTGCACCAGCCCCAAGCATGCTGTATCCTGCATCAGACATAGACTGGCGATTCGATACTTACATGATAGTATACATGTTTCAAATGCCATTCTCCCAAATCATCCCACCCTCTCCCTCTCCCTCTGAGTCCAAAAGTCCACTATACTCATCCGTGTCTCTTTTGCTGTCTTGCATACAGGGTCATCATTGCCATCTTTCTAAATTCCATATATATGTGTTAGTATACTGTATTGGTGTTTTTCTTTCTGTTAAGCCAGCTTTTTCACTCTCCTCTTTCACCTTCATCAAGAAGCTCTTCAGTTCCTCTCCACTTTCTGTCATAAGGGTGGAATCATCTCTATATCTGAGATTGTTACCCACTGCAATCTTGATTCCAGTGTGTGCTTCATCCAGTCTGGCATTTCACATGATGTCCTCTGAATATAAGTTAAATAAGCAGGGTAAGAAAATACAGCCTTGATATATTTATTTCCCAATTTGGAACCAGTCCATTGTCCCATGTCCAGTTCTAACTGCTATTTCTTGACCTGCATACAGATTTCTCAGGAGGAAGATAAGGTGGTCTGGCATTAGTGTCTCTTGAAGAATTTTCCATAATTCGTTGTGATCCATACAGTCTAAGGATTTAGCATAATCAATAAGGCAGAAGCAGTTGTTTTTCTAGAATTCTCTTGCTTTTTCTGTGATCCAACAGATGTAGGCAATTTGATCTCTGGTTCCTTGGCCTTTTCTAAGTCCAGCTTGAGCATCTGAAAGTTCTCAGTTTGTGTACTATTGAAGCCTAGCTTGGAGAATTTTGAGCATTTCTTTGCTATCCTAGCACGTGAAAAGAGTGTAATTGTGTGATAGTTTGAACATTTTTTGGCACTGCCTTTCTTTGGGATTGGAAAGAAAAGTGACCTTTTCCAGTCCTGTGTCCACTGCTGGGTTTTACAAATTTGCTGGCATATTGAGTGCAGCACTTTAACAACATTATAGAACTTTTAGAATTTGAAGTAGCTCAACTGGAATTCAATCACCTCCACTAGAGTTGATCTTAGTGATGGTTACTAAGGCCCACTTGACTTCACACTCCAAGATGGCTGGCTCTAAGTGAGTGATCACACCATCGTGGTTATCTAGGTCATTAAGATCCTTTTTGTATAGTTCTTCTGTGTATTCTTGCCACCTCTTCTTAATATCTTCTGTTTCTGTTAATTCCATACCATTTTTGTCCTTTTTGTGCCCATATTTTCATGAAATATTCCCTTGGTACCTCTAATTTTCTTCAATAAGTCTCTAATATTTCCCATTCTATTGTTTTCCTCCATTTCTTTGCATTGATAACTGAGGAAGGCTTTTTTTTTAAAAATCTCTCCTGCTATTCTTTGGAACTCTGCATTCAGATTAATAATTAAGAGAGTTTCATTTATAAACTCTTGAAAATATTTGCTAGTGACCTAATAAATATTTTGAGTCTTTATTCTATTTACTATTAGTATTAATCATGACAATGAGTTTAAAGACCACCACTCATTTATAATGTCTGTTATCAAAATTCAAGTACATTTGGTTGCTTTCAAATAATGCCTTTTAGGAATCACTGTTGCTTTAGATTTAAATTAAATAACTAGCTTCTAATATTATAATGATAAAGTACATTTTAACTTTTACAATATGATAACTAATACTTTGAACCAATTGTACTAATTGATGTTAATGTGGAGAATCTAACAAACATTGTTTTTATGGTAGGAACTTCTATATAGACATTACCTAGTTTGTGATCAGTGGAGTCTTGGGAATGGATCTGAAGTAAAAGTGAAGAATTAGAGGATAAGGAAATGAACTCGAGAGACAGCCTTGGGAAGGACCACATGTATGAGTGGGTGTGGAAAAGCATCTATCACCTTGACCATTCTTCCAACTTCATCTCCTGAAATTCACCTCTGCCCTGGCACACTAGCTGTCTTGCCATTACTCAAATGCCCTAAGCACACACCTACTTCATGGTCTTTTTAGTTTTTGTCTGGAATATTCTTCCTCTAAATTTCTAAGACTTGCTCCTTTGTCTCCTACAGGTGTTTCTTTAATATTACTGTGTTGCTCAGTTATGTTCAACTCTTTATGACTCCATGGACTGTAGCCTACCAGGCTCCTCTGTCCATGGAATTTTTGAGGCAAGAATACTGGAGTAGGTTGTCATTGCCTTCTCCAGGGGATCTTCCTGACCCAAGGATTGAACCCATGTCTCCTGCATTACAGGCAGATTCTTTACCATCTGAGCTGATGGTAAAGAGCCAATAGTTCAATACTGATTTATCAGAAAATCACTTTTGACGACTTTTGTTGTTGCTCAATGCTAAGTTGTGTCTAACTCAGTGATTGGCAACATGCCAACCTCCTCTGGCCACTCCTTTGACCATTTTAACTATGATTTTATCCCCTATTTGAATACTTGATGTCCTACTTCCAGCTTTAGTCTTTTCTCTTTGGCACTTATGACTATTAAACTTTTTTACTTCTCAACTCTGTGGGGGCAGGCATGTTTGTCTATTTTGTTCACTGCTGTAGTCCTTAGCACTTAGAATGGTTCCTGGTACATAATAGGTTCTCAGTAAATTTTGTCAGATAAATGAAGAGAAAGTAGGTTGGAAATATGCACAATATTCATCTATTTGTACTTCTTTGTACACGTGTGCTAAGTCACTTCAGTTCTATCTGACTCTTTTCAACTCTATGGACAGTAGCCCTCTGCCCATGGGATTCTCCAGGCAAGAATACTGGCGTGGATTTCCATTTCCTCCTCCAAGGGATCTTCCTGACCCAGGGATTGAACTCATATCGCTTATATCTACTGCATTCACAGGTGAATTCTTTACTGTTAGTGCCATCTGGAGATCCAGCCAGTCCATCTTAAAGGAGATCAGTCCTGGGTGTTCATTGGAAGGACTGATGTTGAAGCTGAAACAACAATACTTTGGCCACTTGAGGCAAAGAGCTGACTCATTTGAAAAGACCCTGATGCTGGGAAAGATTGGGGGCAGGAAGAGAAGGAAATGACAGAGGATGAGATGGTTGTATGGCATTACCGACTTGATGGACATGGGTTTGGGTGAACTCTGGGAGTTGGTGATGGACAGGGAGGCCTGGCATGCTACAGTTCAGGGTTTGCAAAGAGTCGGAAATGACTGAGCAACTAGACAGAACTGAGTGTCATCTGGAAAGCCCATACTTCCTTGTAGTACTTACACTTATTATTCCAACATATCTAAGTAATATGTTAATATAACTCCTCTTTGTATCCTCAGGATGACATTGCTGTTCAGTAAATATTTATTGAATGATTTCATGTAGTCACAATTTTCTAGGTAGCTTCTCAGTGGTAAAGAATCTGCATGCCAGTGTAGGAGATGCGGGAGATGTGGGTTTGATCCCTGGGTCAGAAAGACCCCCTGGAGGAGGGCATGGAAACCAACTGCAGTATTCTTGCCTGGAAAATCCCATGGGCAGAGGAGTCTGGCAGGCTACAGTGCATTGAAAACAAAGTTTTTACCCTCAATCCCATGAGAAATTGAAAAGGAGAATAATAAAGTCAAAATCTCTATACTTTGAAACCCCAGGTTCAAACTGCCTGCAACGGTTTAAAGGCATCTTATCTAAGTTCCTTAACCTGTGTGCTATTCTTTTGTAGGTGAATAGAATCTTTTATTCTGCTACATATAAGTTTTCTAAGAAAGCACCAAATCTACTTTTCCTAATACAAACCTCTTGAAATCTTTAGATAGATAGATAGATGAATATATAAATGTGGCTGAAATGCTCAGTCATGACTGACTCTGTGATCCCTTGGACTCTTGCCCACCAGGCTTCTCTGTTAATTTAATTCTCCCTGCAAGAATACTGGAGTGGGTTGCCATTTCCTCTTCCAGGGGATCTTCCTCATCCAGGCATTGAGTCTGAGTCTCTAACTTCTGCATTAGCAGGCAGATTCTTTACCACTAAAATAACCTAGGAATGATAGATAAATAGTTAACTCTAATTGAGGTTATGTTAAGCAAGGATAAAATAAATTGGTTAAAAAAAAATGGAGACCTTGTTCTAAATAGAACCACATGCTAAGAGCTCTGTGGAATAAGATAGCATTAGAATCTCCAAATAGAAAGAGGAGTCAAGGGATGAATACACTGGCAGTGAGGGCTGTAACCAATGCAATGGATTGTTGAATGATAACTACGTTAGAAGTTAGCTGTTTAAACTGAAATTAACATAAAACTCATCAGTTCCAAGATATCAGTTTACTCAGTTGGCCAACATTTCTTGAGCATTTACTATATATAAGGCACTGGGTTACTCCCTGTAAATATATGATGGTCCAAAGAGCCCTGAATATTATAAATAAAGTTTTATTTGGAAAGACAGGTAAATAATTACTAGCACACAGAGAAGTGAAATTCAAAAATGACAGTGATATATATGTGAGAGGTAAATAGAGTTGTTGGAACACATCATAAGGTTATTTGGAATCTGAGAAGGTTTCCTAGAAGAGGAAATAGTTGAGCAGGAGATTAAGAGGGTTTTGAGAATTTTGTGCGCTTGGGTCAGGCCCTTGTTCTTTATCATAGTTGGGATTTTTTTTTAGGAGGAGGACGGGTAAATGCAGAGGGATTCTCACAACTCATCTGATCTTCCTAATCACAGTTAAGTCAAGATCAAAATGTCATTAGGTAAATTATTTCCCATCTTTCTTTCTAGTACTATGTAGATAAGTTGATAATGATCTTTTGAATAGATATAATGGACTGCATGAAGTATAGTTTGTCCACTGAATTCTGTTATCAGATACACCAAGGTTCAATTCCAGTTTTACCACCAAAGATCTGGTTAGCTTAGGACAAGTAACTTAAGCAGATAAATCTAGATTATCTATTCTGTATCTTGCTCAATACGACTAACTCAAAAATTGTTGTTATGATTAAATATGACAATTTTAACCTAGCAAATTTTGGGATGTATTAAGTATGACAAAATTATTAATTTTTTAATGGTTATTACAGTTATTATGGCTTCTAGGAAGGAAGGATAGGAGAATTTCAAAACACAAATGACCTAATTTCTTGTTTAAAGCCCCTTTCCATTTTAAATCTCTCAGTTCTAAAAATCAGGTGGTGAAAATATTTAGAAAATAGAAAAGAAGATTTAACTCAATAAGGAAATAACGTGATAGATATAGATTCTGTCTTTCACTATAAGTGTTATTAAAAATATTAGCAAAAGAAAATTAAACAAATCATGGTAGTTTATAACCCATGCATTTGAGTTTGGGCCTCCAAAACATCTGGCTTAATATATGTATCACTCTCAAGATCCACCAAATCTTCCAAAATACTTTTTTAAACTGCTGCAAGGTTAACCTGGAATTAACCTCTTTTCTTGCCTTTTAATATCTGTGAAGTTGTAAGGGGAAAAAAAAAAACTAGATGTGTGGCAATTCAAGCTGCAGTTACTGAATGTGACATCTAATGAAATGAAATAGTTGTGAATTATCTTCAAATAATTTATACTAATACGTGAATTTTCTCACATGTTTTAACAACAAAAAAAGTCCAAGCTCATAGATATAAAGAAAATAGAGACGGAAAAACACAAGGGAGAAAGCAGTTGCGAAGAGAAATATTCATTGTACAGGTATTCATTTTTCCAATAAATATATGAGTACCTACTATATGATTGATACTGTGGCTGTTAATGATGATTACAACAACTAGAAGGAAACACACCACCAACAGAGGGATTTGCCTAAGAAAAGAAATGCTTATGTTCCCTTTTTAAATCATTCCTTGTTTTCAATGTTTCCTAAAATAATATCCAAACTCTTTACCATGGTTAATAAAGGTCCTTCAAGATGTGGCCCCTGCCTCCTTTTGCACCCTGTCTAGCTCTCACCTGCCTGCACCTGGTCTGAAGGAGTAGCTGCCCATACCATGCTTTTAATCACCTATGAACTTTGCTTGGTGCCAGTGACTTGCCCTTAAGTCTTCTTCACTCCATTTTCATTTGAGTACTTAATTTCTTCTTCTTTTCAGTTTTGTCATTTGATGAATGAAAAACCAATAAGTCACCCTTTATCATTTGCTTAGTGGCTTTTCTGTGAGACTGTGATTTCCATACAGGCTTTTCCAGTGCCATTTGTTTCATTTTTAGTGTTTTACAAAATAGACTGAATGTATCTATACTGGTTATTGTACTGTTACATGTATAGGCAGAGATAGCAAAAATTAAAGAATACCAGATCACCTTACCTGCCTCCTGAGAAACCTATATGCAGGTGAAGAAGCAAAAGTTAGAACCAAACATGGAACAATGGACTGGTTCAAAATTGGGAAAGGAGTACGTCAAGCCAGTATATTGTTACCATGTTTATTTAACTTATAAGCAGAATACATCATGTGAAATGCTGGGCTGGATGAAACACAAGCTGGAATTAAGATTGCCAGGAGAAATATCAATAGCCTCATATATGCGGATGACACCACCTTTATGGCAGAAGGTGAAGAAGAACTAAATAGCCTCCTGATGATAGTTAAAGAGAAAAGTGAAAGGGCTGACTTGAAAGTCAACATTCCAGAAAGTAAGATCATGGCATTAAATCCCATCACTTCATGGCAAATAGATGGGGAAACAACGGAAGCAGTGACATACTTTATTTTCTTGGACTCCAAAATCACTGCAGATGGTGACTGCATCCATGAAATTAAAAGATCCTTGCTCCCTGGAAGAAAAGTTATGACCAAACTAGACAGCATTTAAAAGCATAAAAAAATATTTTGCCGACAAACGTTCCTATAGTCAAAGCTATGGTTTTTCCAGTAGTCATGTATGGATGTGAGAGTTGGACCAAAAGGAAGGCTGAGCACCAAAGAACTGATGCTTTTGAAGTGTGGTGTTGGAGAAGATTCTTGCGAGTCCCTTGGATTGCAAGGAGATCAAACCAATCAATCTTAAAAGAATCAATCCTGAATATTCATTGGAAGGATTGATACTGAAGTGGAAACTCCAATACTTTTGCCACCTGATGTGAAGAACTGACTCATTGGATAAGACCCTGACTCTGGGAAAGATTGAAGGCAGGAAGAGAAGGGGAAAACAGATGACAACATGGTTGGATGACATCCCTGACTCAATGGACATGAGTCTGAGTAAGCTTCAGGAGATGGGAAACCTGGTGCGCTGTAGTCCATGGGATTGCAAAGAATTGGAAATGACTGGGTGATTGAACAACAAAGAATATATTGAGTGCTGAGAGAAGGGAAAAAATGCAGCTAATTTCCATGAGAAATTAAATTTTGTTCTAGAAAAGATGTCAAAATGGAAATTATTTGTAAGAATCTATTAGCAAATAGGTGGCATTCTCTAATGTAAGAATAAAGTCGATCCTATTGGCAGTCTGAACATTCAGTGTTGGAAATAATAGGAGATGACTGCCAAAGGAAGACCTGGGAACAGCTATGAGAATTATCAGGTAACATTACAGTAACGTGATGTTGAAGGAAGCTGTGAAGTCTTGAGCTATTTGGTGAAGGGTCTTTAATGTCTCTGTCCCACCAGTGTTTGTTTAATGCCCTGGATGACACAGAAAAGTTGTGGTTGGTGAGAAGAACTGATTCATAAATCTATGTGTTTTACCCATTAATCTATACACTAGATTCACGAGCTTTATAAATAGCACTTGTATGAAGCTTTATTGAATTTAACAGAAGGGCTTGATCATAATGTAAATGGATTAAAAATAAAGGAACTAACAATTTTCGATTTGAAGGTGGGGGTTGGGCTTAAAATGTATCTCTACTTAACAGTTATTTCTGGAAATACAGTGTAAATGCACAATAGAACAAAATTTCAGGGTAAATGCTGAAGAAACAAATATTAACAGAACCCACTTAAGCACTAAGAATAGTTGGATAGTTATGAATCATTCATATTATTACATTAATTAAATCCCTTTATCCTTTCATCTGAAATATTATTTTGTTTTATTTCTCTTCAATTCAGAAAATAGTCAGTAAAGCTTTAGTTGAAATTCATAGTCATCTATGTTTTCTACTTTTATATCCAAATTCTACAGCTTAGTCAAGAATTAGCAAAATGTTGGAATACATACAAGGCATAAACCAAATGAACTGAAAACTATGAATGTGAAAGCTTTAATCTTACGAGGCCACAACGATCTCTGGTGTATCTGTAGAGTGTTTAATCATCTCTGATATTTTTTTAACATCCTACCAAAGTACATAGTTTTAAAAGTTAAGTAAGTGTTGTTCTTTAACAAATTGCATCCTGTATTCCTCCCAACTTTACAGGTCGAATTGATTTGATTATATGAACACAAACCTATAGAACAGAGATCTTATTTTTTTACCGCCAATGTCTCTATTCACAATAACTGAATGTCTAAAAACTTGTTTATAAGCTTGGTTTGTCTCACTGACCTGTGAACAGGTTTATCCTAGCATCAGTGCAGTTGCTCTGACCACAGGAACATGAGCACCAAGTGCTGGATGAGAAGCACAATGGGAATGGCAGTTTCATCATGACACAGATGGGCTTACTAAGAACTTACTTCAAAAATTAGCTTGATTATAGTGAAACTTTCCCCAGAAACTAAATTTTATCTTATTTTTCTATTGTGTTAATTTCCATTTAATTAGTTGTCTTAGTAAACTGTTAAATTAAGGTAAAATGCTTCTCTACCCACCAAAAAAAAAAAAAAAAAACTCTGAAATTTTCAACCTCTGATTTTTTAAGTTTTACAATCAACCATTAATTAACTAAGCTGGCATTTTCCTGTCAGAAATTGTATGTACTTTTTCTAAATATGTATTAATGTCTAAGTCTTGATGTCAAAAAGCTAAAATGTTGTATAAATTTTTTTATGAATAACTAGACATGGATTAAGGCAGGTAATGTGTTCTATCATGATTTTACATATATACCAGGTACTAGGAAATTTATATCTGCTCTAACCACTGGAGTAATAAAGTATCAAGTTTCAAATCGCCAATAATTATCCTAATTTTAATTAACGCATCTCTAGTTGTAACAGTGTGTTTACAAACTTTGATTGCTACATTTTCTAAAATATAAGGTTGAATAATAATGCCCATTCAAAGTAAATAATCACATTGTGCTTTCATTCATTTGTCCACATTTAACTTATATGTAACATATTTAAACAACATGATAAATTAAAATAAATATAATGCAATATAACTTTCTGAAATAATGAAATGGAAACAATAGAGCCAATAAAACAGCTTACTGTTTCTAAATAAATCTTTTATGTATTTAAAATTGATTGAAAATTAATATAACTTTGTAGAAATTACAAATGCATCAGTTACCATATTTTTAAACTTAATCTGAATTTTATTCAGGCATGCTGTGATTCATGGGGTTGCAAAGAGTCGGACACGACTGAGTGACTGAACTGAACTGAACTGAAGGCAGTTCTATTTGCAATTTTTAAAGGAATCTCCACACTGTTCTCCATAGTGGCTGTACTAGTTTGCATTCAAAGCCATTCTGACTGGTGTGAAATGTTACCTCATTGTGGTTTTGATTTGCATTTCTGTGATAATACGTGATGTTGAGCATCTTTTCATGTGTTTTTAGCCATCCGTATGTCTTCTTTGGAGAAATGTCTATTTAGTCCTTTGGCCCATTTTTTGATTACATCTTTTTTTTTTTTTTTTTCTGGAATTGAGCTGCATAAATTTCTTGTATATTTTTGAGATTAGTTGTTTGTCAGTTGCTTCATTTGCTATTATTTTCTCCCATTCAGAAGGCTGTCATTTTACTTTGCTTATAATTTCCTTTGTTGTGCAGAAGCTTTTAATTTTAATTAGATGCCATTTGTTTATTTTTGCTTTTCTTTCCAGTATTCTGAGAGGTCAATCATAGAGGATCCTGTTGTGATTTTTGTTGGAGAGTGTTTTGCCTATGTTCTCCTCTAGGAGTTTTCTATTTTCTGGTCTTACGTTTAGATCTTTAATCCATTTTGAGCTTATTTTTGCGTATGGTGTTAGAAAGTGATCTAGATTCATTCTTTTACAAGTGGTTGACCAGTTTTCCCAGCACCACTTGTTAAAGGGATTGTCTTTACTCCATTGTATATTCTTGCCTCCTTTGTCAAAGATAAGGTGTCCATAGGTGTGTGGATTTATCTCTGGGCTTTCTATTTTGTTCCATTGATCTATATTTCTGTCTTTGTGCCAGTACCATACTGTCTTGATGACTGTGGCTTTGTAGTAGAGCCTGAAGTTAGGCAGGTTGATTTCTCCAGTTCCATTCTTCTTTCTCAAGATTGCTTTGGCTATATGAGTTTTTTTGTATTTCCATACAAATTGTGAAATTATTTGTTCTAGCTCTGTGAAAAATACCGCTGGTAGCTTTATAAGGATTGCATTGACTCTGTAGATTGCTTTGGGTAGTATACTCATTTTCACTATATAGATTCTTCTGATCCATAAACATGGTATATTTCTCCATCTATTAGTGTCCTCTTTGATTTCTTTCATCAGTGTTTTATAGTTTTCTATATATAGGTCTTCAGTTTCTTTAGGTAGAAATATTCCTAAGTATTTTATTCTTTTCATTCCAATAGTGAATGGAATTTTTTTTCTTAATTTCTTTTTCTACTTTCTCATTATTAGTGTATAGGAATGCAAGGGATTTCTGTGTGTTGATTTTATATCCTGCAACTTTACTATATTCATTGATTAGCTCTAGTAATTTTCTGGTGGAGTCTTTAGGGTTTCCTATGTAGAGGATCATGTCACCTGCAAACAGTGAGAGTTTTACTTCTTCTTTTCCAATTTGGATTCCTTTTTATTTCTTTTTCTGCTCTGATTGCTATGGCCAAAACTTCCAGACCTATGTTGAATAGTAGTGGTGAAAGTGGGCACCCTTGTCTTGTTCCTGACTTTAAGGGAAATGCTTTCAATTTTTCACCATTGAGGATAATGTTTGCTGTGGGTTTGTCATAGATAGCTTTTATTATGTTGAGGTATGTTCCTCTATTCCTGCTTTCTGGAGAGTTTTTATCTTAAATGGATGTTGAATTTTGCCAAAGGCTTTCTCTGCATCTATTGAGATAATCATGTGGCTTTTATTTTTCAATTAGTCAATGTGGTGAATTACATTGATTGATTTGCAGATACTGACGAATCCTTGCATTCCTGGGGTAAAGCCCACTTGGCCATGGTGCATGATCTTCTTAATGTGTTGTTAGATTCTGATTGCTAGAATTTTTTGAAGGATTTTTGCATCTATGTTCATCAGTGATATTGGCCTGTAGTTTTCTTTTTTGTGGCATCTTTGTCAGGTTTTGGTGTTAGGGTGATGGTAGCATTATAGAATGAGTTTGGAAGTTTACCTCCCTCTGCAGTTTTCTGGAAGAGTTTGAGTAGGATAGGTGTTAGCTCTTCTCTAAATTTTTGGTAGAATTCAGCTGTGAAGCTGTCTGGATCTGGGCTTTTGTTTGCTGGAAGTTTTCTGATTATATTTTCAATTTCCGTGTTTATGATGGGTTGGTTAAGGTTTTCTATTGCTTCCTGGTTCAGTTTTGGAAAGTTGTACTTTTCTAATGTACTTTGTCCATTTCTTTCACGTTGTCCATTTTATTGGCATATAATTGCTGATAGTAGTCTCTTGTGACCCTTTGTATTTCTGTGTTGTCTGTTGTGATCTCTCCATTTTCATTTCTAATTTTATTGATTTGATTTTTCTCCTTTTGTTTGTTGATGAGTCTGGCTAATGGTTTGTCAATTTTATTTATCCTTTCAAAGAACCAGCTTTTGGCTTTGTTGACTTTTGCTATGGTCTCTGTTGTTTCTTTTGCATTTATTTCTGCCTAATTTTTAAGATTTCTTTCCTTCTACTAAATCTGGCGTTCTCCATTTCTTCCTTTTCTAGTTGCTTTAGGTGTAGAGTTAGTTTAATTATTTGACTTTTTCTTCTTTCTTGTGGTATGCCTGTATTGCTGTGAACTTTCCTCATAGCACTGATTTTATAGTGTCCCACAGGTTTTGGGTTGTTGTGTTTTCATTTTCATTCTTTTCTATGCATATTTTGATTTCTTTTTTGATTTCTTCTGTGATTTTTTTGGTTATTCAGTAGTGTGTTGTTCAGCCTCCATATGTTGGAATTTTTAATAGTTTTTCTCCTGTAATTGAGATCTAATCTTAATGCATTATGGTCAGAAAAGATGCTTGGAATGATTTCAATTTTTTTGAATTTATCAAGGTTAGATTCATGGCCCAGGATGTAATCTATCCTGGAGAAGGTTCTGTGAGCACTTGAGAAAAAGGCGAAATTCATTGTTTTCTGGTGAAATATCCTATAGATATCAATTATGTCTAACTGGTTTATTGTATCCTTTAAAGTTTGTGTTTCTTTGTGAATTTTCTGTTTAGTTGATCTCTCCATAGTTGTGAGTGGATATTAAAATCTCCCACCATTATTGTGTTATTGTTAATTTCCCCTTTCATACTTGCTAGCATTTGTCTTACATATTGTGGTGCTCCTATGGTGGGTACATATATATTTATAATTGTTATATCTTCTTCTTGAATTGATCCTTTGATCATTATGTAGTGTCCTTCTTTGTCTCTTTTCACAGCCTTTGTTTTAAAGTCTATTTTATCTGATATGAGTATTGCTACTCCTGCTTTCTTTTGGTCTCTATTTGCATTGAATATCTTTTTCCAGCCCTTGACTTTCAGTCTGTGTGTGTCCCTTGTTTTGAGGTGGGTCTCTTTTACGCAGCATTTATAGGGGTCTTGTTTTTGTATCCATTCAGCCAGTCTTTGTCTTTTGGTTGGGGCATTCAACCCATTTAGGTTTAAGCTAATTATCGATAAATATGATCCTGTTTCCATTTACTTTATTATTTTGGGTTCGGGTTTCTATACCTTTTTTGTGTTTCCTGTCTAGAAAATATCCTTTAGCATTTGTTGGTGAGCTGGTTTGGTGGTGCTGAATTCTCTCAGCTTTTGCTTGTCTGTAAAGCTTTTGATTTCTCTTTCAGATTTGAATGAGATCCTTGCTGGGTACAGTAATCTGGGCTGTAGGTTATTTTCTTTCATCACTTTAAGTATGTCTTGCCATTCCCTCCTGTCCTGAAGTGTTTCTATTGAAAGATCTGCAGTTATCCTTATTGGAATCCCCTTGTGTGTTATTTGTTGTTTTTCCCTTGCTGCTTTTAATATTTGTTCTTTGTGTTTGATCTTTGTTAATTTGATTAATATGTGTCTTGGGGTGTTTTGCCTTGCATTTATCCTGTTTGGGACTCTGTGGGTTTCTTGGACTTGGGTGATTATTTCCTTTCCCATTTTAGGAAAGTTTTCAGCTGTTATCTCCTGAAGGATTTTCTCATGGTCTTTATTTTTTTCTTCTTCATCTGGGACTCCTATAATTCGAATGTTGGAGCATTTCATATTGTCCTAGAGGTCTCTGAGATTGTCCTCATTTTTTTTAATTCTTTTTTTTCTCTCTGATCATTTATTTCTACCATTCTATCTTGTATTTCACTAATCCTATCTTCTGCCTCCACTATTCTACTATTTGTTACTATTGATGAAGTCTCAAGTGTTTTATAAAATTAGGCCTATGGGATTGTCTTGAGGAATAAAGACAAGCAAATAATTTTAGGTCTTCCTCTCTTCCTTCCAACCTAACCCTTTGGCAATTTATCACACACCCTCAACCCTTATACAATTTGGTATTTGATATTAAGCCCTTTTCTTGTCACCCTTTTATATACTTGAAAAGAATTCATAACTGTGATATAATCTATAAATTTATACATAAAATTTATTCACATATAAATGTTATGTACATAAGTATAAATTTATTCAAGCAGAAATCTTTAGATGAAGGAGCTGGAGTGAAAAAATATAGTGTACCAAAAATATTGTGGATTCTTAAGTAAAAAATACACATTAATTATCCAAATATTAGGTTAGTTTAAATAATTTCCACTTTTTGTGTAGTATTTTTAAAAATTATAACTTGGTTGCATTAGGCTAAGCATCTAGCAAAATATTAAGTGAGACAAAATAGCTTATATATGTGAGAAACCTATGGAGCTATGCTGTGAAAAAGTTGGAGAGGAGTATAATTTTAGTGTATGAAAGTGAAGATGAAATTTATGTATATTTCTTAAGCTAATTGCATTAAAGGTTACACACAATTGGCCAGATTGTCATCTTGTGTAGCACTTTTTCTAGGAAATATTGCTTTCCTAATTCTTCTCTTGAAGCCTCATACTTGTGTTTTAGAGGACATTTGATTTATATAAGTGGAGGATAGAGATTTGTTAAAAAGTATTAATGTGGGATGAGAAAACTATAGCACTTTTTGTCAATAAACTGTATTGTTCTTACTGAATATTCTTGTTAGAATTGTATTATTCAGTGAATATTATTCTATTATTATTTATGTTCAAATATGTGTTTTATGTCTAGAGACTCTTGGGATATTACCTTAGTACACATTTTGATTTCAAATTCTATATTAGTTTTGGGGATGATTCCTCCCAAATACAGTAACATTAACTACTGTCTAAATCTATTGCAGTGTTCCTGAATACTATGACTATGGTCATGGAGTAAGTGAGGATGCCTATGACAGCTATGGTAAGACCTTTTCTTTACTAAAACAGAAATCAAAACATTCATCACTCACTGAAAATTCAGAAATTACTTCTATCTTTCTAACTCCAGTTTTTTTAGAAGTCCAGGTCACACTGATTTATGTAATTGCACGATGAAATTTTACCTAGAGAGCCAGAAAATTGAACAGATTAATTTTGATCAAAATTCCAAAAGCAATTAACCACAATCATAGATAATTTTCAACAGCAACAATGAACATTCTGGATAGTGTCTTTCTTAAATGTTTCACTATTCCCATTGTCTGACTCATTGATATGACAGCAATGTTGTATCTTTCTGTTACCATAAAGATAGAATAATACACAGTTAAAAGACTTATAAACTGTTAAGGACAGAAATTGTAACTTTCAAGTTATTTTTATTGCATGTAGTTCCTGAAAGTGCTAAATAATGATTGATTCATAAGAATTAATTGTCAGTATGCATATCAGTCTATAAATTAATTTCAAAACTACATAATTTAATTTAAAATCCATTTAAAGTTAATTGTATTTCAACTCAGTAATACTATTGAGTGCCTATGGTGTATCAACACAGTACATTACTTTAGAAGTATAGTTTCTGGTTCCTGAAAATAAATGTGCAGTATCACCAGTTGGCTGCCTTGAAAAATAGCATTCCTTTAAATGCTCCCAGTCCTAGATTTTTATTAAAATAATATGAATGCCAATCTGTTCCTCTTTATGAGAAGCAGCAAAAGAGATGATGAACGCGGCCTGTGTTTGGGGCTCCATGTAATGAAGGTGCAGTACTCCATTGGGAGAGGGAAGGACATGTTCAGACATTGGGAGAAAGTGCACCCGCCTCAGAACAGAGGCATCAAATTAACTCACTTCTCTGGTGACTATCATGAGGCCTATTCAGAAACAGGAGCCACCATCATAATGATTGCCATCCAAAAGTTGAGTTTGTCCTTTGAGCACAAAGGTACTGTCAGGCTTCAGCAATATGATGGTGTACACAATAGATATTGTCCCTCCCTGGTTCTTACTGTCTACTTTTGAGAAACATATTCCTACATTTAAAAATTGTGCTAGACTATAAATCATGTGATGAAGTAGAAGACCAGAAACCATTATTCATGCACCAAATACTTATTTAATGGCTAACACATGCAAGCCACATCTCAATCCTGGAGAAGCTTCAGTGAACAATCTCTTAAAACTTACATTATAATTAGAATATACATTATTATTTATGAATCATTTTTTCAAATAGAATTTTTGTTTGTAAAATACAGTAATTGCCTTTCACATGTGGCACATAAATTTGAGGAAAAATCATCACCTGTGAAAATTATATACAAAATTATATACTATGAAGAAAATGACAAGGTTGAAATTGATTATATGTGACTGCGTAGTTGGTAACGGGATGGGAATTTAGATTGTATCACTTTTTCTATCAATATTTTCTTTCTGTCAGCATTGTATTTTATTCTCATATTTCTTTATTTTTTCTCATTTTTATTTTTTATTGAAGTATAGTTGATCTACAATGTTGTATTAATTTCAGGTGTAGAGCAAAGTGGATCAGTTACACATACACATATATCCAATCTTTTTTTTTTTAAAGATTCTTTCCCATGCAGGTTATCTATTTCTCAATTATTTACATTTAAAATGTTAACACCATGTAAATAAGGCAATAGGGAAAATGTATGAATATAAATGATTACTTCTCAGAACTTCTGATGGAGCTGCAGGAGCCATGGTCAGGAGGGCTGGACTCACCTCTGAAACCTATTCTGTTCTTTCATGTTTGTTTAGCTCTTCTGCTGCAGCCAAGTGTAGAGATAGACTCTATCACTTTATAAGCCACCCTGCTTATAAACACTAAATTTCATTCTGAATAAATTAGAATTTACCAACAAGCAATTCTCTGCATACAGAGAGCAATTGATTTATAAAAATACTTCTTAAGTGATGAGGAAAATGTAGAAAGTTGTTTGGCTTATTTGGACACACTAAGAAAGATATTAGGCAGGAATTTTTATATAATAACTTTCATTATCTCATATTTCAGCCAGACTGGCTATATTCTTAATGTTGAACAATTAAAAACATTTATGGCCAAAAGTAGACTTCTCTTTAGGATCTTGACTTTTCCTTTGGCCACCAACTTCTGTTGCCATTTTCTGACATTATTGAGCAAGTGTTAGTTCAAAAATACACTTCACCTTCAAGATAATTTGACTCACTGTTTATAAATGTTGATGTATGAACCCTTTATGCATTCTGAGTTAGGAAGTGTTTCTTGATTTTCATGTCAGAAGAGTAATTATTCTGACAGAATTTGTTTCTTTTGCTGGAGTCTGGAGCTAACAGTCAAGAGACAATAACCAGTGCACTGCAATGCTTTTCCATGGTTTAATTCATAGAAAGCAGTGGGATACAGAAAAGAGGCTCCTCACAAATCAGGATTCCAGCACCTCAGTGCCCCTTCCACCACCCCATAATCCGCTCACTGTGACCCATCTCTGCTGCATTGGCCCACAGAATGCAATTTGGAACTCTGAACAAAAGGCCTGTGTTTTACACATTGCACATGTGAAATTAATTATATATTTTTAGAAAAATTTTGCCACAGATGTTAAGTGTAAGTAGAAACATAGGTGTGACTAACCTAGAAATAAGTTATTTTTATTACTCTAAAAATAATATGTATACACTATAGAAAATTTAGATTAAAAAAAGAAACTTAAACTATACTCATTTATTTATTCATTCTTTACTGTTTGTTATATGTTTCACTGATTTTTAAATCCTTCATGATACACATCTTATTTAAAAAGAAAACAAAATATAGACTGCTTTCTAAAACTCCTTATTAAGATTTTCCTATCATAAGAGTTTCTTACAGTTCTGCATTTAACAAAAGGTAAAATTTAATATATTTTTATATGCACTGTTATAATCATCCATGAACATGTAGATTTGAAATGAGATGCTCCTTTTGTGTAACCAGAAAATACAGAAACTGCTTCCCAGGTGACTCAGTTGGTAAAGAATCTGCCTGCAATGCAGGAGACCCGGGTTTGATCCCTGGGTTGGGAAGATCCCCTGGCAACCCACTCAAGTATTCTTGTCTGGAGAATTCCATGGATAGAGGACCCCAGCGGGCTACAGTTCTTGGGGTCACAAAGAGTCAGACTTGAGTGACTAACTTCAGTTCAGTTCAATTCAGTTGCTCAGTCCTGTCCGACTCTTTGAGATGCCATGAACCTCCCTGTCCATGAAGCTCCCAGCACACCAGGCCTCCCTGTCCATAACCAACCCCTGGAGTCCACCCAAACCCACGTATATTGAGTCAGTGATGCCATCAAACCATCTCATCCTCTCTCGTCCCCTTCTCCTCCTGCCCTCGATCTTTCCGAGCATCAGGGTAGTTTCAAATGAGTCAGCTCTTTGCATCAGGTGGCCAAAGTATTGGAGTTTCAGCTTCAGCATCAGACCTTCCAATGAACACCAAGGACTGATCTCCTTTAGGATGGACTTGTTGGATCTCCTTGCAGTCCAAAGGACTCTCAAGAGTCTTCTCCAACACCACAGTTCAAAAGCATCAATACTTCCGTGCTCAGCTTTCTTTATAATCCAACTCTCACATCCATACATGACCACTGGAAAAACCATAGCCTTGACTAGATAGACCTTTGTTGGCAAAGTAATGTCTCTGCTCTTTAATATGCTGTCTAGGTTGATTATAACTTTCCTTCCAAGGAGTAAGCATCTTTTAATTTTAATGGCTGCAATCACTATTCAAAGTGATTTTATAGTCCAGAAAAAATAAAGTGAGCCACTGTTTTCATTGTTTCCCCATCTATTTTCCATGAAGGGATGGGACCAGATGCCATGATCTTCATTTTCTGAATGTTGAGCTTTAAGCCAACTTTTTCACTCTCTTCTTTCACTTTCTTCAAGAGGCTCTTTAGTTCTTTACTTTCTGCCATAAGGGTGCTGACATCTGCATATCTGACGTTATTGATATTCCGCCCAGCAATCTTCATTCCAGCTTGTGTTTCCTCCAGCCCAAAGTTTTTCATGATGTACTCTGCATATAAGTTAAATAAGCAGGGTGAGAATATACAGCCTTGACATACTCTTTTTCCTATTTGGCACCAGTCTGTTGTTCCATGTCCAGTTCTAACTGTTGTTTCCTGACCTGCATACAGGTTTCTCAAGAGGCAGGTCAGGGGGTCTGATATTCCCATCTCTTTCAGAATTTTCCACAGTTTATTGTGATTCACACAGTCAAAGGCTTTGGCATAGTCAATCAAGCAGAAATAGATGTTTTTCTGTAACTCTCTTGCATTTTCCATGATCCGGCGGATGTTGGCGATTTGATCTCTGGTTCCTCTATCTTTTCTAAAACCAACTTGAACATGTGGAAATTTACAGTTAATGTATTGCTGAAGCCTGGCTTGGAGAATTTTAAGCATTACCTTAGAAGTGTGTGAGATAAGTGCAATTGTGTAGTAGTTAGAGCATTCTTTGGCATTGCCTTTCTTTGGGATTGGAATGAAAACTGATCTTTTCCAGTCCTGTGGCCACTGCTGAGTTTTCCAAACTTGCTGGCCTATTGAGTGCTGCACTTTCACAGCCTCATCTTTCAGGATTTGAAATAGCTCAACTGGAATTCCATCACTTCCCCTAGCTTTGTTTGTAGTGATGGTTCCTAAAGCCCACTTGAATTCACATTCCAGGATGTCTGGCTCTAGATGAGTGATCACACCTCTTGATTATCTTGGTCATGAAGATCTTTTTTGTACAGTTCTTCTGTGCATTCTTGCCACGTCTTCTTAATACCTTCTGCTTCTGTTAGATCCCTACCATTTCTGTCCTTATTGAGCCCATTTTTGCATGAAATGTTCCCTTGGTATCTCTAATATTCTTGAAGAGATCTCTAGTCTTTCCCTTTCTATGGTTTTCCTCTATTTCTTTGCACTGATATCTGAGGAAGGCTTTCTTATCTCTCCCTGCTATTCTTTTGAACTCTGCATTCAAATGGGTATATCTTTCCTTTCCTCCTTTGCTTTTCACTCCTCTTCTTCCCCAGCTATGTGTAAGGCCTCTTCAGACAGCCATTTTGCTTTTGTGCATTTCTTTTTTTGGGAATGGTCTTGATTCCTGTCTCCTGTACAATGTCACGAACCTCTATCAATAGTTCATCAGGCACTGTCTATCAGATCTCGTCTCTTAAATCTGTTTCTCACTTACACTGTATATTCATAAGGGATTTGATTTAGGTCATACCTGAATGGTCTAGTAGTTTTGTCTACTTCTTCAACTTCAGTCTGAATTTGGTAAGGCATTGATGATCCAAGCTGCAGTCAGCTCCTGGTCTTGTTTTTGCTGACTCCATAGAGCTTCTCCATCTTTGGCTGCAAAGAATGTAATCAATCTGATTTCAGTGTTGACCTTCTGTTGATGTCCATGTATAGAGTCTTTTCTTGTGTTGTTGGAAGAGGGTGTTTGCTATGACCAGTGCATGCTCTTCGCAGAACTCTATTAGCTTTTGCTCTGCTTCATTCTGTACTCCCAGGTCAAATTTGCCTGTTACTCCAGATGTTTCTTGACTTCCTACTTTTGCATTCCAGTCCCCTATAACGAAAAGGACATCTTTTTTGGGTGTTAGTTCTAGAAGGTTTTGTATGTCTTCATAGAATTGTTCTTTTTAAAGAAACTGTTTGCATGTCAATCTATATAGTCATGATATTTATATTTGGGGAGTGTTCATGTTCCCATACCTTCTACAGACAATTGAAAAAGGATAGTAAAATGATGATAAATGGTAAGATTTGAGCATCATAAATTTTGAGGCTAATTAAATTAATATGCATTATTCTCACTGATTTTAGTATTAGATGATTATGAAAAGTGAGCTTTTAATTCTGCTTCTTGTTCCATAGGTTGCTCATCCTGCCATGTCCAAATGGACAGATGATAACATTTAAATATGCATGTGGACAAGTGATTTGAGGACCCACTCATATAAATTATAGATTGATGCATTTCATTAATTTTCTATATCTCACATGTTACCAAGTATCCACTTATAGCTTATGTGTAATGAACTATGTTCAGTCTTTTAAATTAATAACATCCTATTCAAAGTGTAAATCTTGCATTTCTGTTTATTCACTTATATTTTAAATTACTAATTCCTCTCTGTTACATTTTGGTTGTATCATGGGTGGAGATCTGTATTTTTATAAAATAAAGAGCTCCCAAATCTCAGTTTCCTGGCAACACCTAGACTTGAACAATGGTGTGAGGAGACTCACAACCAGCTGCCTCAGAACTTCCTCTTAATCTCAAGATTGAGTTGCAAGAGAGGAACAGGGAATGCTATCCAGGATGATTGGATCTTGCATTAAAAGACTCATGAATGGAATCTCTTATTCAGATTCCTTCCAAAATATTTCAAGATTAACCAGTGGAAGCAGAAATCTAGTCACTGAGTACGACAGTTCACTCTGAATCTTTCCATACCATATATCATGTATCACCAGATTGAAATTGTATTTGTCTCTTTTGGGCTCACATTTCATGTTGAAGTGACAAATATGCTGACTTCTGTGAATATCATGTATCCTTTTACCCTTCACTGCAATTAAGTTATTCAAGATATTTTTCTACAATTTAATTTGAATATTAAACTATTTTCTTACAATGATGTAAATATTTAATATTTAAATAAATATTAATATGAAATATACAATTCTATTAATATATAAAAATATAATATTTAATAATCTACTTATATTTAATAACCATCAATTAATTAATGATTATTAAACATTTCATTGATGCTAAATTATTGTCAAATTACTATTTAAATGGTAAATTTATAATAACTTGAACTTATTTTTGGCACATGACTATTTGAATTACAAAAATCACAAAACAGTTTTTACCGTTTTAAAATATTTCCTAATTTATTAGAGTCCATTGTAATTACTTTGTAAAAGTCTGAATAGCTCTAAATTCAATAAGGGCGCATTTTGAATAGAGACAATGGATCAGCTTGTCTTGCAAATACGTTATGTAATCAATACTCTCCAAACTGAGACTGTTAGCTAAGAATGACAGTAACATTCTCGTCTCAGAGAAGAAAGCTGTATGATAAAATGTATTTAATGTATAAACTGAGCAGTTAATTATGGATCTATTTCATAGTGGAATTTTAGATGACAGCAGTGCGGAAACATGGAGGGTAATACTAACACACTGTCTTGAAATAAATGAAAGCAAAAATTTTTGTGCCCTATTCTAGGACATTTGCGTGCCTCAATTCAAGCTGATTGCAGAACAGAAATGCATTCATTTTATGTCAAGGAGCTGAATGAGCCCTGTTTCAATTAAGCTGTGAAAACAGCAAAGGAAAATGAAGCTATTTGGCAAATATACTGCCATGTGATTCACGAGCAAACACTGTTCATTTGCAGTAGTAAATAAAAATAGAAGTTTGAGGAAATTAATTCTACAAATAAAGATTAGTTTTCTTAATATAAGCAAGAATGTATCAGTAATTTTTAAAAGGAATATATACAAAGTATCATAGGATTTATTAATATTGATGTTATTATTGAGAAATATTGAGAAAAGTGTCACTATGATTTATTGAATTTTATTTTTGATACAGATTATTTAACTTTATTTTCAACTAAAGAAGAACTAAAGAAACTGTGCTTCTAAAGTATTTTTAAAATCCAGTTGTAAAATTAACTTAAGTATTAGTTGCTCAGTTGTGTTTGATCTTTGCAATCCCATGGGCTGTAGACCACCAGGCTCCTATGTCCACAGAATTCTCTAAGCAAGAATACCAGAGTGAGTAGCTCTTCCCTTCTCCAGGGGATCTTCCCAACCCAGGGATCGAACCGGGGTCTCCTGCATTATAGGTGGATCCTTTACCATCTGAGCCATCAGAGAATTTAAGGAAAAGCTAGTTTTCTGTCCCTTACTATTTCAGAGGTTGCAATGAAATGGATGTCTAATCCAACTATTCTTAATAATAAATGCAGACTATGTTGCCTAGGAAGAAACAGCCAAAATGAGCATGGCATCATTACTTCACTGCTTGCATTACTCATTTTAAGTTAGATGTACTTACAATGGTTTCAATTTTGTTTTGAATCCTGAACTTCTGAATTCAACAGTTTTAGAAATACTGGAATATGTGTTTCATTATTTTAGATCAGAGATTCTTAACCTTAATTTTACATTTTAAAATCAGCTGGTGAAGTTTGAAAAAAAAAAAAAAATACCAGTGCCCAGTTACCATCCCAGTAGAGCTCTATCAAAATATTTTAAATTGAGAAATGGTCCTTGGTTAAAAGTTTGCTGGATGGTCTTCCTGGATGTTAAGGTTGATAATTAGTTTTAGGTGGATTTATGGGAGCATTCTGATGTGACTCACAGTCTTAATATGAAGGATCAAAACTGTGTCAGCCATATACATTCTTGAAGGTAATACAATTTATATACAGGCTACTTTTAGAACACTGAGTATTTTATAAGTGAACATTGTGTTATGGAACTGGGCACTTAAAAAATCATTTAAAAAATGAAAAATCAAATTTAGTCCCTTTTTGAGCAAATTTAGCCCCTTTTTGAAGAAGTATGTTTAAACAGTTAAACTAAAAGTTAATTCTGTCTAAAATTCAGTCAGTCAAAAGTCCAACTATAGAAAAGTAATGCTCGAAATTCTCCAAGAGAGGCTTCAAAAGTACATGAACCAAGAACCTCCAAATGTTCAAGCTGGATTTAGAAAAGGTACAGGAACTCAGGTCAAGTTCCCAAGATCCACTGGATCAAAGAAAAAGCAAGAGAATTCTATAAAAGCATCTAATTCTGCTTTACTGATTATGCTAGCTTCTTGGACTGTGTATATTACAATAAACTGTGGAAAATTCTTAGAGAGATGGGAATACCAGACTGCCTTAACTGCCTCCTGAGAAACCTGTATGAAGGTCAAGAAGCAACAGTTAGAACCAGACATGTAACAACACAGTGGTTCCAAATTGGGAAAGAAGTAAATCAAGGCTGTACATTGTCACCCTGCTTATTTAACATATACGCAGAGCACATCATGTGAAATGCCAAGATGGATGAAGTACAAACTGGAATCAAGATTTCTGTGGAAAATACCAATAACTTTAAATATGCAGATGACATCACTTTTATGGCAGAAACTGAAGAGGAACTGAAGAGCCTCTTGATGAAAGTGAAAGAGGAGAGTGAAAGAGCTGGCTTACCACTCAACATTCATAACATGAAGGTCATGGCATTTGGTCCCATCACTTCATTGCAAATAGATGGAGAAACAGTGGAAACTTCATTTTCTTGGACTCCAAAATCACTGCAGACGGTGACTGCAGTCATGAATTTGAAAGACGCTTGTTTCTTTGAAGAATAGCTATGACGAATCTAGTGAAGTGAAGTGAAGTTGCTCAGTCATGTCCAACTCTTTGCGACCCCATGGACTGTAGCTTACCAGGCTTCTCAGTCCATGGGATTTTCCAGGCAAGAATACTGGAGTGGGTTGTCATTTCCTTCTCCAGGGAATCTTCCCAACACAGGGATTGAACCCGGGGTCTCCCACATTGTAGGCAGATGCTTTACCGTCTGCAGCATATTAAAAGTCATTAAAGGCTATGGTCTTTCCAGTAGTCATGTATGGCTGTGAGAGTTGGACCATAGAGAAAGCTGAGCACTGAAGAATTGATACTGTTGAGATATGGTGTTGGAGAAGATTGTTGAGAGCCCCTCGGACTGCAAGAAGATCAAACCAATCAATTAGAAAGGAAATCAATCCTGAAGGTTCATTGGAAGGACTGATGCTGAAACTCTAATACTTTGGCCACCTTATGCAAAGAACTGACTCATTGGAAAAAACCCTGGTGTTGGGAAAGATTGAAGGCAGGAGAAGGGGATGATCAAGGATGAGATGGTTGGATGGCATCACTGAATCAATGGACATCAGTTTGAGCAAGCTCTGGGGGATGGTGAAGGCAGGAGAGGAGGCCTGGCGTGGTGCATTCCATGGGTTCACAAAGAGTTGGATACGACTGAGTGACTGAACCACAACAGCCATCATGAAACTTACACACGCCTCTTTCATAGGCTCATCCACCAATCCTTCAGCCTTTAGAACTGATATCACAATCACAGAAAACAGATGAAATGGTAGAGGAATATGTCCAAGATGAAGAAATACGATGAAACCCCAGAAAAACAAGTAAACGAAGTTGAGATAGGCAACCCTCCAAAAATTGTATAATAATAATGAAGATGATACAGAATCTTGGAAAAAGAATGCAGGCAAGCATTGAGAAGATGCAATAAATATTTAACAAACACACAGAAGAACTAAAAAGCAAATAGAGATGGAAAATATAATAATTGAATTGAGTAATGAAAGAAAAATAACAGAGGAAGAAGAGCAGATAAGTGATTTTGAAGACAGAATGGTGGAAATCACTGCTGCAAAACAGAATAAAGGAAAAACATTTAAAAGGAATGAAGGCAGTCTAAGAGACTTCTGGAACAACATTAAACATACCAACATTCAGATTATAGGGGTCCTAGAAGTAGAAGAGAGAAAGGACCCAAGAAAATATTTGAAGAGATAATTGCTAAAAACTTCCCTAACATGGAAAAGGAGACTGTTACCTACCACCCAGGAAGCATAGAGAAACCAGGCAGGATAAACTCAAGAAGGAACACACCAAGACAAAAGTAATCAAATTGACAAAAATAAAATTCAAATAAAAAGTATTAAAAGCAACAAGTAATATACAAAGAAACTCCCATGAGGTTATCAGCTAATTTCACAGGAGGAATTCTGCAGATCAGAAGGGAGTGACAGATATGGTCAATATGAAAGAGGCAAAATCATATAACCAAGAATATTCTACCCAGCAAGACTCTCATTTAAAATTGACAGAGAAATCAAAAGCTTCACAGATAAGCATAAGGTAAGAGAATTCAGCACCACTAGACAAGCTTTGCAATAAATACTAAAGGAGATTCTCTAGGCAGTAAAGAGGACAGTAAATTAAAATGACTTTGTACATATGTAGACTGCTATATCAAATCTCATGAGAACAGCAAACCCCAAAACTACAGGGGATACAAACAACAAAAAAAAAGAAAGAAAGAAAGAAAAAGCAACCTAAAGACACCACTGAAGATGGTTATCACACCACAGGAGAAAAGAACAAGAAAAGAAGAAGAAGAAAAATGAACTACAGAAACAAACCCCAAACAATTAAGAAAATGCATATAGGACATCTTTATTGATAATTATTTTTAAATTAAATGGATTAAATCTCCAACCAAAAGACAAAGACTGGCTGAACGGATACCTTGCTGAATGGATACTAAAACAAGACCTGTATATATGCTGTATACACAAGATGCACTTCGGACATAGGGACACATACAGACAGAAAGTAAAGGAATGGTAAAAGATATTCCATGTAAATAGAAATCTAAAGAAAGTTGGAGTAACAATACCCATAATAGATAAAATAGACTTTAAAATGAAGACTGCTATAAGATAAATAGAAGGGCATTACGTAATGATCAAGGGATCCTAAAAGAAGATATATCAATTGCAAATATATATGCACCCAACATAGAACCTTAATACATACAGCAAATACTAGCAACCATATAAGGAGAAATTGACAGTAACACAGTAATAGTAAGAGACATTTGTTGACTCTTTGTGACCCCAGGGACTGCAGCCTTCCTCACTATCTTTCAGAATTTGCCCAATGAGAGACATTGACACCCCATTTACATCAACGGATAGGACATCCAGATAGAAAATAAATAAGGAAGCATAGGGTTAAATGACAACATTATAACAGATGGACTTAACTGATATTTATATAGCATTCCATTCAAAAGCAGAAGAATACATATTTTTCTCCTGAGTACATGGAATATTCTCCAGTAGTGATCACATGCTGGGCCACAAAATGAGCCTCAGTAAATTTAAGAAAATTGAAGTCCTATCAAACACCACAGTGCCTTTCCAACCACAATAATTCCAACCACCATAAATAAACTACAAGGAAAAAAATTGCATAAAACACAAAAAAAGTGGAGGTTAAATAATATGCTACTAAACAACCAATGGATCGCTGAAGAAGTCAAATGAAATTAAAAAAAAAAAAAAACCTAGAGACAAATGAAAACAAAAAACACAATGATCCAAAACCTATGGGATGCAAAAATCTGCGGTTCTAAGAGGGAAGCTATTATAAGAGCAATACAATCTTACCTCAGGAAACAAACAAACAGAATCTAACCTTGCACCTAAAGCAACTATAGAAAAAACAACAAAACCTAAAGCTAGTAAAAGGAAAAAAAAATCAGAAAAATCAAACTAAAATTAAATAAAATACATATGAAGAAAACAATAGCAAAGATCAATGAAATGAAAATCTGATTCTTTGAAAAGATAAAAAAAATTATTAAACTTTTAGCTAGACTAATAAAAAAGGGAGAGAACTCAATTCAATAAAATTAGAAAGGAAAAATTACAACAGACTCCACAGAAATACAGAGGACTATAAAAGACTACTTCAAGCAACTGTATGTAAATAAAATGAACAGTTTTGGAGAAATGAGCAAACTCTTAGAAAGGTACAATCACCCAGAAAAGAAATAGAAAATATAAAGACTAACCACAAGTACTGAAATATAAACTTTAATATAAAAATTCTCAACAAAAAAATAAGGTCCAGAATCAGATGGCTTCACAGCCAAATTCAATCAAACATTTTGGGAAGCACTAACATCTATCATTTTGAAACTATTAAAAAAAAAAAAAAAAAAAACTCAGAGGAAGGAAAACCCTTAAACTCATTCTAAGAGACCACCATAACACTGATGCCAAAATCAGAAAAAGATACACAGCAAAAGAAAATTATAGACTAATATCATTGATGAACTAGATAGGACAACCCTCAACAAAATACTAGTAATCTGAATCCAACAATATATTAAAAGGATCGTACACCATGATGAGATTTGGGGTGAAGAATTTTTCGATATTCACAAAACCAATCCATGTGATACACCACATCAACAATTTAAGGAATAAAAATGATATGATTATGTCAAGAGTTGCAGATAAATCTTTGGACAAATTTCAACACCCATGTATGATAAAAACTCTCCAAAAAGTAGACATAGAAGGAACCTACATTAAAATAATAAAGGTCATAGAGACAAAGCTACAGCAGACATTACTCTCAGTGGTGAAAAGCAAAAAGCATTTCCTCTAAGGTCAGAAAGAAGACCAGGATGCTTACTCTCATCACTTTTATTCAACATAGTTTTGGAAGCCCTAGCCATGGAAATCAGAGACGAAAAAAAAATAAATAAAAAGAATCAAATATGAAAAGAAGACATTATATGTCGCTGTTTGCAGATGACATGATACAATACACAATATATCCTTAAAGGGTTATCAATAACTACTAGACCTCATCAATGTATTTTGTAAATTTGCAGGGTACAAATTTAATACCAAAAATCTACTGCATTTCTAACACACTAAC